>NW_027210668.1:1267500-1867500 GCF_029030835.1 Brachyistius frenatus | reverse complement strand
TTATTTGGTACACGTAACTCAAATCAGCACAGATGAACAGTCCTGCAATAAACCCTTTCTTTTATGCACATTATAATGTCCAACTTGTGGTTGCTGTTGAACTGTGCAGCGGCGTGTATATAGAGAGGTTTCTTTTATTCGGCCTACCCTCTTTGAAATACATGGGATGGACAAATTATTGGAAACTGCAGTACAGTTCAACAGCACCCAAACAATGAAGCCTCCAAAACAACCCATAAACAGTGTGAGTCAGCACTTTACCAGAGGTGGTGTAACCTATAAATTGCCAACTGAGAGTATTCATAATGAAACTATTAAAATACATAATTGTCAGAAATTGCCTGCAAGTCTACCAACGGTAAAAAAAAAAACCTGTTTACACATTCATGCATTTACAATAATCACATCAAATCTTTGCCACGTACATGTTTAGACTTATGATTTGACAGTGTGTGCTGGTGCGTGTGAAAGCGTCCGTTTCCCACCTTTCCCTTCTTCTCTGCTCTGACCAGCATCACCAAGGAGCGTACCGAGGTGATCTTCCAGGGCACTCTGAGCCCAGATCCCAAAGACGCCGAGGCAGTTTGGGAGGACTATCAGTTCCTTTGTAAGCCGGGAGACGTTTACCGGCGGCCGTGCCTCATTTCTCCGTACCACTACCGACTGGACTGGCTCATGTGGTTCGCTGCCTTCCAGGTGAGAACAAACCCACAAACCTGTGCGTGAACACGTTGACCTCTTTTTTTTTTTTTTTTAATGTGTATCAATTATTTCCCCTTATTTGCATGTGTTTTTTTTTTGTTTTTTTTCACCATTGTGGCTTTTTGCGTTCTAATTAAATTAACATGGAGGAGCTTCGGTGTGCTTTTGTGACACTAGGGGGCAGTAGTTCCATGTATTTACATCCAACTCATCTCAGAACAAGCTGGCTATAATCTGTTTGTCCTTCAGCCTCAATCTATTAATCTGTTGCTGTTTTTGTGTTTCTGTTCCTTGTTTTGTCTGACTCTCAGAGTCTTTCTTCTTATTTACTTCTTCCCCTTTTTCTCACAAACTCTTCATCTCTTCATCTTTATCTTTTTAATATAATTTTTTTTCGCCATAATCTCTCCACACTCCCTGGTTTTTTGTTTCTTTGATTCCCAATATGCCTCTTTAAAAATCATCCTTCTTCACATTCCGATCTCTTCCGCACCGCTCTGTTATGTTTTCTAACATATCGTCTCCTTTGTTTTGGGACAGACCTACGAGCAGAGTGAGTGGGTGATCCACATAGCAGGACGTCTGCTCTCCAACGACAGCGCCGTCCTCTCGCTGCTCGACCACAACCCCTTCCAAGGCAGAAAGTCACCGAGGTGAAGACGGAGCACACAGTCGACACCAACCTGAAAGAAAAAGAAAAGCTCCTGTTGTTACTTTTGGTTTCAACTGTCGTTTTCTGAAATCACACTCTATCGTTCTAATAATGATCAAGCTTTGGTTCCAGACATGTATCTGTCTTTTAAAGGATGTTTACATGGAACAATCAAATTACAATCCCATACCCCCCACAAGCAATTCTCTTCTATTCTCATGTCCCATCTGATGAAGGTAAAAGCAGAAAATGTCTTTCTTTTTTTTGTTTTTGTTTTGCTAAAATGCAAAAGCTTAAATATATATAGGCTGAGCACCGTCTCACAATGCATGCTGGGACAACGCAGTCACATGAAAATGTAACTACATCCCAACAAACGACACATACGACTGATATTTCACCGCAGGATTTGCTGGTAACGTTTGCAACTGTTGAAGTGCACGAGTCTACAATCAGAAGGAGATTCCACTCATTGGACCTGGATGGCATCAGGAGAAAGCTGTTGCTGTTCAAAGCCAACATTACAGCCAAACTTCAGTTTTCCAATACGTGCATGGCGGTGGTAGTATCATGGTTCAGGTTTGCTTGGCTACCTGATTGACTGAGAAGCTCGCTGTCATTGTTTGAACTTTTCATTGGGACAATGATCGTCTTTGAAACATCTGTAATTGTAAAAGTAAATTTTAGTTTTCTGTCTTTTTCCTCTCAGGTGGGTTCGAGGAGAACATTTCAGATACAAGTTCAGCCAGCCGGGAAGCTCCAGCGCGGCGGAGGGCAAGTGGTGGCTCAGGAAACGCATCGGAGCCTACTTCCCCCCCGTGGACCTGGAAGGACTCAGGGGCTACTTCCAGTCCAGGAACTGGCCCCATCCTCACACACCACCCAACAGGAAGTGAAGCCACGACCTCCGACATGACCTTCGACCACAGGGCCAAGAGGAAGTCAGGGGTGGTTTGAAAGAGGTCAGTTTGAGGCTGCTGGACTTGAACACAGGTTACAGTCACTGAGGATGGCATCCGGTTTCACGAAGAACTGCTCGATAAAAGCTTTCCTGAAACCGAACATCCACCCATTTATTCCCAAACAATGTGAACGCTTTGAAGATTTCAATTCGAGATGTGTATTCAGCGATCACAAATTGGATGTTTAATTTCTGGCTTTGGTTATGAAACATGAATATTGAAAATGACTACAATATTAAAAATGATCTTCCAATCAGGCTGTAGCTACAGTGAGCAGCTGTTTGTTCTGCTAATTCATCTTTGGTGGGATCGCAGCTGCGGGGCCAATAAACTCACCACTGTTCAGCCAGATGGGACAACATCTTGTATCCATTTCAAATTAAAAGCTATCTCGCATTTCATACGACATCCAGCCATCTTGACCTTGTTACAATCAAAACCTGGAATTGATTGACTCAGTTGCAGGTAAACAGCCACTTTCCCTCCTATCGTCGACCCTCTCTTTTTGTACCAACAACACGATGAATGATAATATTGTACGTACTGCTATTACATGTTACATATTAACATGTTGGTTCCTTCATCTCTTCCCCCTACTGCAGCTGTTTATCAGCTCTGTCTTCATTCTTCATTTAGGGGTTGTTATTCATCTCTTTGCATATGCTGTATGTTTTCTTCATCATCCTCTCCGTGGGCCCATCTCCTCCTTCTGTTTCATGTTGAGCTTTTCTCGGTTACTGAAATTATCTAAAGACAGCAAAGAAAGAAACACAGAAAAAAAAATATTCCTACCCAAAATTTCTCAAAACTGACTCGTTTTTTTTTTTTTTTCTATGTAGGACTTATTGTGTCAAATGAAACCCATAAACTAAACAATTAAAGAGTAAGGAAAGTTGAATAAACCAAACTGGATTGATCGTGAAGAGACAATGTGATCAGTCACATCAGGACAACATTTCACTTTCAAAACTCCAGCAACTGGTTTCATCAGTTCCCAAAAGTTTACAGTGTGTTGTTAAAAGAAAAGGTGATGCAACACAGTGGTAAACAACTTTTTAAAAAAATGTGTTGCCACCATCACATTTAAAATGAGCGCATATTTTTTTTATAAAACAATAACATTTCTCAGTTTCAACATTTGATAGTTTGTCTTTGGTGTAATTGCAATTAAATATGGGTTTACGTGATTTGCAAATCATTAAATTATATTTATCTTTTACATTTTACACACATTTCTTGGAAACGGTGTTTCAAAACTTGTCAGGCTGAATTACATCGTGTGTTGTTTTATAACAGTTGCAGTCAAATATGAGATAAAAGAGAACAAATAAAAAAAAAGATTAAAAGTAAATGATCTATTTATCTGGATAAATAGAAAAGTGTACACAAATGTCTCTTTGAATGACCAGATGCAAAGACCCAAACTTGTGTGGCTTTGTTTCTCCAGAAGTTACAGTGACACAGTGACCACCAGAGGGTACTGTTCTCCAGGTAACTAAGGCCTACTGAGCTTTGTGGTTTATTCTCCCACATCCACCACTTCCACAACATCTTCCTTAAAGTAAACTAACCTACACGGAGCCGTGTCGGCTCGGCAGTACTTTGTAAAGATATCTCTTAAACCGAGATCATCATTTGTCCCACCTATTATTCTGGCAGGGAAATTGAAAAACACAGCAGCAAAGACATTCATTGTGGCTGTACCATTTATTGGCCGGCACAGTCATTATTCTGTTCATGACATTAATAATATTCATACATTTTGTTCTCTGACATCAGTGTGTGATTTTAATTGAACTCTCATTGGCCTTGGCTTCTACTCCTGCGCTGCAGATGTTTTTCAAAGAGCCGCCTGAATCAAACCTTTTCAGTACGTGACATGTCTTTCATGTCTCTTCTACCACATATCACATAGTACGAACAAAGTGCGAGGCGTTTAATAACCTGCCCATGTGGCTGTAGATGGAAAACCATTCAGCGGATTCATCGGTTTGCCTCCTATCCAGATCCAACAATGTGAAGCACAACAAACCATCTGTCTGTACTGAAGATTAAAAAAAAGAAGCCCAGTACAAATAGTGATTTGTTTCTGTTTATGTGGCACAACGGATTTGTATTTTGGAAGAATGAGCAGGCTGTCTTTCCTCTTTGGTAAATATTCTGTTATCCAAACAGCATGATGGAGGTGTTACAGAGCAGCCAATCAATTCTCCAGAGGACGAATGACCTCTTTGACTACTGGGGAGCCTGTGGAGTCCCAACATGTTCAATATTATATAACAAAGAGGGAAGAAAATTCATTTCTAATTTCTAAGTTGTTTTTTTAAACTTGCATATTTCCTATGTATCTGGTTAACCAGCTCTGCTGGGCTGTAAATTACTCAACATTAAAGTGAAGTGCCAAGCTGTGTGTAAAATGACCCCCTCTTTCAGTACGTCTGACCTAACGCATGATGCATGCATTCAAATAAAACGGCAAATCAACCGAAATAAAGTGCCGCAGCTAGCAGGTGAATTCCATCAGAAACGCTAACTCTGCTCACACCCAGCTCGGACATGAAATGAAAGGAGAGTTTAAGTGATGTCGTGTGTGTTTATAAAGTAGCAGGATGGATCCTTAATGAATAAGAATACATTTAGCATTTTTGCTGTTCTAGTTTTTGTGGTTCCCAATCTTTTTACCTTTAATTAAAGCAACATAAAGTCTTCTTTGTGACCCATTTTCGTCACACCAAATTCTGGCCCATTAATACGTGTTCTGGGGGTCATTTAGGAAGTTATTGCTCAGCTCATAAGATTCTACATATATTAGAAGGCCTTGAGGTCGGCCATGTTGGGGTGGAGTCACAGCTGGCTCGTCTCCTGCTCTCCGTGGCTCCTGAACTCCAGTTGAGACTTTCTGAGCTTGTATTTATGGTTAAGAAGTTGCGTTAAGAAGACCATCGCATGGTCAAGCACCATTTATGTTTTGTACCCGAGGAGGATACCTGCCCTATTTTCACAACGTAGCAAAAGTTGGTTCGAGGTAGTGAGAGGCCGCACTCTGCACTCCTGATTTGAAACCACACCGTAAGCTGTAGCTGTCCGCTTCCAACGGCTCCGAAGCAACCGATGGGTGCCGTCGATTGCAGCGGAGGAAGCTAGCGACAGATTAGCAGCACCTGTCGAGCTGGTTTCCTTATATTCAGATTGGCCGGTTTTATGTTTTAGCTATTTCCAAAATCCAATTCCCCCCCCAAATGTTTTTTGTTTATCTCTCACACAAGTTCTTTTTATTATTCATGTCACATGTTCTCCTTTTTATGAATTTATGATTAGTTTTTGGGCCTCCATAGAAATGTACTACAAGTGGAATGAAACAAGCTGTAGAAAAGTAAAAGTAAATAAGCAGCTCAGCAGCTCCTTCATTGAGTGCGGTTGTAGGCTGGAACTCTTTTAGAACATCAGTGCTGGAGGGTGGGGAGGTGGAGGGGTGGAGGGTGGAGGGTGGATGGGTGGAGGGTGGAGGGTGGATGGGTGCGAGCGGTTCTAATTGCTGTTTGCACCTCATCGGGTTTGACAATGCAGCTCTCGCACAGCATGGGTATTTTTTAATAGCCTCCTCAACAAACGCATCTGCATCCTCTTTGTTGCGTTCCCCGCCTCCAAACCCCCCACCCCCCACCCCCACCCCCAAATAGATTTCCCCGCAGAATCTCTTTCGCAGCCTTTCTTGGGGTTTTGAATGTGACTTTGATGGTTAACTCGGATTGCGCACCGGATCACGCGGCCATCCGTTGTGCGCCGTGATTGTGTAACACACAGCAGGGACGTAGATCTGATGCATCTCCACAGCTCCAACTCGGCATTTTCCCATTTGTCCTCTGATGTAATGTTAAAGTGGAGGCGGCAGAGACGCTCAAAGACCACGTATGACCAAAAAGGGACGTAGGTTGTCGGTTTGATTCCCTGCCGGGAAAGTATGTCTCGGAGAAGTGAGTGCATCGCATCACCGACGCATCGATAGTGAGATTTCTCTAAGTAGAGGATGTGTGGAGCCGCTCGCCCAGCTCCCGGATGCGAAGGTTTCTGACTAAAGAAGCATGTGGTAGAAAATACTGGTCTTCCTTGGGTGAACGTGGCTGTAATGGAACATACAGACTATACGTCCCGGCAAGTGAGTCACCGGTGAGTCACCGGTGCGCGTCGGACAGCTCATCCTTTGTTCATCGTTACGTCAAAGCCTCTCTGTATCGTCACAGTAGACGCGGGGATATGGCTGCTTGCTGAAAGGTATAGAAAGCTGCTGAATGTGAAGGAGGGGGTCGTGTGGTATTTACATTCTATCTCGTAGGTCCAGGACCGTCCTTGGCTCTGCCCGACAGCGGGCACTTTCTCCGACACGCAAACGGGGACAACTGTACGGGTTGAATCTCAGCGCGCAGATGCAAAATCATTCGTTTAAAAGAAAAAATATTGGGAACTTCGGTGAAACTATAACTGAAAAACGCAAAAGTGGACGAGGCCACTGTTTCACGAATTCGTGACGGTCACACCGCTGGTAGGTCGACTCGTTGAACGCTTCCCCTTGAAAATGTGAACATTTGGTAGGTGTGAAAATTGTTAATCAGATAGTTGCCTTTGTATACAGTTCCTCTAATGGTAAGTTGATATTGCTAACTTGATGTGGTCTTTCTTGCCACCTGATGATGCCACCTGGGCTTTGCTCTCTGGCAGTTCCAGACATAAATAACCGTTTAGCTGCTACATGTTGGCAGCTAGATTTGTATTTTGCTTGGTGCCGGGCAGGCGGTGTGCGGTGTTTTTTAAAACTTTAAACAGCTGTGAGCTACAACCTGAAACGACGCTAACAAGAGCAGTTAAAATGAACTACAACAGAACACTGTAGTTATTGACTGGAAAACCAAAACAAAGCTCAAAGGCACCTTGAAGCTCCAACGATGTCAGAAAATTGGGAGATAACTTTTTTAGGGTTTGTCTCTGTGGGTGACACCTTTCACATACAAGTAGCTTGGTGTTGGGATCAATAAGTATATTATAGCCTATATAATAAAAAAAAGATCTCCAAAAAACAAATCAATCATAGCTGCTGTAGAAGATATAAAGAATTTGTAGAGAAGACCGGATTACCAGGTGGGCAAAATGAGCAACTGCTTTGAGGCCTCACAAGCCAGATTTACTTCATATTTTAGCTTCCATAATTTCATTGATTTGTCAAAATTAAAAAAAAAAAAAATCATGCTGAATATCAGCTGCTAGGTGGCACTGTCTCTGTCACTGTCTGTCTAAAACTAATTTTAAAACCTTTCTCCTTTTTATTTGTATTAAGCTCATTTGTTGTAAAGTATTCAAATAGCCTTTTCTGTCCAAAACCCAAAGATATGGAAACAAGCAAATATTCCAGTTTGGGAAGCTGGCTCCTGTGAATATTTAGTATCTTAAAAAAATAAAAAAAATAAAAATAAAAAAAAGGACAAAAATAATCAGTTGTTAAAATTATTGCCAATTTTTTATTTATTTTTATTTTTATTTTTTATTTTTTAGATGATTAAACATTACAGCCTAATAGTCCGTATGCAAATCATGAAACTGAATTGCACATAGGGGCCCAATAACAAATCGTTGCCCTGGGTTCCCCTGGCGGTTTCTATTGGGACATTGTTGCGTGATTGATGTGTGTTTCAGGCTGTTGTTGTGATTTTTACTTTCTTGTCCCTTTTTTTACCTCCCGGCAGTATGAAGTTTGAGTTTTGTTTTGATGCCAATTTCCCATTTGAATATTTTCCCACAGTCCTCTAAAAATTTGTATATCCATCCCTAATGCTGTGATTCAATTCAGCATAGGCAACCCCTGACAACCGGGGGACTCTTTTCCTTTGGGCTTCAGTCAGATTACGTGTAGCTGCTAAGGTTTAGTGTAACCAATTGGATTTTTTTCTGTCATTAAAGCAACTCTGATTCCCAAAAGCTATATGTAAAACATGCACCTGCCAGCCACAATGTGACAGCACATGCTAATATACTCCAGGCAACCCAAAGTCCCACATTTTACAGCAAGTCGGCTGAACGTCTGCTGGACTTTGTTCACCAGAATGAAGTACCTGAATAGAATTGGACATCAGAGTGATGCTGCCTTGAATTTGAAAGTGTCTGTGGAGAAAAGCAAAGCTTCCTATTACAAGCTGCCATAGAGATCCAAAGTCTGAATCTGTGCTAATGTCAAGCTGCACCTTTAAAAAAATAAATAAATACACCCCAAAATTGAATTTACATTTCATTTTCCCTAAATTGAGTAAAAAACAACAACAAAAAAAGATAAAGTGCAGTCAGGTAATGCTCCATAGAAAGAGGAATATCACATTTACTATGAAGCTGCTATGGTGATATTGATTCCGATCTCTGAACCCTGCATTTAAATGAATAATTTGGATTGAGCGTTCCAGATTTTAAAAATCCAGATTTTAGATGTCACTAAGGTTTACCTTCCATCAGTTCATCTTTTTGGTCATATCTCCAAGCTACAGATTTGTCCAAAATGATTTGAAAAGTATAGTATTTTTTTTTTTTTTTTTTTTTTTGGGGTGGATTTTCTCTATAAGCGCACCGTAACCACCATGCCTTCATCCACTCCCAACATCACAGTACGAGAGAGAGAGGCGGGGAGAGAGTGCTGTTTACATTGTGAACAGACCTGCACTCTTATTCCTCCAGCTGCAGCAGCGGGACAACAGTTGCCTTTCTTCACAGCCACTTTTTTTTTTTGTCACGCCAATTTACGCTTTTACGCACAGTCATGATTTTGACGCACAGGTGAACTTCTTTCGCTTCAACGCGCCTCGACCACAGCAAGGGGGAAAAAAAAAAAAAGTGTTTTGACACCGAAAGCAAACCCATCTCGTTCACTCCACACTCTCCTCCTGTCCTAATTGCTTGACGCTGAACAGGTTAGCAGAGCCATGTCCAGGAAGAGGGCAGTGAAAAGCAAAGGGAGCTCCAAGAGCCCCAAGGCGTCTCCGAGCAGCGGGAGGACGGGGAAAGGTCTGGCCGCCGCCGCTGCTCCGTCCTCCGGACTGGTGTACCCGAGCAGACCGTCCATCAGCAACAGCGGAGAGTTTTATGATATCGCCTTCAAGGTGAGCGCAGAGCTTCACGTCTCACTACTTCACGCTTCTGTTCAGTTGAGGAAATCAATCAGAGAAGTGTGCAGCGCAATGTGTGCAGCAGCCAATTCCTAAAACTTACACTTTAAAGGACTATAGGCACTAACGGTGGTGATATCTTGTTGTTTCGTCCAAGTTAAGCGGTGTACGATTTTCTAGGCAACCAGTCAGTGTGTGCGGTGCTGAATTAAAAACAAATAATGAGGATTGTTCCCAGGAAAAGCAAAAAAAAAAAAAAAAAATCTGCGTCTTTATTAGAATTAGGGATTGATACCGTTTAACATTTTTGTTGTCTCCAATTTTGTAGTAACTCAAGGGAGCGTTTTTAAATGTCATTTGGCGACATATGGAAACCAGTTTGTAACATGAAAAGATGTGTAAAATTAAGACTTGCTTGCTGATTCAAGTTTAAAAAAAAGATTGACATAATTTTGACATCCCAAGTGACATTTTTGATGCATCTCAGATCATGTTTGGACTGAATTATGAGTTATGATTTATAATCATAGAAGTAGTTTTTTTTTTTTTTTAAATATGTATACTATTTAATAAGTATATAGATTTAATAAGGCGGTTTTGGCTCAGATGTTAGAGTGGTAGAGCAATCACAAGGTTGGCGGTTTGATTCCGAACTATCTTTGAGCAAGACACTGAACCACAAGTTGCTCCTGATGGCAGGCGAGCACCTTGCAGCTCTGCTGCATTGATTCCTCAATGTGTGTGTGAGTGTGTGAACGAGAGGCAAACTATGAAACACGCTGAGACTGCTAATGTGATGAAGCTCTATTAAAGCGCACACCATTGGGATTTCATGTCTTATGGGGTTGTTACATGACCTTCAGAACTTTTATTAAGTGTCTATAAAATGGTTTTAAAACCTAATTGGAATCTCATTGGGCTTGCAGAAGAAAAAAAAACTCCAGCTCCAGCAGTGTTTCCCCAAGGAGGCGTCATCAACACAAACATAAAGAAAGCTGCTTTGCCCGCACGGCTCAATTTGTCTCCTGCGTTTGCAATGAGATCTCACCGAACTCCCAAACTCCTCTCACATTTATGAAATACCATAAAATACATTTGCTGTGTCTCCTTTCAAGTGCAATACTTCAGAGACTGTATGGAACAACAGGAACACGAAGTGGTGCGCTTCAGAGTTACAGTCCAGTGCAGTAACATGGTGGAGGCTGTAGGGAGGAGGGTTCTATTAATTAGATAAATTACCAGCAGCGCAGCAAGACTGTACGACTGCATATCCCACAGTACCATTACAGGCTCAGAACTTTGAAATTGCATTAATTTGTTATTAAACATTTTTAGTAAAACAGATCAAATCCAGGATAGATTTTGATAATACATTTTTTAAATAGATGTTCTGCTTTCCTGTATCGCTTATACTTCTAAATGGAACATATTTGGATTTCAGACTGTTGTTCCGACGTGGAAAGACATTTGTCAGTGATGACACGGTGCTGAGTCAGGACATATGCAATTCATATAATGAAATGGAGGTGAAAAAGACTAATGATACTCTGCGCTGAGCATATGCTAATCTAAATTCTCATCATGTGGGTGGCAGCTGGCATTAATTTCATACCATCGTGAACAACTGTTCCTGTGACGGGCTCGGCCAAAATCCCGGCTCAACTTGGACTCTGTATGATCCACACAGCTGGAAAAGTACATTATCTCTGCAAATACAGATTATCTGTCTTAACGGGTATCCAAATATATCAAATGACACGAACGTGAGCAGAGTTTTGTGTTGCTCTGGCTCGCCGTCGGTCTGCAGTCTGCTGTCTCCCTCTGGAGTGACTTCTGTTTCCGCTGTAGATGGGAGTTCTGTGTGTGTGTGTGTGTGTGTGTGTGTGTGTGTGTGTGTGTGTGTGTGTGTGTGTGTGTGTGTGTGTGTGTGTGTGTGTGTTGTTTCGCACAGTTGAAACACCTGTCTATTTGTTGATAAGTATTCACCTGAACTCTTTCCCTCTCCCACCTCAAACATCCTCCCACACACACACACACGCACACACACACACGCACACACACACACACACACACACACACACACACACACACACACACACACACACACACACACACACACACACACACACACACACACACACACACAGAGACACATACAAGGCTTTGAAGTTGATCAGCCGATCGACTGTCTCCTCTGCTCTCTACCTTCAGGTGATGCTGGTCGGGGACTCAGGTGTGGGGAAGACCTGTCTGCTGGTTCGCTTCAAAGATGGAGCCTTTCTAGCCGGGAGCTTCATCTCCACGGTCGGCATCGACTTCAGGGTACGCACACACACGCACACGCACACGCACACACACACACACACACACACACACACACACACACACACACACACACACACACACACACACACTAGAAAAAACTAGTTTGGTAGGACCATAAGAGGGTGTGGATGCTGCCTCAGCCAAATTTATGCATCAACAGGCAACTGGAAAATGTAAACTTTAACATCCTAATTTTGACTGGACTCTATGGTGCAAAATTAGCATCATCAATAGGCAGAATGGAGACATTTATATATATATATATATATATATATATATATATATATATATATATATATATATATATAAAAAAGGCCAAAGGCCAAGACCTAATGACAGCATCACAATCACAAGATCCTACCGTCCCCATAGTGCTACTCAATTAGATTCATTAACACTTGTCGAATATTATTTTAATACAATGCTATTTCAAATACAAAACTTCATGACAATGGTTTTTCTGTCAAATATTAGTTGCCTTAGACCTAAATCCAAACAACCTTTGGCGAAATCATTAGCAATATTTTCCAGAGCCACAGAAGGACACTCAGGCTCAGTAGGGCTCTCCTTGAGGAGTGAACTGACCTTCATGCATAAAATCAGAACCCCTTAAAGTCGGAACGCCTCCTGTTAGCAGTGAATTGATTATCGAGGACTCTTAAGAGCGAATGGGACCGACTGAGAGGAGTTTGTTCTTTCACCGAGACGGAGAACTTTCTCTAAAAAAAAAAGTAAAACAGCTGCACAAACGGAGTTATAAAAGTTGCGTCTTCCATCCCCGGTGTCGGTGCTGAATGTTGGATGTCCCCTATGGCTCGCAACGCATTTGGACTAAATGCAGCAAGATGAAAAAGGTAATTAAAAGCGATGTCATTTATTGACGGGTAATCTTCTTTCCTTTTTTTTTTTTTTTTTTATTTTTTTTTACTGCTAATGGAAAATCCAATTTCTGACCATTGCACCCCGGGGGGAAATTACAGCAACACTTTAAGTGTCACAGCTGCGGACTAGGAGCATTGACCGGTTTCAGTCTTTTACCGTCTTGTTGCTTCCCCAAACGAGATCCCCGTAACTGCAGAATCTGACACAGCTGTTTGGAAACCCCCCCCCCCCACCCCCCTCCCAACCCCCCCCGAGGCGCTCTTAGCCCTGTTTCACCGACGCTGTCAACCGCAGCGCTTTACAGCCGAACAAGTGTACCGGCTGAAAGAGGGTAAAGTCCACCGTATCAAAGCCAACGGCAGGAAAGAGCACAAGAGCTGAAAGGGAAGCGTGCTGTGCTGGTAAGTTTACGGAACCACGCCGCACATCAAGTATGTAACACGAGTGTTTTGGAAGCTGTGGCAGAAGAAGTAATGTCTTGACGGTGCACCGAGCAACTTTGAAACAGATGCGACTTTCCTGAGGCAACGACTGAGAAATTGGACAGTTCTGCAGAATCGCACGGCACAATTGGGTTTTCAGACCGGAGAAAACAGAGCAGTCTTTTCACACAAGCGGGAGAGATAAAAATAGATAATGTTTTTATTTTTTTTTTATTTTGATCTGCTTTCACGGAAGAAAGTCGGTCCAGCAGGAAGAACTGGCCATTATCGCTTTCCTAAACGAAACGAACACAGAGCGAGCACATCCAAAAATAAAAAATATACTGGATTAAAAAAAACAAAACCATAATTGTTTTCTTAGTGTATCTGAACTATTCGTACATGGTGCTGCTTTATCTGTTTCTGCCCTCATTATCACTTCTATAACATGGAACTGTTCCTCGTGCTGAGAACTAACAGTGTGAGCAGATGAATGGTTTAGTCGTTATTTCCAAGCCACACCATGAAAGGTGCCTACATCTGTGATCACTCAGTTTCCTCTTTCTCTAATTATGAGGTGCGAACAAATCGTTCCAATACTGTTACTGCTGCGCATGAATGGAGAGCAGCACAGTAATACACATGGAGCAGAAGGGAAGCAATGCGTATTCCAAGTTATGTCACTCGTGCGCATTTGCGATGTCACCACGGACCTGGAACTTGAGCGGAGAGTGCGCATCGAAGGTCGTGTCGAACTCAGAAAATCGGCAACAGACACCCTTGAAATGCTTCAGAAAGTCCACAGCGGCGAAGCAAAGAGCGGGGCGAGGCGTTTCCGGTGGCATTCGTCTTTCCGGAGGGGCAGAATGTCACCGTCTCAGGCTGGCGGAGGTGCGTCGGGTCAGGAGCACAACCGGGTGAGTTTCCTTCGTCTGTTCGTGGCGTTGTGCTTCATGAATTCCTCTCGTGAAGCAGACTGTCAACACGCCAGGAGACGGTGGACTAAGCTTCTCCTTTACCGTAAAAAGCTATCTCGGCGCTGCTCTTCCGCTTGCCATAGTTTTCCGCCTTAATGCTAAGCTAGGCTGTCATATTTGCAGCTGCTTCATATTTGGCGTACAGACAGTTCGAAGAGTGGTATCAACGTCTTCTTCTTGGCAAGTGAGCAAAAATGCTCACTTGCATTTCTAAAACGCAAAGCTCCTTCTTAAATCCTTTAAAACGTCCTGTTTTACATTTTTTTGGACCGGGTAACCTGTCTCCATCTTCAAGGTCTACAACTCACAAGAACGCCCACACTAAACTCTTCTCTTTATTGATGTGCTTGCTCAGTTTCTCTTCTCTTTAGTCTCTTGCTTTGCAAATATGCTTTTTGAAGTCTGGAACACTTTGTGACAGATTTCAGTTATTATTAGCAGCTTGAATATCTGTCATGAAGCCTGAAAGAAACACTCCCAGGCTTTTGAAAATGTGTCTGCTGCGTCAGCGTGCTTGAATCATAAACACATTTACATATGCATAGACACGATAATCTTCTGTGCGTGTGGTTGAGTATGAACTTTGTTTTCTGGTGATCATTTCGAGAAACGATATGACTTGAAAAGAATGATGGACTTTTTAAATCGTAAAATTCGACCTCCTGCAGCGTTTCATGTTGCCTCACGTGTGTGACCGAGGTGGAAGAAGGACGTTATCTGATCAAGTACAAAAAGTGGTAAACAGAACTTTTACTCGAGAAATTGGTGTTTGAGTCCGTGAGAGAGCAAAAGTTACGATGGATTTCTTCCAGAAGGTATATTTAATGTATGTTCAGTAACTTGGGTAATGCTACTTCTACAAAATGACTTATTTTAACCCAAATCAGAGTGTTTTCCCGACTGTAGCCATGTGGTGTTTGGTGCCTAAATCTAAGGCACCTTACTTTTCACACCTCGGCGAAACAAAACCTGATGCTGATATGGTATCCTTTAGAGGACTGATTAGTGTAGTACACTCTGCTTTCTTAGGGTATGTTACCTTCCCTGAGTGGCTTGAAACCACAGACTGTTTATAAAAGTGGATGTAGTTTCAAGGTCTGAAAAATGGAAAATGTGGAAGCACCCTAAATTGCAACACCACCAACTGCTCCATAGACTCCCATTCGACTTCTCATGAAATACATATTCAATGCATTTTTTTTACACGAGTCATCGTGTTGTCATTTTTTCCTTCTTATTAGTTTTCTGGCGGTCCATCTGAACAGAATCCCATCATTAATTAGATATTAGGCCTCTAAAAGCTGTGTTTTTGGTGGGGTGTGTCTCTGGCTGTCAGGTTTGTTGGCAAGGACGTGGTGTCCTCAGGTTCCCAATCACATCGAGTCAGATTCGCTGCTTGCTCTATTGCAGCTCTTCCAAATATGGTCACTTCTGGCACCAATTTAGCAAGATGGCGAACGGCGGTTCACAAACCGACGGGTGACGTGACGGTTGGTTGAAACGTTACAGCCACCACAGTGCGGCTTCTCATTTCTTTAAAAAAAAAAAAAAAAAAAACCTGGCTGAATTGATTTCACTGTTAATAGAAGCTTGAAGCCACAGTCCTTTAACAAGGCGTCTTTACTGACTTAGCTGCCCCACCCCTTCGGATGTGCTATTACTTTGTATTTAAATACGAGCACCAGAGCTTGTTATCTCCAAGGACACATGGATCGTTTTGGTGTTGATGTTCTCATGACTTCATTGGCACCAGAGGGCAAATATCCTGGAGCTCAGTGAATATATTTAATTGACATTGTTCAGTGATTTGAAGAGATGTAATTAATATTTCGCCGCTTGCAGCTGACACGGTGCAGAAGGGGGGCACATCGACTTTCCCCATGTTTAATTGAAACTAAATGAATTTTAGTTCAACGGCTCAAATAGATAATTGCGATGGTGTGTTACGAAGTCAACATGGCAAATGTGTTCAATCAGGATGTACAGCGTAACTTTATTTTCTACAGTAATTGATATACAGTTTACTGTTTACTCGGCCGAGTTATGATTTACTTTATTCCGACAGTGATTTGAAAAGCTCTGAATTAAAGTAATAATAAAAAAAAAAGCTCCAACCATACAGAATCATATCAGCAAGCCTTTTATCCATTTTCTCTCGGGCCAAATGTAAATATGTTGTCTTGCTGCAGCCTTTGTGTCCATCACGCTCGTCTCACACGGACAGGAACGCTGAACAAGAAGTGTTGCAATGTGCTGCCCTTTAAGCAAAAAGTTGATATATATATTCCCGCAGTGATTTGCAGCAGTGAGCGTTCAAAACCTGCACTTTTCAGCACGGTCAGGAACGTGCAGCAGTGTGACCTTTTTCCATTCAAGATAATGAGAAATTGAAGTCAGCATCCCGTGGGGAAAAGAAACGTTTTGCGAAGAGGGCCGCGACCTAAAATCTGCCTGCGTCCTCCATCTTTTTTATATTTCCCCCGACAGAAAGAAATGATGAGTCGGGAATCAAACTTCTAACGCTCCTTCCTGTTTTCCAGTCTCTTCTTTGCTGTCCGTAATATGTGTGCGCACGTTTAATTATTTGTGCTTCCTGTCATTTCTATGGTATGGCTTTCCTCTCGCTGTCACCACCCATTGGCTCTGTTAGAAACGAGGCTGCACGGCGCTGGAGCGGTTAATCATAAACCAACTGCACCGACACAGATGGTTTTCTGTGATTGTGGCCTGCAAGGAGCAACAGTCTGCCAGAGCGTGACAGGACGATAATAGTGACCACCCTCGCTGCCCTTTTGGAGCTAATTTCCATGTGACGTGGTTTGCGTATGAGATTGTGTGTGTGTTTGTGTGTGTGTGTGTGTGTGTGTGTAACCCCTATCACCAATACAGGAGGAGCTGCTTTGGATAACAACAGGCTTGAATCATATTTAATATCTGAACTGAGAATAATTTCAAACCCTGAATGCATCTTGTGACTAAATTGATTATTTGTTGAAGCCTGCTGTAGAATAATTCAAGAAATAGTACACCGCAGCATGAAATTAGCATTAGTGGAATATGAACGCTTGTTTGCGGAGGAGATGTTGATTTAGAGATGTTGATTAGATTTGCACAAACAATACATGTTGCACGATAATCATGTCTTAATTGGGGGACTGAATAATGTTGACAATTTTACTTTGGATATGAGGAAAACTGCTGTATTGCTTTATGCCACAAAATAGGAACATATCACCATTTATTAGAGGAAGATTTCAAAATTGGCATTTCAAAATTTATTTCCATGGCAGTTGATGAATTAAAAAAAAAAAACAAGATACAAGAGAAATGAAGATCCATCTGTAACTGTTGATTGTGTTTAATCCTCTTCCACTTAATGGAAAATGTAACTTCGTGAGCCACAGTGTTTTATTAAGGCCAGCCGAAAACCTAACTTTGTAACAGGAAAACAATATTCATAATACGAGACCAACTTGTGAGATTAGATGCTACGGTACAAACAGCCGAGCTGTCAAAAAAGTTGTGTGTGGAAAACCAACAACCTTAGATGAGGTGCAGTCCGCAGCGCCGAGCAGACGTTCCATCGGCCGATCATCTACAGCTGGCTTTATCACCAGAGACAGTAAGTTTGATATTAAGATGTGCAGCACCAACAATGGTCCTCAGTAATGCTTCTCATCAGATTTGTAGAAGGTGAAGTGTGATAGCTTTTGTTAAGAGTTTAGGGCTCGAGTAAATACTCTGTCTTTGTGTGCATGTGTACGTGCCGACGGGGTCGATGAAGACTGGTCGAAAAGTTCCCTGTGTATGCCGAATAGTATTTTCGCTTGAAATGCCGGTCCCCAGAATGAACCTCTGCTGTGCCTGACTTCACAAGTGCACACTCTTGGCTGAGCTTGCTGCTTCCTGCATCCTGCATCCTGCTCATCAAACTGAAAACATGGCAGCTGCTCTGGCAATGTCACATTTCTGCTAAAGTAGATACTAAAAAGGGTTTTCGGAAAAGTTTGAAGCCCGACAGACGATGACAGACAGCGACAGACTTTAGAAACAACTTTCATAGTATATTTAACTCTCAAAGACCGAGACAACATCAACGTTGCAAACAGGAAAGCAGTATTTCATTGACGACATGAACTACGTGTTTGGGCGCCGGGTTGAGCGTATGCATTGTACTTTTAAGTAATCCTTGATTGCTTTCTGGCACGAACCTGAAAGAGGCTGCTCTTCTTCCAGAGCAAATAAAGATTACGCAAAGTTTGTCCCAAAATCAGACGGTGAAAGGAGTGACAGGATAACAAATAAATCACTTCGAACATGTTTTTTCCTCTTCGATAAAGACAAAAGGGAGAACGCTCTTTGAGTCTGGCTGGAAATAAACAGAGAATGTCACATTTGTAGTGAACATTCTCCCTGAAATTGTTTTCTGAAAAATGTTGAGGAGCACAAAAGGTCATAATTAATTTAAAGTTTTTGTACACTGAGTTGTTTTTTTTTTTTAGAGATTGGTGCGAGAGGCCGTGAATCCAGTTGCCTGTTGTTGTCGTCATCCGTAGCCTCTTGATTAGTCGGGGCTGCTGGCTCCATCAGTCTCAGCGGATGTTTTCAAGGCTAAAATGTTGCACTGAACATTAAGCCTGTGAGATTAAGCTTGCTTTACAAGACTGGAAAGCAACAGTGTTCATGGGAAATGAGTTAATTTTAGAGCTGGCAGGCCTACTAGTGTGAGATGGAAGCGGCATCTCCTGGCTCTGATCTCGGTAATTAAATCAGTTGATTTAAATTTTGTTTTTTGTTTTTGCAACAAACTTTATCTTAAGTATGCGCGAAGATAACTTTTCCTTTGTGTGTGTTTGCATTTCTGTGCCTTTTCTGCGCGGCAGTGTGCAGTCGAACGGTCACATGTATGCTGCGTCAGTACCCACATGGACAGGCTACAATCAGTCAGAGGAGAAGTGATGATGATTACAGTCCCTTCGTTGCTCTTCGGGCTCCCAGACAACATCGATCCTGAGACGCTCTTATTGTGGCTGTGAATCTTAATTTGCCCGGTAAAGACGGCGGGCGGAGCGGGGGGAGGGGGGATTCAGACTACGGGGCAAATGATAGGGTGGGATCTTTTCGCTCGACTGTCCTCTTTGTAATTTTACCACTGACCACACTGGACGAGTATTGGTTGTCATGGTAACAACGCGCAGGTACACCAAAGGCAATTTTGGGTGCACAATATGAAAAGGGTGAAAGGCAGTCTGCATTATGCATGCGCTGGCACAGACCTTCACACACAAATGCTCCCAGTGCCAGACACAGATTCACACGCGCACGCACACACACACACATTCATTTACACAGTTGTAATTATGTGCACACATTAGGACATATATGCTTCTGTCGTCTACTCCATCTTGTTTTGTTTTATTTGTAAGTAGGATGATATTTTATGTAAGAGCATGTGTTGCGCTTTGTGGATGTTTGTCTATGACCTGATTTATTCGGGATCTACTCGTGCAGGACTCTCAACACAAGATCACTTATGACTTTGTCAGTTTTATGTAACTCTGTGTAAGCTCTCATCAGTGCTGTGAAACAGCTCCGGGTTAGATAGGACAGATTTTTTTTTTACCGGGGCTGTCTGAGATAGGCTTATTTAAATAAATGTATCTTTGCCTTGTATTTCCATATAGTAGGGTATTTGTAGGGAGGCTTTTTTTTTTTTGTCAACTGTACTCATTAATCTACAGTCCCGTGCAAACGTTTTATGCACTAACATGTTTGGAGTTTTATTGTATGTACTTTGCATGAGAACCACTAACTTCACCAATCCTAGCTCAATGACCCATATTTGTTAACTTGTGTATTGAACCAACATCTAAAAACCTGCGTACATAGTGATCCAAAATATGTAAATTTTTGTGTCTCTGTATTGATATTTAAGGAGGAAAAATGATTTTAAGGCTCCGGAAGGATGGGAGCAGATCAGAAAAAGCCTAAAGGGAGGGTAATTTTAAAGAGTGGATTAAATTATAATTAGGGTCACAGGAGGTTAACATACAGGGTGGAAAATTAGTTAATATAAATTGCAATCGATTTCTTTCATTGCACACCCATATGCTTATCTCGGTCCCTCCTGGGTATACTTTTTAAATATTTTTTTCTGTTCTTCTGATTCACACCATTTGTCTTTGTCACTATGGCAATGTACAGTCATGGACACAGTGTTTCATTCCTCCTGAGAAGTCGTGAAAATAACAGAAATTCTTCTCAGGTATACCTGCAGCGTTTCGTATTTCATAAAGTAAACCAAAGAAAATGTAAAAAAGAACAATAGATTATTGCTTCTTCCACAAGTATTATTCTAAAATGGCCTTGACAGATTTGTTGGTACCTTGAGGAAAGATTATTAATAATTGGATTATAGCGATGTCAAACTAACCATTTTCTTTAATTACTATCACACGTCTTCAATCTTGTAATCAGTTATTCAGCCTTTTTAAATGTCAAGTTTGTTATTTTCACACCACACTGAACTTGGAGCAGGACCTACTGTGAAAAGTTTTGATTCTGTTTTGAGGCTGCTTTGCTGCATCTGTCACAGGGATGCTTGAATCTGTGCAGGACACATTGAAATCTCCAGAATATCGAGGCATTCTGCAGCGAAACAGGCTGCCCAGCGTTGGAGAGCTCTCAGTGTCCAGTCAGGAGTCCTGCAACAGGATAGTGACGCAAAACACATGTAAAATCACTCCAGAACGGTAAAATCACCCCAGAACAAAACAATGGACAATTCTGAAGTGACCTCTGATCTGAATCCTAGTTAACATCTATGGAAAGAGCTGAAACATGCGGTGTGTAGAAGGCACCATTCAAACCGAATACAGCTGGAGTATTTTGCTCTAGAAAAATGGACCAAACTACCTTCTAACAGGTGCACAATTCAAATCGAGAGCTCATTTGCTGTATTATTTCATATATTTGGTTGAATCCAACATTTTTATTGAAGTAAAAATTGTTTTTATTAACAATGATACTTTTGTCAGTTTCACAGTATTGCTTTTTTTTTTTTTTTTTTTATTGTGGAAGAGTACCAACAAATGAATTCATGATTGTATAACTATAATGTTTATACAAACACATGTACATGTGTTATGCAATGCCAGCGCAATATTTTTTACATTTAACGTATCAACTGTAATGAATGTAAACGGAGAAAAAAGGGGAACCAATAAAAAAATGTAGTCACGAAAAGGAATACCAATTTGTCAGTGACGGATACAACTATAATTTATCTCCAATATTATTTACCTTGAGGTAAATTTGGCCCTTTTTCAAAATGACAATGCAACTTTGTTTAAAAAAAAAGCTGCCAAAAAAGTTGTAAGTATTGCAATATAAATAGAACTGATAAAAAGTAAATTGATCATCAGCATCCTTATCATCGCTGTCGCAGCTTCCCGTCAGTCTGCAGCACACCGTCTGCTCCTCTTCTGCAGTGTCGGCTGAAAATAAGCTATATGGAGATGCTTCAGTATTCATGAATAAGCAAAATGATGAAACACACTCATGCTAATAAGCCGCCACGGGACAACATTGCAAAGTCAAAGGCACATTTTCGCTACTCTTACATAACCTGCTCCTCTTCTCCTTTTCTTTTCTTTTTTTCCCGTATCCTTCCCGCTCCAGGTTTTCATTTCCATCCACCTTGCTTCTTCTTTTTGAGGCCGGCATACAGAATTATTCCGGCATCGTAAAGTGACTCATGTTTTTCACTGGTGATTTGACACGGTTGACCTGAGGAGCCGGTGACAGACACACAGTCGCCAAAGACACTTAGAGAGATCGACGTGTTGGTGCGCTCGACTTTACCTTTTTCCCTTTGCGTCACACAATTCCTCAAGTGCTTGTTGGGTTCCCAGGAGACCGTTGTTATGGACCAGTAACCGTGACAACGATGCAAAGCAATGACTGTGTGGAAACTGCCTCGAACAGATTCTGCTCGTTTGACTGGCAGATGGCTTCCAGGCTTTTTCAAGTGTCAGGGTTGACTGAGGTCCTCAGCTGTGGGACAGGGTGGGGGGGTTTAGTTGTTGTTGTTGTTGTTGTTGTTGTTGTTGTTGTTGTTGTTGTTGCAGCCACGGAGCGAGCCGTGACCAAAATTGGCTTGTGGTGCCAAATTTATACAGATTCTGATTTTCAGACAGTATTCATTCTGGGCAGGTTGGCCAAGAAACACTTTGCTTCACACGCTCGCGCTGGACTGCACTCAGAGTTGGAGGCGTTCCAGCTCAGTCACTGTCCTCTAGAGGAAGCGGCTCTGGAGCGAGTCCGGGTTAAGATGTCGGTCTGTGCGCCACACAAGGCTTCACATGGATAACCGATTTGTTTCAAGCAAAGAATTATCTGCACACGACATGATGGAGTTGTTGGTGTCATCGGGGCCACGGGTCTTTTTGAGAACACGAAGCACGTGTCCTTTGCACTGTTGTTTGGAAGCTACGACGGTTGCAACAACACAATGAAGTTATACACGGTGACGCCTTCTTTTAAGCGCAAATTCTGACAAATTCTGTTTGTATTTATTAATCATCATTGAGTATTTTAAGCAAAGTTGTATCTATTTTAAGTAAAGACAAGTTTACATTATTTGTGTATTTATTTATTTTGTTCAAAGTAAAAACTGTGATTGTTTTGGAAGTCAGCTGTGATCGGGAAATTTAGACCCCCCCAACTCTAGTATTTCCAAAACAGCGTCCATAGCCCTGCGTGCTTTGAAAAATGAAGAGAAGTGATCAAAGACTTCTTTTTTCCTCAGAGAACCTCAGTGGTTGCAGCATAACAATCAAACAGTTTCTGATAGGACATTTACAATTCATTTTTTCTGATGTGTAATAGTTACCGAGGCAGTCTTAAATAACTTTGTTAGAGCAAATGAGTATGTTGAATTGCTGGAACAATTCTCCCATCGTTTTTGAAAAGCCACATCAGATGATGGCAGATGACAAATTTCCAAATTGTTTGCAAACATCAGCCGAAGTAACGTTGTCGGAGAACCAAAGAACCAACGTGCCAAAGTTCAGGTCGTTTGCATCCAATGTTTTCGCTCAGATGAATCAGAACGTGACGAGAAAACCGACCTGTTTGCGCCTCTGACCTCAGCCGCCTTCTTCGCTCTCGGACAGCGACGTCTTTCCCCTCTTGAAACACGAATGCCACTCGAAGCACCTCGCTCGGTGATTTGTCGTTCGCTCTCTGCTAAAGTTTCAGGTCCACGGTGAAATCAGAAATGTGCGCACCAGGGTTCAAATAAACAAGGCCGGTGCTGATGTCGGTGAAGTTGGAATACTTACTCATGACAGCGATTGCTTCTCCCTGCTCCATGTGCGTTACTACGCTGTGCTCAAAATGAATAGCTACTATTAGCTTTAATCTAGTGTTCATGGTTAGACTATAAAAAGGCCAGCACAATTATGTGTGATTATATGCCACAAAACTGTGCACCAACCCAACCGTTACACTCCTTAGTATTTCTTTATCAAGGCATAGCTTCCTTATACGTTGTCACAGAGGATAGAAGAAGAAATTATGTGCCAAATTCAATTACACGTATTCAGCGTTGAACTCAGGAGTTCGACTGGGAGGCGCGAAGCCGCAGAGGTCATTCACATTTCCTCATTCTCCTTTTAGTCTTTCACAGTCCAACCTGGCAACTTTCATCCTCCCGTCAGTCTCTATGTATATTGGCTTTTTGCAGCCTTTGAACTAAATGTTCAAAGGTGTATTATAAATAAATCTCTTTTTGACTTGGAGAAGTCTGAGGCTGACCTTCAGGTTATCGTCGTCACTCGTGGAGATGAGATTTAGAATTAGAATATTTGACAGTTTGGAGGTGGCGCTGGAAAATAAATCAAAAGAATAGCTTTCCCATTTTAAAACGACATCGAGTGTGCCGTATTATCTGGCTCGGCTCAGCGATGACAGAAGCAGCGTCTGTGGGAGGAATTGGTTTTGTTTGGGCGTGTGTGTCAGTAAGTGATTGAGCACAGGATGGATGGACAGAAAGGGCTGGTGACAAACTCCTTCATTTCATACCGTCGTTGAGAGGGAAGGAAGAATTAGCCTCTGTCTGTATGTCATCACCGTTATGACAAATCTCAACACGGCTGTATTCACTTCTGTTCTCCTCGTACTCGTCCGTACCTCATCTGAATTTATCGCTACGTGTCACCAGAGCAACTTAACGACACAGTGCGATACAGTTCTGGACTACTCATGAAACGTTTTATTGTCCGAGTTCAGTCGCAACACATTCACAGTAAAAGCCCCGTAAACAATAAACATGGCAACAATCGAGGAGGTCATTATTTTTCTGACTCTGAGATCACAAGGTGACAAAGCACACCCTCGGCACCGTCCACAGTCCGTAATATTCTCTGACTTGTTTCTATTATATTATGCAGGTCCCTAACCCTGTCACATCTCCATACTGACCCCACACCGGTCTTATTGGTCATGTGTATATTGCATATTGTTCACAAGTTGCGTTCATTTCTGAGGTTGTGCGCAACCAACGCTCCAAATAGATGCAGGGCACGCGAGGCAGCCGTCATGTGCACCACAACATGTAGTTTAAACCCTCCGAGCTGACATTGTGAATCAGGGAATACATCTTAAATGTAAATTGAACAACTTTGACCATTCCACTTGTTTTTATTGGCTCTCTTGCATAACCTACACTTTAGAGATGATTGGATCGGCAAGCGCTTAAAAAATGTAAATGAATTTCAACCAGTACAAGAGATCCTTCAACATGTTAATTCCTCACTTCGAAATAAAAGATGGTGGAGCGTCACACTGCTACACTTTGGCAGCACTACACTCGACGCTCTGAGGGACACACGCTGCAAATTGTAGCATATTTCCCTCCCATTCGCGACAACGAAAATGCTAATCTCTCTCTTCAGGGAAGGAATTCATCTACTCTCTTTTAAACGGGGAAAAAGATAATTTCATAAATAGTTTGACAACATGGCTTTTCATGTCGGGCAGATTGGATTGTCACAAGGATGAGCACACAAGAGGGATAATTGCATATGAGATTTTCAAAAACAATCACAAAAGTAAGAAAAAAAAAATGCCAAAAATGAACCACTCCATGAAAACATTTCCAATGCAAAAGTGGCAAAAGCTGAACATTTCAGAGAGAAACCCAAGAAATGGGCAAGAAAAATTGCAAAAGCACTCAAGTGAAATATCTAAAATAAAAAGATCCATTAAGACAAGTTCAACATGTTCATAATTTACAGTAGAGCTGACTTTCTCCATTTGTCAGCATTGAACAAGCTGAGAGAGATCAGCTGTACTATTTGAATTAACTTTCATATAACGTTACTTCAATAAAAATTCCTTCTAACTCAAAACTGTAATCTTTTTCTAACCCTAACGATGTGGTTTTTGGTGCTTAAACCTCAGGTGCCTTACTTTTCTAGTTTTATCTTCTGGTGGACTTCTGACTTCTGATGGGTGTGTTACGCTCTTCGGTGTAATAACGGGATGCCTTACGACAGAAAGAAATGCCGACTGAAACGCTTGAGTCAGATACACAAAGTATTCAAAGTGGGAAAAAAACCCAACTACTGGCCGTAGAGAAGAGACATTTTCTCAAGAGTTCACCACTGTCCGCAGATAATTACACGACTCACAGACCGTTTAATTTGCTCACTGGCCCAGTGGAACCGCAGCTTCAAGTAACCTTTGGTGCTTCTTCTAATCACAAAGTCAAAGGATCCTCAGACACTTCTTCCGTGAACTCTTCAAATGTTAAGAATTTCTGCAACCTTCACAACTTAACTCTTTGAGAATGACCTTGACTAACATCAGAAAGTGCATTTAGCCACTTAAAATTCCACACAAAGACACTGACAGACCTGTAAGTAGACATCGGCATATAATAATCTTGTATATTCGTTAGTAATAAGCAGTAGCAAGCAATCAATATCAGACTCCCGTTTCAAGCTTCTTTTTTTTTGTATCCCAGGGCTTGGCAGCACTCCAAAATGTCCACTGAGTAATGAGACACAAAATATACCTACTTGCTTGGATTTAGTTTCACTATGAGGAGACGCTCAATAAAACCAGTGTGTCGTAACACTTACTTAAATACAGTTAGAGAAAGCGTGCGTTGTCTCCCTCATTCCATCTCTTGTCGTGTCATAGATCAAACTCTCTCGTATTTAATTCTTATTATTATAAGTGTTTGAAGAGTAAGATGGTACCAAGGTGATCAATTAATGCTCCTGCGAGGCGTCTTCTGTGGAAATAATGTTGTCACCTCTGCGCCTGCATGTTCCAACCGTAATGAATCAACTCTAATCCAGGAACAATGATGTTCACAAATCATAGCTGTGCTCAAGCTCTGTATGAAGACAGCGGTGGCATCGTATTTCTTTTGTTTAATGTGGAGGTGGTTCCGAAGTTGCCGTGGATTTAGTTTTGAATTACACTCTGCCACTTTCAGAAAGCAGCGTGTAGCTTAAACTCACTGAACCCATTTACAGCCTACGGACAGAAATTCACGTTATTTTCACTTCTGCAGTTGCGTGGATGATAGCATGCCGGTTTACGTGACTAATGCCGGCTTGATTTATCTGTGACTTTTTTTTTTTTGTGTTGGCTACCATTACATTACATTACTATACTACTAGTACTACTACTCATGCATCTCATGCACCTACAGTATATCTATGGACTTGTTCAGACTGCCGGCCCAAATCTGTTCTTTGGTCCCATCCAGGTTGTATCCGGATTGACTTTTGATGGTACAGACAGCAAAAAAAAGGTAAATTTGATTTATGCAAATTGGATCCAAAACAATTGGAGGTGGTTTGAAATGTGATTAAAATTGCATTTCTACAGTTCAGATGCTCAGATCGGTTTTCTTGATTTCTTGTATCACTCCAAATGCGACGCACAACGATGACATCATTTTTAGAGTGACAGAACGGGCAGAAGCTATGCTAGCACTACAGAGGACAATGAGGACAACAGTCAGTGGACAGAAGCTGATGAGGTCTACGGCCCTGCATTTGTCATGCTCCCGCGTTAGAAAGCCACATCACCAGCGCAGCAACGCGTACGTCGTTTCCACAGCAACCGATGCAGATGGGTCGGTGATATCCGAACACACCAAATGCGATCTGCTCCAGTGCAAATAACAGTGTGGACAGTCTGTCCTAAAGATCTGATTCGAGAATTCAATTTTGCCTGCCGTCTGAACAAAGCCTAATTCCTAAGAGGACATACCTGTTAGCAGTGGACACTGTTGTTGAAATAAGAAGCTGCATTGTGTAATTCTGCTGCTAATGACTCTGAATGTGTCGGAACAACCAGCAAAAATATAGTTTCACACATTGTTTTGTACTTAAGCCTGATAGTTCCTGTGTCAAGGCTACTGACAGTTTTTTGAATGCCGGGGAACTAAAGTTCCTCCACCCTCCGGTGGCGGTGTGTCGTTGGTAAACAGCCTTTACAGTCCAGGAAAAACTGCAGTGATGAGGAGAGGCCGCATGTTGTAACACTGCACGCATGTATTTCTTTTTTCGGCGACAGCGAACACAGTGAACAACATTTGGAAAGCTGTTACACAGAAACTCGAGTTTATCTGGACACATTATGGCTGATTAAACACACACGTAGTCACAATAATCGTTTAGCATTTCACAGTGGATGCTGCTACGTGCTGCCAGCGTTACTTTTCAGACGTGAAGGTGGGGAAAGCTCGGTCAGTAACTCATTTTTCTGTTAGTTTGTTCTAAGTTCTCTGACGAAGCACAGTTTAAGGGGATTTTCTCTTCCTGTGACTAATGAAAACTTAGTCTACTGAGACTTAGCCGACTTTTTGGAGGTTCCACTAATATTTTCAGTCAGGTTTCTCTTACAAAATGACTCTGCTTGTATATATCTGTGCTCTCTATGTATGTGAGTTTGAGATTCTGCATACCTTTTTCATTTTGCTAAAGCCATCATGGAGACTTCCAAGTACAAAGATCTACCTCAATCTCTGTTTTCACAGCAGCTTATGTTTCAATTTCCATAAAATGGGCACACAGCAGGTTGAACCACTGCTGTTTGAGCATGACAGATGTTTTTTTCATGACTTTACGGCTGATATAATTTCCTTCTTTGATTGAATTATAAGCCATCACTCTCAGGATATTTAATTTTTGTATTACCTTTAAGACCATTATGTCAGGATATGACGTCCTTCAAGGTTATGATCTGAAAATAACAGTATCAGGTAGCAGGAAATAGCTTCTCTCGCCGTGTTTGATGTGTAGTTGAAAGTGATTATAAGTATGTTTCGAAAGAGGACAAAACAGTTTAACATTTCAAAATGTTTTCATTATAAAACATGTATTTTTTTTTCTATTTAATTATATGATTGTCATTCCATAGTATCATCCTCAACCAGCCCATCATATATAACACGATCCAATCAGTCTCCAATCTGCTTCTTTCTTTCACTCACAAAGACATGACATATTAAACTGTATTATTACACAGAAGCACGACCGGGTAAACAGCGGTTACAAACATTCTCTGACAGGCAAGAGCCGCACGTAAATATTCACAGCTGCTACGGAGGAGTGCAACTCAAGGACACGGGGAACAAGAAATAAATGTTTTTGATCTGAACAATGAGGATGGGAGCTGAAACTCTGACAAGCACATCAACGTACTGCTGAAAATAGTTTTGCTTTTTGTTGCAGCTATTTCGAGACAGAATGTCACAGAAGTCTCTCCGTGCTCTGCAAATCACTGTTCCTGTGCTCCGTGGCTATAGCAACATCCTGTGTACCCTTTAATTTAGGATACGCATGTCGACAACAACGTGTTTTAAATGTGCTTCAACCAAGTTAAGGTGTGTATTGTTCCTAAACAAGCCATGACACTATAAATGGTAACAGTTCGTGTTAAGGGGTGTATATAAGACTGGCGATAAGAAGCCATAAAGGAGTCCTAATCAATGTTTATCATTAAAGGTCCAGCGTGTTGGATCTAGTGGGGGTCTTTTTGCTAAAATGGAGTCTTATATTCTGTAATGCCGTGACAGGATGCAGTATAACTAAAAGAGCAGGCACAAATAGAAGAATAAGGTTTTATAAGCTCAAAAGAATTCCAATGATGATCAAAATTAAAAGTCTTTGTTTCCAGTGTTTCCTAATTAGATCTCATTACTTCCCTTTAATCAGTGGTTCCTCCCAAATCCTTTTCCCTTGTCTGTCTCCACTGTGTAGCCCCTTTAGCCCTTCTTTAATCAGGTGATAGAAACACCTGCAGCTGTGTGCCTTGTGAGGCATTATGGGAGATGTACTGTGTGTTGTGGTGGCCAGTTTGTACTGGGTGTTCTTGGCTTGTGTGGGAATGTAGATCTACAAGAGCCACAATTCATTATCAAGTTTGCTTTAGTGTATAAACACCCCAAAACTAAGAATCACTATGTTTTCATCACCTTAGAGTGAGCTTTTCATATCTACATAGAGAGTTGGGCATTTTTCTAAGCGGCGATCAACTGTGACATCACCCATCGAGTTTGGTTTTATAGCCATCGCCATTTAGTATTTTGGAGCCTAAAGTGACCATATCTGGACATGCTGGGGAGGAGCCAGCAGTGAATCTGACTTCATCTCTGAGGACATGTCCTGCCCACCTATAAAGGAAACCGGATAGCACCACCGGCCTGTCAATCAAACAGACCAAACATACGGCTTTTTGAGGCCTAATATCTAATTAGTGATGGTATTATTTTCAAATGGACCACCAGAAAACTAATAAGAAGGAGTGACTTTAGCAAATGAGGACATTATGATTGGTGGAAAACATTTCTTGACTTTGCATTTCATTAAGGAAATTTGAATGGGAGTCTATAGAGCCAGAGCGTTTTAGGAGCCAGCCCCTAGTGGCCCTATGTGGTATTACAGTTTAAGGCACCTCCGCATTGGCCTTACTTTTCAGGCGCGGAGGCTACGTCCACTTTTATATACAGTCAATGGATGGACCACATATCTTTTGAAATGCATCAAACTTCACTTGATTCAAGAAACAGACACAAGTAGAAATCGATGCATAACACGTGTATTATTCACGTGTGGGGGAGTGCTACTGTGGCTACTCCTTTATCACAAAGTAACAGTGTGCTACTGACCCTGGAGAGTGAGGGATGAACAACATATTGCTGTCTTTGAAGCCTTATCTTCTTCTCCTTTCCTCCCTCTCTGAAAGCTCCATGACAAATGCCAGCACAACTCTGCAATCACAATAATCAAATTGTCGTTCTCGCGAAAACAAAGGCAGGGTGGATGAAGTAAAACAACAAATACCACGATGTGAAACTAATTTACTCTGCAGCTTTTGATTATCAGACGCAAACACTTTCCCTCCTCCACGTACAAGCCAAGGAGGAGTGCGACTAGAAAACAGCAGCCTTTAACAGGCTCCCTCATCTTTGTCAAACTGCAGAGGTACACAGTGACTATTCATCAAGCTGTCAGTCTCTACTTTCTTTACTTAACAATATCTAAACCTCAACAAAATGCTGCAACATCACCCAGCGTTCTCAGAAGACTTTAATTCCAAGCGCGTGCACACTGTGCCCTCTAAATATTGAGAGATAACACTCGGGCTTAAGCAGAAGTTGTAAAGCCTCGTAGGACTTATTGGGAGAACACGACATGCCCTAATAGGATTTCCAGCCTATTGTTTGGATAATGCTATCATGTCTGGGCAAGGATTGAATGGTTTATAGTGGCATTGCTGCACACTTAAAAAATTTGAAGCTGTAATGCTCAGACAGAGACAGCAAGCAGCTTTTGCTACCCTACAAATGATTAAAAAAAAAAATACATATCTTAGGTAAATTCCTTGAGGATGAGTTCATTTAAACAACTTGAATTACACGATTGTCTAAACGACTGGACTTGTATATCATGTTAACAATTAATATCATTACTATATGTAATATACAATTGTTGCATACTAAAGAAGAACTCAGATTATTATCACAAAAATCTACAGTTAACCTAATCCCTAATCCCTATTGAGCATTTTAGTGGTTTTCAGCTCATTGTTTTGGCCAAGAACTTTACTGTTGCTGCTTCGGTGTCACTAATCATGTCAAACTTGTTTCCAGCTGTAGCAACTGTTTTAAACAAAAAGCCTAAACTACTTGTACTCTACCTGCCCACCATCTCAAACAAAGTTAGCAATTTGCTGAAGAATTAAGCAGCACATTGAGCAACAAGAGAGTCAGATACTTTTGTCAAGGATTGGTGGAGACCAAAAACAGAGAAAAATCAGAGTATGGATATTAGAGATGGGCATTTCAAGCAAAAATAACATTTGACATTTTCACAGTAAACTGAGGTATGTAGTTGTGCCAGAATGTAATTAACTCTAGTCGTTCCTTACAAGCTAATTCATTATCACTTTAGTTCTTTAGAGTCTTCCTCAAGCGCATACACTGTTTGTTACATCCTCCAGAAACTAGTCAATGAAGTTTTCCAGCTGCCAGCAATCAATAAAAGTGTAAACTAGCGAGTCCCAACTCATTGGTCCTGGTTACGTAGTGGGCTGTTGGTAAATTCGGGGGATAATCACAAACAAGTGTCCAATGTCCAATACTTAATACTTCCAATAAACAGGGCAAATATAGAGGACTGCTAACCAGCTCTACTGCCTTTGTTTAAGTGTGTGTCAAAAGCTAATATCTCAGCCACAACTGATCCCAACTACTGATGGAAATTTGTCAACAAAACAGAACTTTCCAAGTTCTAAAGTAAAATGGGAAGTTAGGTTGTCACTGTTACAGTTTGGGGGGAAACCATGTCTCTCTGTAGTGGATTAAGACTTTACCTCCTAGAATGAACATTGTAGGGTATTGAGATGAGGAAAGCACACAGGATAATATGGATAAAAAAAAATAAGAGTGTGATCAGATGAGTGATGGTAGTAGGTTATCATAAAGCATACTTTGATTATGTGTCATTAATCATAAAAAAATACAAATAAAACTTACATGCTGAGTACTTATGCCAACTATGAGAACTGTTTTATGTGAGAACAAAGACATGAAAATGAAAGATTGCTTCCTCACTTTGTGATTATCATAATCAATGCAATGGAGGTCCATCAAACACAACTATTGAATATCATGATTTAAGCCACCATTCATTCTTTCACTGCAACAGTGGGTGATTTCCACTCCGAAGGTTTGGAGAATGTTAAAGCTTTCTCCCGAGATAGAAAGAGAAGACAAGTAGCTCAGGCCAAGCTTTAAAATGGACAAGTCAGTCTCACTGTGGTTGGCTGCTCCCTAATCTAAATCTTTGCTGAGATTTGTGACAGTGAGACAAAGGGGAAGAGAGGGAAATAGAGCTCCCGTGGGTCAGTAGCTATCCAAACCCAAAGCCAGGCCTCTCGGAGACAGACAGAGAGACATATATCATATTAGTCACAGCTATACTAGTCTACACAGGGAATTGCATGACGGGGTGTAAGACATAGGTTGTATGGAAAGAAAAGGGTAAGGAGAGGGTTTTGTCTCAGGAGTTTGATGTGCGAAAAAGGAACACAAGGTTAAAGATTCCAAGACTTGATTGACAGGTGGAGCCGCACAGAAATCAAAGAGGTCAAGACGGAGCACGGCCCGAGGGAAGCAGAATCTGAGAGAGAGGGGAGGGAAGAAAAGAGGCTGAGCAGGGCAATTTGGAGTTTAGAAAGGGGAGCTGGAGTTAGGGGGATGCTTTATGAAAAAACAAGTTAAAAGGCACCTACAGGAAAAGCTATAGATATATAAAGAGAAGAGGAGGAGGAAGGGGAGAGAGAAAGAAAGTCATGGAGGGTGACAAATCCAGGATGAGCTGGTCTTATTGCTAGATGCAGGGTGGGAGCCATTCTGTGGCAAACCACTGCAACATGAGGGAAGAGGAGGAGGGGAAGAGGAGGCTGGGTCCTGTAAAAGCTAACAAATTGAACTCCACTTATTGCCGGTGCAAGTAGACCAAAATTAGTTTATGGCCCAGTAGATCAGTCTTTGGACCGTTATCACGAGGTTTTACATCAAGCTGACCAACACACAACTCATCATAAAAGTACAGCAAGAACCTAGAGACATTTTATGGATGCTGTGAGTTTATCATTCTGAAGCTTTCATCTAGATGCTAACATCTTGAAATTTTCTAATTTTTCTTTTCTATACAATATTTAAGTCCTGTTCAGTAAAGTTAACTTTCGATCAAGGCGAAGAGTCCAGTGCCACGGTCGCAGCTGTCCTAAGCTGTTTTTACTTTTTCATTCACATTTGGCTTTTGTTCAAAGTGACATGTAAGGGCTTTTAAACTTGTTAACATCAGGATGGACTTTGTTAACATGCCAAGTACTGAACATTTACCACGGATGCCATTTTGGTTGGCATGTTAGCATGCTACCATTTGCTTATTACCATTAAACACCACATACAGTTAAGGCTATCGGACAAGCTGACATTTTGGACTAAATCTTTGCTGATAGTGGCATCTAAAAAGTTTGCAGGTCGTCAAAAGTCCTCCTTTTGAGGTAAAATTTCAAGACAATCCACCCAAAATATATTAAGACATTTAATTTGAAACCAAAAACCTGGTGGGCTGGTGGGGATATCTAATGTACCCATATCTCATTCTGGTACAGGCAAATAAATCATTTGAGATGATGCTAAGCCCAGGGTGTAGTGACCGTGCCCTTCGAGGTTAGTGTCATTCTGCATCGTCTGAGTTAAAGTAGGGCACCGCGAATGTCTATTGAAAGATTTGTTCTTATACATAAAGCCAATGTGGAGATTTGTTACTTCATAATTGTACATTTTACCCGAAGATAGATGACAAGTCAGGGTGTCACCAAATGTTTTAAACGTCATTCTCAAGGGACCACAAATACCAAATGTCATGGCTATCAATGCAAAAATAATGAAGATATCACAAAAAAATAAAACGATCAGTGAGCTGGTGAGGCTACAGGAAAACTCAGAGACTACCAAAGTCATTCAGATTAATCGTTTGGGAACCACAAGTGTCTGTCTAAAGTTTTATAGCAATGCATTTAACATTTGTTGTCCACAATGGACCAATTCAATCCTCGGGCCCAAAGTCCTTTCACGTAGAATGATGCATGTTGTTTGGTAAGAAACATGAGACGGACACACTCACTAACTGACAGGTAAACTCTGAAAAGTCCCGCTGAAAAACGTCAGAGCAGAAAAGCATCAAACTTTTGTCAGCTGTCTCACCACGATACACAATCTTCCAGTTAATCATAAACCAGAAAACAAATATCCAAGCATCTGTGTTTAAATATCATTATCGATCACTTTGTCGTTTTAATGTCTGAATGTCTTTTCTTATTGAGTGGCTTCATTTTAATCATTTTAGCCTGCTGTGTAACTTCTAGTATATCAAATTATATTACACCTCTCTATACTGATCAATACATTGCCCATCAATGGATTCCAGCTACATTAAAGCTGCACAAATCAATATGTTCACATTAACAATCGACAAAATGACTACGCGAGGTGAAGGAGTTTTCTTGTCGGAGTAGTATTGGACACAGCAGAGAATTATAAACCAGCTGCAGTTTCCTTTAAGTTTTATGAAGCTTTTTTTTTTAGCTGCTTTCAGCTCTTTGTTTTGGGTCAGTTTGGCCGATTGACTGTTTTGGTTCATCAGAAGTTCTTTCCAGCAGCAGTAGGCAGCTGTCTTCAGCAACAAAGTTCTGATAAGCTCGCTGTACACAACCTGTCCAGCTCCAGCACCAAGTTAACAATTAGCAGCTGAAGCTAGTGGAGGATTTATCATGTGTAGAGCTGTACATTACCCTCACAAGTAGGTGGAGACCCAAACCAAGTTGCTAAAAGAAACATTAAATACTGCTGCTTTAAAACATTTGAGTTTGACTGTATGTTGCTTCGTTGTAATAGCTACTTGGCACCAAAGCTGCATTTTCCTTTGTTTTCTTATTTAATTCAGCCAGTGAGTTAGCTTCACCTTAGATTATAACATTAACTTAGTCCAGACTGAAAGTCTGACCTTTTTTTAAAAAAAAAAAATCTGTTTTAAATCTGCAAAAACCCAGTGGATCATAAAGATAAGGTTTTATTTTGATGAACTTTGGGGGGTACAAAGAGGCAGTTAAGAGAACAAAGTTCCCTCATGGCAGTTCCTCCTAATCAAACCCAGCAGGGCATATTACCCTGATTAAAGTGTGTGTCCGAGACGAGGGATTCATTGATTTCATTTTCCTTTCATCAGGGAAACAGGTCCTTCATTAGGCATATTTCTGTCCAGTCTTTACGGGATCCGTTTCTTTGACAGCGTGGCAAAGTGGGTGTTCATGCTACGCTGCTTTATTTGAACCCAAGGCCAGTGAAAGGAAATGACTTTCTTTTTATTTCCTTCCATTTCTGAATGTATGCTTTCAGTGAACACCGCAGAACACATCTGTCATTGTCAAATGAGTGCCAACTGTAGTTTCTGTATTTGTTCCTCGTAGACCCACTGTGGATTTTTATCCCAATTTGTCGCACCTGAGCTCCGGTTTCCTCCTGAAAACTTGAAGAGCTAGCAAGTTGAAAAAAATTACCTCTCATTAAGTCGGTGCTAATTAGACCGGGCGCTGTGGAGACGTGCATTTGTTATGCGCTTGTTTGTCATAAAAAGCTTTTTTGGAGTTCGCCGGCTGTTCTTTTGCTGTTTCTCTCCCGACAGTGAAGTAGGAGCAGGGGAGAAACTTCCCAGCAGCTGAAAGCCAAACGCTGACAGCTTTGTTTGTGTCTGCGAAGTTTGTCTGATCGGCTGCTTTGCAAAAGAAGCACCTGTCTGTTTTTCTGCTGCTAAATATCAATTTGGCAGGTCAACGTTGAAGCCCTAACACTGACAAAACAAAATGCAGAGTAGTGGGTTGAGTTGATGCAGCTGCCGGCGCTGCCTGCGTAAAAGCATACTCGGTGCTTTGCTTGCACTTAACACCAGCAACAGTGACCACTTTTATGCTCCATGTTTTCAGCCTATGCGTGATGATTTTTGTATTTTAAGAATCACGAACAGTTTTGATAGTCAGTAAGTGTCAAGTAAATACTGTTGGCATTATACACTATTTTCTAATTTACCAAGCCTAATTAATTTTATATTGGACTGGGAACAATGCTCACTGCACAGTGGATTAAATTAATTATTATAATTATGATTGAATATTATATTAATAATGACATCTCATTGCTCCGATCATTTCCTGTTGGTGAGGAACACGTTAATGCACTACGTTGTAACTAAAACTGAAACAGTGAATTGATTAGTTGATCAACAGTAAAGTAACTGGAAATATTTTAATAAACTAAAAATCATCTGGAGAAGTCATTTTTTAAGCAAAAAAATATCTCATCCTGTCTCGTTGTAGAGTAATGTAATTGCTGGCTGGATTAGGCAACTTTTTTTTCAAATAAACAAGCACCACATTTCTGAACCTCATCGTACCGGGCGGTAGATGTTTGGGGTTGATGGCAGGCCCACAAAGAGACTGGAGAATCCCACCTGAGGTTCAGGAAACAAAAGCACTTTGTCTTTGGCCCCTGAATGAACCTTTTAAGGGGCCCCTGGTCTGCACTCATAAATAGCATGTTTTCACTGTAGCAGTCTGAGTGAGTTGACACGGCGACATTATACTGCATTTTTGGATATTATGGAATACGGGAAGTTGTTAGAGAGCATATTGCTGATATGTTCGGTATCAGTGTATTTGTGACTTTCCAAAAACAATAAGTAACACTATTTCATCATTACATTGATAGAAAACATGATCATGTGGCAAATACATTTCTGCCAAGGCATATTTATGGTTGAGGAACCTAATTAGGAACCTAATTTCTTGGAGAGGTTGCTGGTTGCAGCTTCAACCAATCTGTAGATGATTTTTTTTTTTGGGGATAATTAAAAACTGAACATATTTGAGTCGTGGGCTATCGGTTAGAGAAAAAAAAAGAGACTTTTAAAACCATAACTCTTGACTCGGGAGTTACGAATGTAATTTTTGTTGCTTTTTTCTAGCTTTTCTTCGACTAACAAATAAAACAAAAAATGAATTATCATCACGAAGAAGAATTGCTTGCAGCCATTTAACTGTATCACCTCAAACCTGTCTGAAAGATGGAACAGCATTATGCTTATTGGAAAAGATCCATCTACTGAAGTATTGGTGCAGCGTGTAGTCTGTATTATTTGCACAGGTTGTTGAGATTTCTGGGATTCAGACCTGACTGTTGGTACTTTGTTCTGGAAAACAAGTGAATGATTGAAGTAGATAAATGAAACACCTCCGCAGTGTTTGCATCAGAGAGAAGGAACACTGTTTGTGTCATTGTCATATGATTTCACACTGAAGTAAACAGAGACGGCAAGTCGAAAGCTGACATCTGTGCATGTCATGTTTAATACGTGTTACACTGGAGCATCATTTGGGCCGTGTTTATCTGCCGTGTTATTCCGAGTGTATTCCAAGTTGAATAAGGAGTTTATAGTTTATGTGGAAGATGTTTTTTATTGATCAGTCAGCGGCAGAGTTTCAGGTATGATTTTCATCATATTCAATCGGAGGATTTCCTGGAGGTTCTGATCACTCATAAATATTCAAAGCATGGGCTGGTCAGGCTGGCAGGATGATTGACAGATTGCTTACGGTTACCCGATTCCTATGGCTGCTTTTGAATATTAATACTCATTTGTCAATAGCTCAGTATTGTGTGTAGGTGTTTGATTCATAACCTATGCGCATGTGTGGGAATATTCTATTGTGTGTTTGCAACTCGAGTGTTTTCATAATTGCCTTCTCTGTCTACCTGCTGTTTAACATGTGTGGCGGTCTTCTGCACTTACTGTTGTTTCATATGCATAATTCTGTGTGTGTGTGTGTGTGTGTGTGTGTGTGTTTTTGTGTGGCAGTGTGTGGGTGTCTGCACAGCACAGCACACTATCAGTCTGTCAAAGCTTATTCCAAAACCTGCCACTTTCCTGCTGCCTCTCTTATCAGACCTGTTTGGTGTCACCATTTAGCGCTGATCTCTTTAGTCAGACTTTTTAGTGCCATTTTGGGGGAAGAAGCACCAAAGAGAAAATGGATACACCATTTAGCAAAACAGACATTTTATGTAAAGAAACTGCATGATGGCTGAAACCACTAATTCAGAATGTGTCTCAGCACGTCCCAGAAACTTGGTTGATAAGTAAGGACAAATGCCAAATCTTCGACTAAAAAGATTATTGAGTTTTAACAAATCATTGAGAAATGTGACAAGATATCAGTGCCAATAGTCAGAGAAAATTGTATACCGGAGGCCTGTTTCTAACTGGGCCTGATCTCTTCGGTTTTCCAATCGGTTCAAGTCAGATCCACCCGTTCGCTTCCTCCTAGTTTCCTTCTTCTAAATATGGTCACTTCTGACTCCAAACCGCTCCGAACTAACAAGATGGTGTCGGCCAATTTTCCGAACTTGAGGCCGCATAACGGCCGTTCATGAACCAATGGGTAATGTTACTGTTAGTTGCCGCTTGAGTAAAGCAGCAGACATGTTCATGTGGACTCATTACGAACAGGGCGGCAAGAGTAAATATCAGACTTGGAATCTATTCCACCACATTTTCATATTGTTTTATTTATTCGTTTATTTTTGCTCAAGGGCACCCAAGTGCCGGTAATTTAGGTGCTGCTCTTTCACCCAGACCTTGTTTGTGCTGTTGTGTAGTTTTTCTAATCTATAACAATGCATAATAATTGCATTTTTCTTCACAATGTTTTCCAGTGCAGTCAAACAAGGTGAGGGAGGCGCACATTTCGATGACAAGACAAGTTCAAATCTTTAATGAATGCTAATTACCCCACTCCTTTTATTCTAATGAGTTGGCTTGCTCTCAGCCATCAGCGTAATCTAATTTGGATGTTGTTCAAGGTGCCTGTAGGCTGGACTGCAGTCCTCCTTGAGCACTGTGTTTTTTTTCCGGTTCTTTCCTTTTTTATTAGGGGGCGGGGGGTCTGACCGGAGGGCTCGTTATGATCCAAGTTGGATATTCCTCCAAATATGACTCTCAGAGACTGTAAATGTTCTGGTGTAACAGATGGCGGTTTGTTTCATAAAAGTGTTGAAGTCAGAAGGAAAAGAAGAGATACTGTGAAGAGGGCACGTCGAGAGAGAAAAAGAAGAACAAGCTTTCCCAATCGCACGCAGTAAATCCTGATTTTACACCTTTTTAAATTATTCAAAGTTTCTCTCCTCTGGTTTGTACTTTCCTCGCTTCAGTTACTGAGCGGTTTAGGCACAACATAGGAGGATCGAAAAAAAAGAGGGCAGGATGAGAAACGGAGAATAAGCGAAGAGGTCAGGGGGACGATGAGAAAAAGAGGATCGAGAAGGAGATAAGATGGAAGTAGAGCCTCGGGTTATTGGAAAATCATTACCAGCGAGGCCACACAGATTAGTGCTTAAATGCAAGACAGAGGCAGACAGAGAGTAAGAGAGTCTGTGTTGGACTTTTAGGTGGAGTGCTGCTTCTTTATAGTTCAATCATTTTTTCCAAGGAGGGAGCCCAGTTTGGCTGATGTTCACTTTTTGTAGTCAAGATTAGACTTGGACTTTTGTTTGTGTAGGATGTAGGATGACTGCATCCTGATCACAATTAGAAATTAAATTTAGTTCCTGTATTTATGAAATGAATATAATTAGTGGGAACAAAATTAGCTCCATAGAAAAGGCAGCAGGAACTGCCAACCGTCTGGAAAGCATGGAAATGCTCCCAAGACGTTGTCTTCACCCACGTTGTCCCCCACACTAAAGAGACAGCGATGGTCTCCTGTTGAGATCAGCCACTTCAGACTACAAAAGGGAAGCGTGGCTTTCTACAAACTGAAATGTGGCTCTTGTCTAAGATTTGTGACAAGTGTGCCTCAAATTATAATCATGATGTCTTAGTGACTGACAGGTTCACTTTCCCATTTTGCATAAATTTACAAAACGCAAACCTTTTCTGTGCAGGCTTTATTTTGTACAAACAAATACAGTATTAGTTACCAACTTATCTGGGTCTTATGTGCGAAAATCTGTCGCCAGAACAAATAAATACCTTAAATCCAGTTATAATAACCAACCATTTGATCCTGACATTGGCAGGTTACTCACATGGCCCAAGAAAACAACGCACTAGCGTGTCTCCATGGAGAATATGCAATCCCCCTTTCAGTGTCACTTATGTTCCCTTAGGTTGGAAAGAAATAAGTTATACTGTAAAAGTGGGAAGAGCTGTCAAAGATGCCCTCATTTTTTGTTTGTACTTGAGCTACAACTCTCTCATGGGAAGAACCTGGAAGTTTCTGTTTCGCCTGTCTCACGATTCCTGGACGGCTCTTGTCGTTCTCGACGGCCACTGTTCTGTTGGTTTCTGTATTGTGGCATTCGAGTACAAAACCGAAGCCACCCTCCCCGAAGAAAGCCTCCACTTTGTGATAATTGCTGACTGTGCTCCCCTCATAAGTCGGGAGGTCGTCTTTGTGGAAGGAGAGCAGAGAGAGATACAACATGAAGACACTTCAGTCTAATAAAGCATAATACAGGCATATAATACAACAAAACACATCACCAGTGTTGTGCACTTAGGTTATTTTTTCAGTGTTTCAATATTAAAACAGAAAGTGCCTTTAACTGGGAATGTCCTTTAGCATGTTTCCACTGCACATCGTCACACTGTTGTTAATATGCTACTATAAAATATAAACCTATCGTAAAGACTGGATCACTCATGCTGGTGAAGTCTGCTGCTTACAAAGGAATCGAACAGTAAATTTATTCAGTTCACTAGAAGTTCTTTTCGGTGACATGTTGATGGGTGTTTTGCATTCAGTGCAAACGACCTGAACTGTGGCACAACAGCAGTTCTCCAACACGACATTGTGTGTCTGCTAAAAGCGTGTTGAAAACTCTCGTAGTTTACTGCCCACAGCAACACAACCATCGCTCTCCAAACGCCCCCACTCAACAGAGTTGGCTCCCTGCAACTTCTTACTGTTCCCCAAAACTGAAGTTCAAGCCGAAGGGTCGTCGTTCTGACATTACGGAGGAGTTTGCAGATGGTATTTGATGCACTTACAGAGCGAGACTTCCAGGGAGCGTTCCAAGAGTGGCGGGAGGGCTGGGAGCGCCGTAGCGTTACACGAGGTGACTACTTTGAAGGAGGCGACATTTAGTTTCGTTTTTGGTTGTTACAAGCGCAGTCGCTGAACTTTGGGATCACAGGAGAGAGAGAAAAGATAAATGGGCGAGGGACTGAACACAACCGCCACGGTATTGATGGACATGTGAGTGTTTGAGATGCGGCCCCGCTTCTGAACTTTGGCTGAAATTATCTCCAAAAAGTGTATAAGTACCAAATCATACTGGGGAACTTCCCATCTATCCATAGAAGCTGCTTCTACATATCTACATCATACTGTACATAGTGATGCATTCAGCAGGATGGTGTTGTGGACTCAGTTCTGTAAACACCCAGCCTACACACAGAGCTGCTAACATCTTTACTCCAGTAAAGTAAAAAAACAAAAACAACAACACTAGTAACACTGAGTCACACTCCTACTTTGATCCCTGTTAGTCCTCCAGTGATCAGACAGTCACACAGACAGTTCAGTTGTGGAAGAAAGTACCCGAACACAATGCATGTTGCAACAAAGCTCCACTGACTCCACATAACCAATAAAACCTTTTGAAATTTGCTTCTGAAGAACTGAATCTAGAACAGTTCCTCTCTGTAATGGAGCTAAAGTGCAGCCGCAAATAAATATATTGCTTTTTCCTTGGTGCAGTATAGCTACTATTTCAAGTTGTGGAATTCCAAAAAAGATACTTCAACATTTTTTTTTAATCTAATTTATACTGTACCTGCTCAATTTTCAGGTGTTAGTGGATCTATGGAGTTTGAGGGTTTTTGGAGCCAACCTCTAGTGGCATTCGGTGGCATTGCAGTTTAAGGCACTTCCATATCTGCCTCATGTTTTTAGACACGGAAGCTACGTCCACTTGTATACACGGTCTCTGGTTATATTGGGTAGCGATGGGCATTTTGGAAACGGCAACACAGATGGAAGAAGAATGTCAAATGTAAAAATGTTTTTTACCAACGTCCGGTGAGTCAGAATGTGGCCTGATGCTTTTCAAGAAATTGAACAGAGAGCTGACTTTAAAAAGGTACATGTACATTTCAGTGTGCTGCTTTACAGCAACGAATGACCGAAACCTTGGTTATCCATCAGCCCAATCATCAAGGTTGCAATCATCAATTCTCTGCAACCACACGGCAACAATAAAAGACGCAAGCTTTAATGTGCACAAACTGTTTGGCACTGCAGAACTTAGTTTGTTTCTAGGGCTGACTTTTGAGCAGTTACTGTTTCCGAGACATAAATGCTCTTTACTGCAGCCAAAATGAGGCTTAGTGTTTCCCATTTGTAAAGTAAACTAACTTGAACGCACAGTATCCCATGCAATATGGATGAAATGCATTAAGAATGAAGGCAAATGTATTGTTGGGGAATTATGGCTTTCGAACCCACCAACAGCTTCTGGATCTACAGTTTAACTGCGAATCAGAGACCAGCATGCAAATGAAAAGAAACTTTTAGTGCAGGCGATGCAGCATAAAGGTGAGCTTTATTTGTTCGTGATTAGCTTATTTTCATGCGCGTTGCAGTGAGCCACTCAATGTGCTGCCGAGTGCCCACGCAGTTGCTCCAGCCTGTGATTTGTGAGTGAACTTTGCCCTCGCAGGTCGATGCTCGGTTCTGTTTAATGGAATGTACTTTTGTGTTCGTTGTGTGTGATGGCATCGCTTTCAAACTATGAGAAAACTGGCCCCGTCTGTATTCAGCAGCTTTCTTTCATTACTGGGCAGGTCGTCCTGCTACCTGACATGGCTGCCTGCCCGCTGTGGTTAGCCGTGCTTTGAGAGGCAGTAGATGCCATCTCAATAAAGAAAGGCTCTTTCATCTGCGGGTGAAAAGCAATCATAACTTCAATTTCTCCTCTGCAGAAAACTGGGGCAACAGATCAGATGTTTGTGCTGCCGACTCCTTTCCTGTTCCCCTCGAAACTCAAATCTGTTCTTTAGGTCTTCATCCGGGGGTTTCATGAGGGTCTTTGACCAACCATCAGTTTTGGTGAAACTGAACTGTTTTTTTTTTTTTTTTTTTCCTTTTCATATTCATCATCATTCTTGTGGTGCTTTTAGCTACCTTAAAAAAAAAAAAAAAAAAAAGCTAAAAGCTCGGTTGTCATTTTCACCTCCTGTTTATGTCCTGTACAAACGCATCCATGAATCAGCAGGCGGACAGTTGGTCAGCAGGTTCTGCTGGACCCCAAGCAGATGGACATCCAGCAGAAATATCATAAACACGCACTCAAATAATTCATGGACTTTTAATTTGTTTGCCCCATCAGCACCCTCCACACTCAGGGTGCCGAATGTGCAGATTTTAAAGTGCTGACTTCCAGCTGTACATGTTAGAGAAATTCTACGATAATAATTCCCATGATAAATTCTCAATTTATTAAACCTTCGTGTTGCTGTGCCAATCAGGATCGTCCTCTCAGAATATATTTATCTTTCAGTGAAAAAGGTGGTACATTTCTTAACGTTCTTGATCATGTTTGACAGAATCAGTCCTTGATTTAATACAGAGGAAGATAAAAGCAGGTTTGTTCATTGTAGCCAGCAGCAACCACTTTTGCTAACTGATATGACAACTGTTGGAGGGTTTTATCAGCTGTAGAAGCTGGCTGGTCAACGTTAGCTTCACGAGTTGATTGACAACGCAGAGTTTATGCTCAGTAAGATAGCCGGCTAGTTAATGATGTACCCCGTGGCCTTGAAAGTGAAGACTGGTCAGTAAGAAAAGTGGCAGTGCAACGTAAAACATCAGATTGGATTAGATTTGACTTTATTAATCCCACAGTGGGGAAATCTACTCGTCACAGCAGCATAGAAAAGATAAAAAAAAGGTGTACACAATATGAAAACGATTTACAATTACGTATGAGATAGAGAAAATAAGATAGATAATTATTTTAGGAAAAAATATATAAAAAAATAAGTGCAATGAATAAATACACACACACACAGACTATATACGCAAAAACAAATGAAATAAAAATAAATAAATACAGCTGAGACGATGAATGTAAAGTGACAGGTGCTGTGGGATGAGATGACAAGTGCAAAATTATTTTATTGTGGTGTTGAAAAGTCTGACAGCCGTCGGAACAAACGACCTGCCATGTAAGCCTGACTCAGTTACCATTGTTTGCGCGACTGACAAGTAAAGATAATTCATGACGTGTGCAAGAGTCCATGTGAGTTTGTGTGACTTAAATCTCACAACGGTATGCGAATGCAGCCCAACGATTTGAGACAATGCAAACTGTTTGCACAGCACCAGTGCCAGAGAATAAAATGGACGCTTGTTTTGTGCACCATTTGTATGTCTTAATGTCTGTATTGCCTTCCACAGCCTCTGAGCTATTCTTGTAGCGCGGTTGCACACAGATTTTTTTTGTACGATTTTTTTTTTAAATTTCTGTAGAGATTGTGATTTCTCCTTATGTCTACATACGCACAGAATCTAATATAAGTCTACTGTCCACTTGCAAGGCAGCAGCAGTTTGTGGAAACAGAGAAGTAAAACCGACAGGAATCAATTCCCTTAATTAGACCCATCAAAAATAAATATACAAAATAGGCAAGTAAATTAAAACTTGAAAAACAAATAAAGAAAAACCGACTTACACACTGACACTTCCAAATTCACTTCGAAGCTACAGATTGTTGGTCAAAGGGCCCAATTTAACCATTTAACCAAGCTTATTCAGTAGAAATAATGACACTCACCAACTGGACCATTGTTGAACACCATTCTTCAAGGGGGGACATGTCTTCTCCTCCACTGTCTCAGTGGTTTCCATTTAGCTGTTATAAGAACCAACACAATGTATTTTCAGTGGAGAATTGAAAGTCCTGCAGGTCAATGGTTGAATCCAAAATCAATATTTCTGCAGAGATTTGGAAGTTTTTGTTTCAAACACTTAAATATTGTTCGACCCGTTTTTAATTGGTAGACATGAATGGAGGCACTGTTTGCGTTAAATCTCCAGCAAGACTCTAAATATAGTTATTGTGGTGTCCGTTACCATCTGTGTCATATTGTCAGTGGAAAAAACCTATTACCAAATGTATTTGTACACTAGTAATATTCAGACGTGACTTCCAATCTGCAGGAAGTAAGTCAAGTCCACAGCCAGCTCTCTTGTCCGGTGTTACTCAACCATGAACAAGCAGATAAGCACACTCCTGAGTTAATTTGACCTGTCAAGCTTCGACTGGGCTGTTGTCAGCTCTGAAAGTCATCATCTTCCTTTTTTAAGGAATAATCTCCAACAAGTCTCTCAGTAACTTATTCTGTAAACTGTTTTTGTTGGATTTTTATTTTTTAGAAACCAAAACGTCTGACTCCGACTCCTGCAGCAGGAGAACTCTCCGAGGTTTCACCCCACAGAGACTTCAAAGGATGTCGCTGAATACCAAACTCTGTGGGCTCATCAGCAAAGGAACAGTGCATGGAGTGTGGGCACCTTTGGGGTCTTCATGCACAAATTCCAGCAGCCTGTTTTCCTTTGTCCTTAAGGGGGCAGGTATGGGATGACTGTCAGGACAGAGCAAATTTATAAAGCGTGCAGGGATCATCACAAACGTCTCAGACTCAGCAGCAGTGTGTTGGAATTCAAATATCATAATCACAAAAGGATAACAATATATGTTTAAAATCCAGAGAAAAACAGTTTTGTTTTTTGGGGTTTTTGCACCAGTTGGAAATCTTCTTTGATGCTTTTTTATTTATTTGTTTTGCTCGTATCTCTGTGAAACACATTAGCCTGAATCGCCGATACGCCCACTGTGTCCTGACCGAGACTGTGCGCTCATCCATCTTGTTTCCCGGCATTATCACGTCCCCCTGTAATGATAGATGGCAAAGTTAGATCTACTCTCTGTTTGTCTAATAGAATAGTAGAAAAAGGATGCAGGAGCCGCCGCAATCGGTGACCATTTACTTGGTGTCATTTTTGAAAAAAAAAGAAGAAAAGCCGCACCACCAACCGGGTATCATTCTTTGTGAAGTGACATCGCCAAGATATCGAAAAGCTTGTGTGTGTGCGTGCGTGCATTATGTTAAACTCCTTGGCAACCATGGTGTTGGTAAATGATGCAACTCTCTGAAACAAAGGGCTCCATCATAACAAAAGGTGTGTGTGTGTGTGTGTGTGTGTGTGTGTGTGTGTGTGTGTGTGTGTGTGTGTGTGTGTGTGTGTGTGTGTGTGTGTGTGTGTCCACAGAACTATAGATAGTACAGTGTGCTGACAGCATCGCAGTGATAAAAGAGAACCTCGCGGCAGAGGCCAAGCCCTCATTGCACCAACTGTGGTCACAAAAAGCCGACCATTATGCATCAGCCTCCGCATACACGCCTGGATTTACTTTGCAAACTGTCTTTCCTTTTAGAAAAGAGCACTTCCCTTTAGTGGTGCTGAAAGCATCTTTTTGCTCTGGTCCTGACACTTCTGGAGGGTTTTAAATAGTTATTTTTAGCCATTTGTGGCAAGTGTCCTCAACACTTTTCCCTGCTCTGTTCTGGTGGCGTTGCTTTCTATGTCTGCTCTAAGGGGCAACCAACAGTATAACGTCACCTGTATGAAGTCTCCAGTTCAGATTTTGACGAACTGACTTGATCTGATTGAAAACCCGGCGGAAAGACCTCCCGCACACCGATAGCCGTAATCTGACTGCACCACAGGCCTGTCAATCAAACAGACACGCCCCCACAAACAAGTCTTTTTGAAGATATTTTCTAATTAATGACGAGATTATTCTCAGATGGCCCGCCAAAAAACTAACAAGGAGCAACTTTAGTTTACAAAACCCAAAATAACTCTAACTTTAATAATAATAACTATTTTAGTGACTTCAAATTCTATGAGACTAGATGAATGGGAGTTTACGGAACCGGAGGCTTTTTGGAGCCGACCTCTAGCCACACCCGGTGGTATGGCAGCTTAAAGCACTTCCGCATCGGCTTCATTTTTCAGACCCTGAAGCTACGTCCGTTTTTCTGTAGAGTAGATGGTGTGTGTCTGCTCCGCACCGTGCGGGTGCATCGGAGGGGGGACAGGCAGGGTTGCGCTGCGTCCTTCGTGAAACACAGAGATCAGAGGACAGAAAGTGACTTCCTGTCTTACTTGTGGGAAAAATGTATTGACTTCAAATTGTATGAGACTAGTTGAATGGTAGTCTATGGAACCAGAGGCTTCTTGAAACCAACCCCGAGTGGCACCCGGAGGTATTGCAGCTGAAGGCGCTTCCGCTTCGGCCTAATTTTTCAGACCCGGAAGCGACATCCACTCTTAAGATACAGTCAGTGGTCTGCACATCTGCAGTTGTGTTTACTATCTCTTTTTTTCTTTTCTTTTGTCTTTCAGAATAAAGTCATGAGCATTGACGCCGTGAAGGTCAAACTGCAGGTAAGATCATTGTTCAGTGTCTATGAATCCAACTGCTCACTGGTCGTCATTCATGCCTGTCAGTGTTTGTGTGGGCTCTTTTTCAGAACAAATCACTGTTTCCTATATTGTTAATACCTCTCATACATCTTCATTGCCTGCTGTGGGAGGGTGAAGAAGCACGAACGATGACTTAATGAGGCCTCGGTTAATCTCTATCAGTCAATTAGCCCGCTGCTCTGCCTCACTGAAGACACGAGAGGGAATAGCAGACTTTCCATCAGATTATCAAGCTTGGAAGTTAACAGCGAGAGACGCGGACAGGCAGAGATGCAGATGAATCTTTGTTGTTCAAAAACAGAATCAGACACTCTCTGATGAGTTTTCCACCTCAATTACGCAACGCTCACATTCTCTCTCCCTTCATTTTTCTTTTTAATCGATCCGTGTTCACCCATCAGTGTCTCTGTCACATATGGTATTTCAGGGGATTTCTCAGGTATGAGTTTAATCAAACTTGCCGGCATCTGTTCACCTTTTACCTTCTAAATTAGTTTACCACTTGATAATACAATTAAACAATATTGTTGATATTAATTATATTATTGCAGAAGTGAAAATGTCATTGTTTCAGACAGACTGATCCCTAAAAGCTGCGCTGTCGCTTTGCAAATTCAAGAGTTCAAATAAACAAAATAATTGTCAGCTCAACGTTTTTGAACAGTTGCAAGTTTACACATTGAGCAGAAATTGGGCAACATTTATTTATTTGGTAAAATAATAACTGCAAAAGAAGAGACAGGCAAACATGAAGTAATAATAATGGGGGCAGAATCAATTAATCACACAGAGATTCATCAAAGAGAGTGAAAGCTGGTTTGGAGAAAGTTGAGCATTGCCTGAGTGTTGTTTTTATAACTCCCGACTACAAAGCGTGGACGAGGTCTGGTGCAGGTAAAATCAACTCAAGTTTGCGAGCATGGTTAGTTTCCACATGTTTATTAGTGGCCTTTTGTTCTCTGTGATAGAAATCTGAACATGGCACTTCTGGAAATATACATTAGTTCAATTGACCAAACTGTTCCCGCGCAATTTAAAATATCCATGTAACCCTTCATAGTTGTAATTTCATATTTCTCCCAAAAGTAAACCAAAGCAGGCTAAAGCTATCTTGCTTTTTAATGTAAGATTAGCTTTGTCAAAACAAGAAGTGAATATGTACTATATGACTGCATACATGATATAATACCAAAAAGATTGAGACTAAAGCTTGGCTTTGACTGGGTTCGCTGTGCAAACTTAAAAATCAAAAATCAAATAAGTGTCCCAAATCCTTCGCTGTGGTGTACAAGATATGATTTACATCATTAACTTTCTGGTTCAGGATTCTTTATTGTGTTAATTGAGCCATTTCGTGACCTTAAAAACCTCCCAATGAAATGAAAATGTGTCTCAGTGTGCACTGAGACACATTTTATTTTGACTTTACAGCTGTTACTTCCACACGAAAGGGAAACGCTACACGCTGATTTTAACCCCTAATTTAGTTAAATGTACCAACAGTTAACGGTTATTGGAGCGCCTTATCGAACTTTTTAACCAATACATTCCCTTTACTTGCTGCTTCGGCTACAGGTACTAAACTGGTCGTTTGCTAATCTATGTCCTGCACACAAGAGGATTTTAGCAAATGGTAAATTTTTGTGTGAAGTTACAGATGTTTTCAAAGTCATGATGTGCTGCTAATTGCATCTCTTCCTTCCCTCTTCCCTCTCAGATTTGGGACACTGCTGGTCAGGAGCGTTTCCGGAGTGTGACACACGCTTACTACCGCGACGCTAACGGTACGATTCCCCCGTGTGTGTGTGTGTGTGTGTGTGTGTGTGTGTGTGTGTGTGTGTGTGTGTGTGTGTGTGTGCCTCTTTGATTGTGACTGACATCCTTCCCTCTACCGTCTATTCTCTCCTGACACAACCCAACTGTTCTGACTGACGTTTCATCGCCTTTGTTTTCTCCAAATTTGTGATTGACATGCGCACACTCCCTCCTGCTCCCTCATTCCTGTTGGGAGAGCAAAAAAAACACCCAAGATGCAGCTGGTTTGATAGACTGAAGTGTGTGTGTGTGTGTGTGTGTGTGAGAGAGAGAGAGAGAGAGAGAGAGAGAGAGAGAGAGAGCGAGAGAGTACCTTTGTTACTCCTGCTGTGGGAACATAAATCTGTACTCAGTCACACTGCGGGGACCTGCCTCTCTTCTGGAGACAAAAAGCAACTCCCCAAAAGTCATTACATTTGAGTATGAAGACTTGGTTCATGGTCTGTCTCAGATTTAGGTAAGTTGTAGCTACGGTTATGGTTTGGGAATGGATGCAAGCCCGTCTAATATCCTCTGAGGTGATGGAAACATGACTGTGTGTGTGTGTGTGTGTGTGTGTGTGTGTGTGTGTGTGTGTGTGTGTGTGTGTGTGTGTGTGTGTGTGTGTGTGTGTGTGTGTGTGTGTGTGTGTGTGTGTGTGTGTGTGTCTCAGTAGAGATAGCAGTGTGCCCCAGGCCAACCTGAGCGAGCAGGTGTACCGGACACACAGGGACACACAGGGACACACACACACACACACACACACACACACACACACACACACACACACAGACATATCCTGCTGTACAGACATTGCCTCAAACACAAATCTTTTCAGCTGCATATCAAATAGCATGGTAACAGGAGGTGGTTGGAAAACGTGTTTCTGTCTCTTATGTATCGGTACGTGTGTTTAGTTGCATGTTTCTCGGTTTGTATGACTTTCGTGTGTGTGAGTCTTATCTGTAATTACGTGTAGGTTCTTTCTTCTGAATGTGGACACGTGTGTGTGTGTGTGTGTGCATGTGTGCGTGTGCGTGTGGCTGGCCACTTGCCCAGTCTTATTCTGATCTGTCAGCCCAACAGTTTACCCTCGTTGATCTTTAACAAGGCTCCCAGGGAGTCTCGAACCAGCTCCCCTGAGTTGTCCGTCTGTTCCTGACTTTTAAATAAAGCTCATTCGGTCTGACAGGCGGGACCAGGGGAGGGGTCCGGCCCGAATGCAGCTGTCACCGGCACTGTCGATTCCTGTGAAGCTAATGGACAGTTTTTTCTTTCACGCCTCAGACTCTGAAAAAGGAAAGATTGGACGTTCTCGGGGTTCTGCCTCGTTTCTGAGCATCGACAGGTAGCAGTAAGCAAGTCGGCGGTAAACAATTATAATGCCTTGATGTCTGATCGATATCTCAAAGCATGACAGGTTTAAGTTCGTTATTTAAAAACTGCAATGTTAGTTGAAGATAAAGTCCCCAGTTATTATCCCTTCAATCAAAGAGGACGTTTTCTTCATGATGTATAGGGTCAGTGTGTGCCATACGCAGCTTTAATTGCACTGAAATTGCAAAAATATTTACAGTTTGCAGTATTTTCTGACGCTCAGACAAGCAGACTTTCTGTTTGATACATTGTGTAGCGATATACTTGAACAAAACCACAAGGAAAATTTGCTTTTTCAATTATTTATCGTACAGAAATATCAATAAATGTAATTCTTTTGTGAAAAAAGTAACTCCACCGCTGGCATCAGAAGTTCATACTGCGCCCTTTTGGAAAAGCTTCTTATAAGTTTTGCGTAATTATCAAACAGTCTCTGACCTCAGCTTGTTGAAATTCAAACGAGCCCCAAAAAAGCCAACAATGACCATGGGATGTACACACTTTTTCAAATGACTGTGCATCTTGCATATTTAATTTCACCTCCACAGAGATGATTAGCCGAGCACATATGCTCTGCCTCACAATCAGTTGCAGATTTCTTTGGAAGTCTTCACCATAGCCAGCACTTTCTGTCACTCAGCAGCTTCACTGCCATCTGCTGATTTGAGTCCATAAGACGCTAGATTGAAAAGTGTCGTCGTGAAAATGCAAAATGAACAGGAAGAAAGTGTGAGTCGTGATTCATTGTCGCTTCTGCTTCTCTTGGTTGGAATTTGACACGTTCACAGCATCACCCAGTAATTTATAATTCATACCTGGCATGAATCCAAAGCACTGAGAGCTCAGCTGCAAAAGCGGACAACTAATATAAGGTAGGCAATTTCTGCAGCTCAGATTGTTCAAGGAAAATTACAGTTTCATACAATCTTGGTCTTATCTGTGTAGTTTTGACTCATTCAAGTATTATGGCCTCTGTACTCAACATGTTATTTTTTTAGCTGCGGGAATGCAGTGACAGCTAAAAAGATGTTTGATGGGGCTAACAGGAGCAGTCAGACAATCATTCAAGCTTTAATCAAAGTTAAAAACAAAGGCTGACGTTGGAGGTGCGCCCCATCAAAGGTAACAAACCCACCTTCAACAATCAGAACATTAACATAATTGTGTATGCACATAGTTTTTCTCTGTTTATATGGTTATAAAACACCCAAAACTCAAACTTAGCTCTTGGCAGTTATGGGTAATGAAGGCACCAGGTTTTGACAAGGCAGAATCCAACATCTTTGGCATCCATCCACCCACCCATCCATCCAACTGTCCATCCATTCATCCATCCATCCATACATAACTTTAGTATGCTCACAATGACATTGCTAATGTACAGATGTTTAGCAGGTATGTGGTCACCATCTTATGCAAATGCTAATTAGCACAAAGCTGAAGCTGACAGGAATATCATCAATTTTGGAGAAGATTTGTCATAAACCAAAGTATTAGTCAAATTGAAATGTTGGCCTGATGATGGCATCAGGTGAATTAATGACGTTGTGAAGTTATTAGAATTCATTGGGACCTCGATGTTTCTACTAAATCTTGAAGAAATCATTCCAGTGGTTGTCGAGACATTTGATTCAAAACCCCAGATATCAACGTTATGATAGTGGTCGAGGAGAAGTCAGTTGATCATCCAAGTCACTGGGATCCATCAACAGTCACAATGACTGTCTGTACAAAATGTTATGTCAATCTATCAACTGATGAAAAGACATTTCTCTAGATACCTGAAACTTTTGATGTACAGATGGTGCTAGATGAATAGTAGGATATCAATACATTCATTAGGATTAATCTCCTGGAGACTAAGGACATACTACATGACAGTCCAACCAACAGCTGTTTATAAATTGCACAAGTAGTAGCAGCAGACAGACTGACCTCACCATCCCTAGCTTTGCAGCTAGCTAAGCAATATCACAAATGCCAATCCATGAATAACTCAGTAGTTCTTCCGAGAGAGTGGAGTGTGCTTTTGAGTGCTATTTCCCTCCTTGGACGGCGATGGGTGTTTGTTTTTTTAAGCTCTGGCCTAAATCTCATCTGTCATTAAGGCTATAATGAGAGAGCAAGAAGATCCAGACAATCAGCGCAAATGAGCGTGCGGTTGGAGCGAGCCCATTACAATCTGCCGGGCCCATCTGGTGTAGAGGGCGCCGCGAAGGTCCAGCTGGGTCCAGAAACCAGCCGCAGAATTTTTCATTTTCCCGTTCTCTCCCAGTGGAGCTGACAGTTTGTCATTTCCACAGCATGGAGCGAAACAACAGGGCGCTAAAAAAAAAAAAAAATAAAGAGGAAATGCAGACTCGGTGGGTGAGACAGCTAACAAGGGGAGAGATACCTGGGAGGGGAGCGATAGAGATATAAAGAAAGAGACTGCCTGGAATCATGATGCGAGCAAGATAGGGTGGAAAATGGAGAAACGTTTGGAAAGGTGAATTCATTTATCGCGTGAAGAAAAGTGAAAGCAGTTAAAAACCATTTAAATATGCAACAACTAATCTTCAGTATAAAAGAAAAATTACCCAACTCAACGGATGAAGAGGAAAAACACATAAAAAAAACCTCAAGTATCCACTGAAAACTGAAGGCATTATGCCTCGAGAGAAGGTAACGAGTACACAGAAATGAATAAACGGATCTCAAGGTTTTCAAGAACAAGTACACAGAATAGAAGAGAGTGAGTGATGTGAAGGCGTGTTGATCATAAAAGCAGCTGTTTTAATCTTCAGAAATCACTATTAATGTAAAAAAAAAAAACATCAGTCACAGATGTCACATTTGCAAATGAGCGACATTTGAGCTTGAAATGAAACTCCGCCAACGTCTTCTCCCATTAGCTTATCGCACAAAAAGAGCCAACGTGATGTATTTTAAGAAGCGAAATAGCTGATCAATTGTGTGGAAAAGGTAATGGCTGTGTTGCTGATGACGCCGCCAAATGGTGCTTTGTGATTGAAAGGGTTGTTCAGGGCTGTATTGTTCCGAATGAGGTGCTTTGGCTGCTTCATTTCCCTGTAACGGCCGTCAATGATTTCTCTCTGTTACCGGTGGTGTAAGGAAAGGGGCCGGTAATGGCTTTGAAGTCCTTCTCAACAGAACACACACCAGTTCAGTATAAACACTGCTGAGAGGAGCCTATTTAATTATGTTAAATATTCATTTTTAAAGTTCACCCCCATTACTAATTTAGACGGTACAGATAGCAGTAATGTTGGGTTTTATTTAAAGTATAGCTCCACATTTCCCAAAGTCCAACCCCCGGTCCTACCTGTCCTCTGCACCGGCATCTGTAACACACAGGATATTCTCATAGAGGGTGAAAAACAAACACAATTTTCTGTCTACAAATTGAGCAGAATGGGAATCTGCTACTGTACTGGGCAGCAAGATTTGAACATCTCATTGTTTCAACCAAGACAACACTTCAAATGAGGTGTTCATTCATGTGCATCTGGTAGACAAGTGAAGAGGACAAAGTCATTCTGCCCGAGCAACATCTTTGAGTGAATTATTACTATTTATAGTATATTTACTTTCTTTGGTTTGGTCATAAATACTGTGGCCACTACAGGGGGTTTTCCACTCGTGCTTGTCACATCAACTGTTGTTGTTTTTCTAGAGAAGACCACCTTCCAAAATTTGTGTTTTATCTTCAGCTGCAACTAAATGTAGTAAATAGACAGACTGAGAATCCTGTTTTCAACATGAACAGTTATTACAGATCACATTACAATAGTGTAAAGATAAGCTGTTCATCATTTCAATATTTTAGAAATGAAATTTGCCGATAGAGTGTCGTCACGTCACGGTCGACATTGCATAACGCTAACGTTCTGAGAATATTGCATTGAATTGAATGTTCGAAAACAAGTGGTTGGCATCTGAAATGAGAAATGGTACTTGGGAATTTGGTTACATTCGTAGTGGTAGGATGAAAAGTTTGGGAGCATCTGTTCAACAGTTTATACTTCATCATACATAAATCATCATAGCTCTAAATGCAAAGTTCAGTTGAGACTGATGGGAATTTCATGAGGCTCTACAGGTGTTTAGTTATCAACCAAAATACAGGAGGACTAAAATTGTGACCTTATGATTGCGGTGAATGAAAAGTTGCGGAGTTGTGTCATTATGGTTTACATGAACGTTTAGACCAAATTCCAAATCAGTTTTGAGAAATTTTGCTCTGAACCATAAATGCCAACAAAAGTCAGGAAGACATTACAAATCAAGCACCGAACCAACACACATGATTAAACTAATAATCCTCAAATACAGAGGCTACTCAAAGCTTCTGGTATTTTATGCAGTGGTCTTTTTTAAGATAAACTAATTTATAACAAAAAGGATGCTGTGATGATTTATTGAATCAGGAAGTCATAAAAATGACAGGAGGATTGTTCTTGAATATGACAGTGTCTCAGTTAATTGCTCTTTTTCAGAGGGTTATGTGGCTTGTCTCCCCAGGGGCAATGTCAGAAAGTAGATGGGCTGGAACGACAGGAGAGACATGAGACAAAGATACTGCACGAAGTGAAAGGAACAGCAGCAGGTTAATTATTGTAGTTACAGGTTTTGTAGTTTGGCCTGATGGTTTTGTTCTGCTTATCAACAAGGTTAACAGCTGGAGCAGCAACAGTGACTGTGGTCATTACCTTAATATGCCTCACAACTTGCATAACTCACATCTCAACACATAGATATTATATTTTTAGATTGATTGCGGCTCACATCAGAGTTTAACCGATACGATACTGATACCGAAGTAAAACAAAAATGGGATTGATATATTGGCCAAAATGTGGTTGTGAAACACTTATGGCAAAAAAACAAACATAGTTGAGACAAGATATTTTAGATGTAAACGTTATTGTCCAAAATGACATCAGTGCACTGGAACATTGAACTTTATGCAACAATAATAGAGTCTGACCAATATACTGGTATATTATACTGACTTCATTGGCTGATATTGGCTATTGCGGATATATTGGTACATGTTGGTCAATATGGAAACTTTTTTTTTTTTTTTTTTTTTTTTTACAAAACATTGTCCAGAAAAAGCTGTTTACAGTAAATTAGATATGGTTCTATTTGTGTTCAGTTTTTTTGTTATTCATAACTTATTAAATTATCAGCGAAGTTCACTGTTTTAATGCATTGATCTCATTATGGACAATAAACTGTCAAATATCCTGCCCCCATAACATATATTTTGTAATAAATGTCAAAACTGTTTGATAACCACATTTCAGGCTTTATTGCAATAAATGTGTGTTATATGTGTTATGATTAAATGGTCATAATCCTGCTTAAAAAGCATCACCAAAAAGACACTATAAACCCCAGAATTTACCTGAGAATCATCATATTTTGAAATTTCCAAAGAGCTCCAGTGATAGTTGTCTGCATTGCTTGGGTACATTACACACAGGAATTGGTAATAGCTAATTTGGCATGCTTTTAGTGCCAGCCAAGAGAGGCCAAAAAACAAGGGCTGTAATTCTTGCAACATCTGTTTCATTACCAAGGACACTGTCTTCAAATTTGCTGGTTTACTGCGACGCAAGATGCTGCGCTAATTGGAAAGAAATGCAAATAGCTCGTCTTTTGTCCTTTTTAAAATTGTACCACCGTCTCACCGTCAAAACGCCACAGCGCTGCAGCAGAAAAGATGCTAGATAATCGGGACAAATGACAGCTGGAGAACCAGCAGAGGCTTTGTCTAGTTCATATTAAATCAGTGTCATTACCGCATGTTGCTGCTCTGCTCCGCCTCGCCCGCATCATTTTCTATTCCCTCTATTTGGTCTTCTTGGGTCACTGCTCTCATCACTAATGAGCAAACTGTAGGCCTTAATCAGCAGCGGCGGCGGCGGCAGTAGCTCCTTGTGGGGCGAAACATAGCCCAACTAAGACGGGAGGATGGACGGCGGCCGGAGGAACGATGATCAAGAGATGGAGCGGAGAAAGTATGAAGTGATGAGGGAAAAGGAAAGGAGAGCAAGAAGGGAGATGGATGGAGAAGAGAGAAACAGCAATTGGAAACAAAACATTGAGGGTAATGCTCGACTGTAAAGCCGCGAGCTGTGAGATCCATCCTCAAACACACCACACACACACACACACACACACAGTGTCTCGCATATTAAGATAGATTTGCAAGGTCACAGTCAAAGGCATGTTTGAGGCTCGATTCGTGGACGTGTGTGAAGTGAGTTGAGAGGAAGCTCAAAAGTGTGTCCGCGCAAATGAATCCGCCCGGTTACACCCTCCACTGAACTTACCGTCTACACTCGGTTATATCGTCTTGAGCTATTGAACTATCCTATAAATACGTTACCTTTTCATTTCTCTTTAACGTTGTTCTGGAAAAGACACGGGTGCAGATATTAATGGATTCAGCCGTCGCTTCGCCTGGGGAATTTAGTAATCGCTTGCCGCCGTGATTGATCCACCCCGCTCTCTAAAATGGATGCCGTGGAATGGAGCCCCGTGGGCCGCGCTTAGCCAAGAGAGGAGGCAGAAATGACAACCGCTGCTGAAAGTGTCAGAGGAATAATGAAGGTGATGGAAGGAGGGGACGCTGGTAGCAATTTCACACGCTCGCTCTCATTTTGGTCGTGCAGTAACATCAATGGCAGCAACTTGCCTGAAGGGGTAAAGTGAAACTCATCAGTCAGACACGGTCTCACACACACACACACACACACACACACACACGCACACACACTAGCAAGCACACAAACACACACGCACACCGGCTTTTCATTTGATTTCCCCAGTGTGATGTCATCATAGGTGTGCTTTGTAATTTTCAAGGTAGTAATTTATGTTGGTACTTGGTTGATATTTGCTAGCAGATGGAAACATCGTGGCAATGCGCATAAAAATGTATTCAGACTTTAATAATTACTTTTTTTTTTTTTTTTTTACTTGATATCTGTGATCATTCTTGTATTTATTGTATAACCAGTGGTAGAAAAGGCACTCAATCCTTTCACTTGAGTAGAAATACCACCATGTACTCGATTACAAGTAAAAGCAATTGAGGCAGAAATTTGGTCAACACCATACTTTTGAACAAAGAAGTGAAATTGCTTTCTTCCACACTGTTCTACAACAAATATAACGTGGACAATTATCTGAGATTAGTTTAGTTTGGCACAAGATTGGAAGCATGGAGGAAAGAGCTCACCTGCATGTTCTATACGTTCCAATTAGCCTGTTGTATCTAATACATATAAAAACTAAAGCGTAAAAACATACAGCTTTATGTGGGCTTGTCTTTGGACTGAGCTAGGCTAGCTGTGTGCTCCCTTGAGCCAGTTGTTATGCTCAGCTAAATGTTTTGACGTGTCCAGACAAGAAAGTGGTATCGATCGTCTCATCGCACTCTTGTCAAGAAAGAAAATGAAAAGATTTCTCATAAATGTGGAACTATTTTTACGCTAGAAAGGGAAACTATCAAAAGTAAAAGTACTCATGCAGAAACTTAATTGAATGTACAGTATCGTTTTTTTGGGGTGATAATTATTATTAGCGATGAAGTTGTCGTCTGATGTTGCTAATTTTAATATGCGACTGGGGGGGATGTGCACACTAAGTAGTAAGTAGACTAAAACCTAATTAAAATTCAACGCTTGTTGGTCTGCGAAAGTTTGCATTTAAATGAATACGTCTGCGTTAATCAGTTGTTTATGCGATTTATCTTCAAGGGAAGGAGAACAGGCAAGGTCAGTGAGGGATTGTTGACGCAGATTATCATCTGAAAGATGATGGATGGCTGTCCTCTTTATGGATCCCTCCCTTCCATCATACTCCACCTCTCGCTGCTCAGGGTTTCCTGCCGGAACTTTATTGGTCAAGGTGGTGGTGGATCACAAAGTCAAATAGTTATAATGTGTGTGACATTGGTGCGCTGGTTGTTTGGGCTCGTGTCATGAAAGGTGTGTTGTCATATTGTGTTGTCTCATGATAAACTGAACACTAAATGAACCTTAAACATTCATAATCTAGGAGCCATTAATGTCTGTCAAAATGTTCTCCTTTACTTAAATATACTCTTTCCTTATTTTTACTTCACTTTTGCAGTTGAGCTTCATTGTGCAAGAAGTGACACAAGAAGTCTTGTTTTTCCATTCATTTGTAGATGGGCTAAAGTTGCTGTGCTCACCTACAATTTCAGTTTAAGATGTGTACTTGGGATGTCATGATGAAGTTTTTGACCCCAATTCAAGTCCTCTAAACAATGTTAAGCAAGTACTCATAAAAAAAACCTACCAAGTGAAGGTTCGGTGAGGGTTATGTTCTCAGTTAAAGAAACCAATGGTGAATTTTTAAGTTAAGAGATGAGAGGCGACTGTTGGTTTTGAAGTCTAGCTCCTGGTTTGTACCCACAACTATCCACCCTAACTTTCTCCTGGCCTCAACCTTTGCTTCTAACAGAATGGTTATTATTTGTGCACCACCACAAGAGGTTGCTTGTCAGAAAACATTAACAGATGACTGTACTTTTAATGTTGATGGCGGTATCATAAATTCTACCCTAAGTGGTCCTTGGTTTTTGCAGTGCTGCTGTTGCTGTGTAACACTTGAATACCAGTCTATAAACTGAAGGATGCCGTGTCAGTCATGCTTTGCCTCATCGAGGCATAAAAAGCAGACACATGTATGACCAGGCCATTAAGGAGGTCATGTGACGAAGTACGAGGAGTCCGTAAAGGGAGGAGGTTGGAGATGGTTGGATGGATGTTCGTCCGGGAGACAGAGAAGCAAAAGTTAACGTGGATTTCTTTTCAAAATGTACATTGATTAACTTGTGGGATGTGGTTAATATAAAATGATTTAATTTATCCCAAAGAATTATCTTCTCCTTACACCAACCACACGATTTGTGGTGCCTTACTTTGGTGTACTAGGCACGGCAAAACATGACAAAACCGTATCCACTGATGGCTGTGTTGCTCAATTTGACATGATCTTTCATTAAAGAAAATATCTCAAGGTTGACAATAATATTACTATGTGGAAGTAACGTCACTACAGTAATACCCCCATAACTAAAAAACAACTTTCTTTCTTACTTCTTTTGCTTTTAAGCTTATTTTCCTCCATATTACAGGCTTGTTATTTCTGTCTTGCGACTACTATTACTACCTGTGATAACAAAACTCTGTGTCTGCTGCTATGAAAAAGTTCTCGAGCTTCATCTGTCTTGCTTTTGGCAAGATGTAATTGGATTAGGGGAGGGTGAAGGAAAGCAACTCCTTGTGGTTTTACTCCGGTCTTCTTCTGGTGGCTGATAGGAGCAACGCGAGAGGAAATTAAATCGTGGGGCAGATTGTCTCTCGCTCCCTCTTTCTCTTTCCACTTCCCTGTTTTCTTTTCTCACCCACTCTCTTTGTTTTTCCAGTCTGGCAGACAGAGGCAAACCACGGTGATTACAACTCATTAAACACCCTTCACGGACTTGTCTAGCGGAAATAAACAAACAATGGATTTAATCCAAAATATAGAGGCAAATGATGGGTGGAGGTGTTGGGATGGAGAATGCAAGAAAAGGGCAAAGATACATAAGGGATACATGATAAAAGAATGAGGATGGAGTGAGATGAGAGTAACGGAGAAGATGACTGGAAAGATTACATGCAGCAGGAGAAGGCAAGGTGATGTGGAGGTAATTAGCTTAGGCTAATTCTTCCAAGTGAAGGTTGATCCAGCTGCGAAAATGAGTTATAATTGCAGTCGTAGGCGTAATGATTTTCTTTTCTTTTTTTTTACAGCTTTATAATGCACACCCTCCAGTTTGGCCTCAAAAACACCTGAGGTGATATTATCCTCTCTCGGATCACAGTGCAGTTGGAGGTAATTAGAATTCACATGGGTGGATGTTGTCAGGTACAATACTAATGCTGTGATAAACGGTAGAGCTCAGCACTTTTGCTCAACTAACACTGGGAGCCATTTTAGAAGTCCTTCTTCCAGCGTTTCCTCTCGTGTAAAACCCAAAGGTCTTTGTGGAGCATCAAACAGCGGAACAAAACTAAAGAATGAATCTCTCCAGGGTGAATACACAGAATATTTCTGTGCTGTTCTATTTTTTGATTTTCCGTGTTTGTTTGTTTTTTCAAGAGGACACATTTAATTTTGACTTCATTTTATGAACAGGCGTGGGTGCTGTAAAAGAAACTGAAATGCAGACACAAGGACACATTTTTGTCCTCACATTATGGTGCACTCATCACATCTTGCCATGTCATACCTTGTCACCTATATTACTGAAGGTTGCACAAGCTTTCGATTTTGCTCTTCTTTCCTTGTGATCTTTTTCAACTCAGTCTTCTAGCCAAGTGTTGCCAGACCCACATTTACAATGTGAATATATGGGACTGGTATGCCTTGTTGGGAATCGTTTTCAGTCCTTGGATCCTACTGGGCGAAGACCTCAGGTTCATTTTGAAACTATTGGAGCAGACCTTAACCAAACGGTGTTGACTTCCAAATGGGCCAAAACGCTACCACAGCTGCAAATATTTATCGAGAAAAAAAAACCCCACTGACTTCAATGTCAACACAGTTAGTCACCGACACTGGTCACTGATTGGTTTGCCCTTTAGACGGTCTGTGCAAACCCAAATGCAAACAGGGTTTCCAGACTAAAATCACAGCAGCGAAAACTGAAGCAAAAGAGCAAATTATTCACATCCAGTAATTTGATTTCCACGTAGCTTGAACACGTGATGATCAGTGCTTATTTAGTTAGTTACTAGCTACACTGGCGAGATCACTACAAACTTAGCACCACCACAATAGTAAACATTAACAGCTCCCGTGAGAATACATGGTGGAAGAGATAAACTGTGGATTGATAATCGCCAAACACATTTCCCTTGGAACATTCTCGATTATCCCACTCTTGTAACAGTAAAGTACAAACATTTGACATATTTCTGTTTCTTTTCTCTTCCCAGCTCTGCTCCTTCTGTATGACGTCACTAACAAAGCATCCTTCGACAACATCAGGGTAAGATCAGATGCACTTGGCCTGTGCCTGTCTGTCACTGTCTTTCTTCACTTCTTTACCATAACTCAGTGCTTGTTGTTTGTGACGATCCCCAAAAATGCTTCCTCTCTGAATGTTGATGAATACCACACATCTATGTATATTCTACTGGATCAGTAAAGCCCTCAATTTACTACCAAATCTATGTTCCGGACCTTAATTCTGGTCATGAGTTTTGGGTAGTGATGAGATTGCAGATACAAGTGACCAAAGGAAGTTTCATACGGTTGTTGGGATTACACTTTGAGGACCATAACTCTAGCGAAGGAGCTCAGAGTAGAGCTGCTGCTCTTTCACATCAAAATGAGCCATTAGACCCCAGTGTGTACCTGGAAGATGCTACTGGGAACACCTCTGGGTACATAAGAAGGACATGGAAGACATTACCTGGGAGAGAGACACATAGACTACCTTAATGACACTCTGCCTCTGTTTCCTGGCCCTGGAAATGAGGCAGAAAATGGAATAGCTGTAATGAAATGGATATTATCAAGTTGAGAAGAGCTTTTCATTATACATTAACTCTTTTGTCACATACCAACAATTGACTGGATGTCTGAATTGCAGGGGGTTATGACTATTGGATGTTGTTCCTCCCTTAAGAGGAACAAAGTCAATGCTACTTGATGGTACTTGTAGAAACACAATTCAACCTCTAAAATTTGCCGGCAAACAGTTTTGCTCGTTCGTAGACTGTATATAAAAATGGACGTGGTCTCTGGGTCTGAAGAGTGAAGCCAATGCAAAGGTGCCATTAAGTGCAATACCAGTGAGATACCAGATGAATGAAACATTAATTATTTTCCAAATGGTTTCCTTTCATCCCAACCAAGAAGGAGAATTCAAGGTTATACATGTTGACATCGTGCTTTTGTCAGCTGAAAATATGCAGTTGAATGCAAAAGTTTTCAAAGCCATCTACAAAGCTACCAGTAATGGTTCCAACTCACAGCAGGGTCGGCTGACGAACGACAAAGTCAGCGAGTGAGGATGACCACAGGGTCAACAAATGAAGGGAGGTGACAAATCTGATGAGTATCAGGGTACAGATTAGAGTCCACTTTTTCCTCAAATGGACCCATCTCTTTGTAGTCGCAGAGTGGCTGTCGTCTGAACTCAGCTCCCACTGTGATTTTCCTGCCATCTCCCGCCTCATTTGGTGCCACTCCCCTCGTCCCCTTGTACTTGCTTTTCTCTCCTTTGATTAACGCACAGCGGAGTTAAGAGCAGAAGATAACTGTTATGAAAGTTTGTCTCTCACGCATGAAGGAGAGGAACATGTTCCACAGCCATCTGGCAGCACTGATCCAATTACGTGTGTGTGTGTGTGTGTGTGTGTGTGTGTGTGTGTGTGTGTGTGTGTGTGTGTGTGTGTGTGTGTGTGTGTGTGTGTGTGTGTGTGTGTGCGCGCGCGGCTGAGCTACCTGTGTGACCTGAATGTGTATGCGCGCTCATGCAGGTATGTGTTTTTTAGGTGCACATTCGCCTTCATTAACAGGAAAGGAGAGCGGTCCCCAGAGATAAAGAGACGCAGAGCTTTGCTGTTGTCCAAACAGCTGGTTACCATCATTATGCCTTAACAGTTTGCATTGAATCACTTTCAATCAGGTAGATAAAACCTTGGACATAAAGTATACTTACAACAAATCCCCAAACCAACAATTCCTCACTCAGTGGGTCCCCAACACGTCTGTGGTTGGGGACTATTTTTTTTAACTACGGAATAATATATATTTGGTGCCTTGGCAAAATGTATCCCTCCGAATGATGCAAGTGAGACGGGATCAAAATATACTTTAAGTGTGTGTTCCACGGTGCTGAAGAAACATGTCAGAAAGTGTAACAGGCAATGGTGGGGCTCAATTGTACAACAGTGGACCTTTATGGCACAAATCCAAATGTACAATGTATTTATACAGACAGTTCTCATTTCAAGTAGTGCGCTTTGTCACAGTCCGCTGGCACCTCAGAGATACGCATCAGTTGCCTCAGGTTTAGGCACCTGAAACAACGTGGTCAGGTTCAGATAAAGATCATCGTAAATAAATAACGTACGTCACATTAGCTTTTCATATATTAAGGAAATTTAAGACGTAATTAGCTTACTTAAAGATCCTTTGTTTATTTCATCCATCCACTGACTTCCTCCACACGCAGACTTTGTCGTGCTTCTTTACTGCGTCACATGATCGCCTTCCTCGACTTGGGTTGTCATGGTGTTGCCGCACCTTGTACGTATTCAACTTGCTTGGTTACGCAAGTTAAAAACGATATGCGAGTAACTTACTAAAGTTATTTATTCATGACTTTCCATGACCTCCGTCTACAACTTGGGTGGTCCCGGTCGAGACGATGAAAATCATCCTTACCGAAAAAACACATGAATTCCGCGTGCAAAATCCCATGTGGTCATACATATGTGATTGTGCACGTGAAACTTGTATTTTACCTCATTGGAAACGTGCAGTTTTGGAACATTTTCGTGGTGTAATGTGTGAAGGTCATGTAGATTCCAATGAAAACTTTTCCACATATTTCCCCCATGTTATCATATGTTGCCACTTGTGGCAAATATGTGTCATACATGTGATCACGTGGAAAATATGGGAAACTCGTGTGGGTTTTTTTTGCATATCTTTCTGACACCAACAGCTTTGACTGATCAGCAGTATTTGATGCTCTGTGAATGAAACAGTCTGATTTACAGGCTTTGACTCTGCAGGTAACACTATCAGGCTCAGTCCATTGTTAGTTTCGGTCTTTAATGGGATTAACTTTTCGACAAGTCAAAGCTCCAGTACATCCAGATTAAAGAGTATTTGGTGTGAGCTTCTGTTTGGGAGAATTATTGGTTTACCAGCTAATACTAGTGAGCATTGTTGATGGGATTTAAGATTTAAGGATTATCACAACCCTTGAGGTGGGATCATGTTAGAATTGACACACCAGAAATCACTTAGATTCCCACAACAAAATGATATAGGCTTTGATATCATGGCCCAGAAGCTACACCCATGAAAAACATTAACATTTGATATTTAGATTTTTGAGAAGTAAAAATCAATTCAGTCAAAACTCAAAAATGGACCTTTCATCTACCCTTTCGTGTTAGCAGCAGGTGGATTATATAGCCCACCTCGGTATCCATTTCTTCTCCTTTAAAAAGCCTGACATGCACAACCCCGCAGTCACATGAACGTAGGTCTTACTTGACATGCCGGTTTTGATCCAATCAGGTTTTCTCGGGAGCAATCAAAGAACGCAGGAACAAGAAGAGAAATCAGAAAGCTTTTGTTAAAGTAGAACCGGCCACTGAATTGTGAGCGGTGATGTATGAATAGCAGCCTGTGAGATGGTGTCAGACCATTTGAAGCACTCGGTCTGATGATAATTCCTCTTTTTCACAAATCGATTATTGTGTAGATTGTACAGAGCGACACATCAAACCATCTCTCCCTCCAGTAGGCCTTTGGTCACGTTTTAATCACGTTTCAATCACATGTTCTCCACATGTATAAAGCTCCCACCCTGTGCCTGTTTGAGATTGTTAGCCAGCTCATTTTTGAGTTTTCGCCATTAGTACAAAAACAGCGCTAATGCTCCAGAGCAGATGCAAACACAGTGGGAGGTGGGTGGACAGTTGGTGTGTGTGTGTGTGTGTGTGTGTGTGTGTGTGTGTGTGTGTGTGTGTGTGTGTGTGTGTGTGTGTGTGTGTGTGTGTGTGTGTGTGTGTGTGTGTGTGTGTGTGTGTGTGTGTGTGTGGTAAGCACACTGCCTGAATTGTAGCGCCTTCGGAGGGGGCACACCTGTTCAGCACAGTTAGGATCTACAGAGTCTGAGAGATACACACACATAAAAAGTCCGTTTGGGCTTGTTGATCAGTTCTAATTACAACAATTGAACTTCTGACAAACACATTCTCATCGGGCTTTTACGTATGGGTGCATTGTATAAGGTGTCTAGCCTCACCTGTCTGATATACAGTGTTTTCCTGTTGCCTTTCACAGTGATTACCCGACTGCGTCTATTTGCGCTGACTCCAGTCATTTTACATAATCGTTAAAATATTTTCCATTCATCTGTATAAAAACAGCCGGATAAAAACAACAGAAATGTCATATTTCGATCACTTTTTCCACTGAGGATTGACTGGCTCTCTTTGAGTGACGTCATCTCCTCTTACCTTCTTCTTCTGCTATGATTTAAAGGCACATGAGTCTTTTTGCTAAACTAAGCTATTTGCTTAGTTGCAGCTTCATGTTTAGCGTCGCCTCTAGACAGAGTTGGTGACTCTCGACATTAAAATGAGAGCATTTCCCCCCCAAAAAAAATGTTCAGCTATCACTGCAATTTACCTGAATGTCGAAATTCTAAGTTAGCTCTTTGCTAAACATAGAACTAGCGAAAGGTTTTCTTTCTTTCTTTGTTACTTTTTATAATAAATACATTTGACAATGGTATTGTTACTTCTATTTAAAAAAAATTAAAAAAAAAGTCAAAATAGGCCACTTTTGTGTATTCTTCAAACAGGCACATCTAAAACAGAAACCTCATGTTAGATTTTAAGAGCTGCTTATGGGTAATTGTTGCGTTATAAGTGATGTAACACTGGGGAAAAAAAACTAAACCGACGTGAAATTTTCAGTTGAGCCGTTGGAGCTTTAAGCCAGACATCTCTGCCAGGCGACTGCAGCGCAGCGTATCAGCACACACTGATGTGTCCCGTAGTGTGAAACCATTAGCAGCAGAGTGTCAGTGTGAAGGCTGGAGAGCAACTGGCTGATGAAGATGGAGACAGTGCTCAGTGCTGACCATCCCTCATCCTCTCTCCTTCTGTCTCCCATGTTTTTTTTCTGTGCTCCTTTGCTCTTCTTTTCAATCTTTTACCGTGGCTGATTTGTGTCTTTTCCTTTCTTCTTCTATCGTTATGCTTTTTTTTTTTTCCAGTTGTTATTATTTCGGTCGCAATCAAGTCATCTTGCATTTGCAGGTTTTTAAGCCCCTCATGCAGCACATGCACCTCGTTACGTGATGGCAAATTAGCATGTCGCTCTGACAGCAACCTATAATGCTTTCAACATGTTGGGTTGAACAGCACAAGGTCAAATACAAGGAAAGAGAGGCCACATTTGCCTCCTGTTCTTTAAAGCACTGTCGTCCATGAAATGATCATCCTTATGCAAGAAAAATCTGTTAAATAAAACGGATAAACTCTGAATGAGGCAAGTTGTTGAAAATATATTAACATGAGATTGGTCGGTTCCTTTGAGTTGAGGGGGAGAAGTAAAAACAAATTCTTTAGTTTCCTACTTTTCTTCCCTTTGGACCATAGACTGTATATAAAAGTGGATTTAGCTTCCAGGTCAGAAAAATGATGCAAATACGAAAGTGCCTTGAACTGTCGCTGGAGGTTGGCTCCAAAAAGCCAACCTCTCCAAAAGCCTCCAGCTCCAATAAATGTTTTCCGCAACTTATTGTGACACTGTTAGCTAAAGTTAATCTTTCTTATTAGTTTCTAGCGGTCCATCTGAAAATAATCCAATCATTTATGAACACCGCCTCTTTTGGGGGGCCTGTCTGTTTGTTTGACAGGCCTGTGGTGCAACCAGGTTTCTGCTATTGGTGGGCAGGGCATGGTGGAGCTTCCCTGGGTTTCCAGTCCGATCAATTCAGATCCAGCACTCGCTCCTCCCCAGCTCTCCAAATACGTTCACTACGGGCTCCAAACCGCTACGAACTAGCTAGATGGCCACGACCCAAATCTGAACTCGAGGCTTCATAACGGAAGTTCACAAATCAATGGGTGACGTCACTGCTGGGTTTGACACAGCACTCACCGTCATGGCGTAAAATTTGGTTCCTCTATGCTTGGTAACTATTGGATTTTCTAAAAAAGACAAAATAATGCTGATGATAAATGTTAAGAAAACTTCAATTTGAGACTCTCCAGGTCCTTTTTGGTTCACCTGAACAACTGATAAATGACTAAATCTTTTCTTCTTCACCCTCTTTTATTTGCTAAACGCCATCCCGGGCATCACAGCCAACCTCTGCTAATAAGTGAGACTGACAGCCCAGCTCACCTCTATAATTTAATACCAGGTTAATGACACCCGCTCTGCCATGCCTTCAGCTGAATTGACATTTAAAAGGAAAGATCACAGATGAAGTTAGAGGCTAATTGAAGTTGACTGCCACACGGACCGATACCCTCAGTGGGCTCATTCGCATCGTCATTTTGCAAAAAGTTTTAGGTGAGAAAAATAGGAGAGAGAATTATGTGTTTACAAATTTAACCAACTTTAGGTGGATATACTCACTAATTATGGCTTCAACCGCAAAATAAGCTCAGAACTCCATCACTGATTCAGCTCATGAGGGAAGAAAAACGCATCTTCTCCGAGATCATTACTTACTGATCTTTTTCCCGCGTCGGTTGCCAATTATCGCACAAGCTTTTTCCATAATGATCCAGTGATGTGAGAATAAAGCCGTAAGGAAAATTAAAACCCTTAAAAGTTCACCTCCCTTTTTACTAAAAATGACTTGCACGTGTTCTGCATGTATGGACTAGTGGCAATCCCTGAAAGGAAAGGAAGATCATGGCCAAGGAACAGTTCAGGTCATTTTAATCTGCTGTAATTATTTGCTTTATCAAAAAAGACACCATATATCTTGTGGAAAAAGTTTATTGTCTTTGTATTTCAGTATTTATTTATATCTATTGAGGCAGATGCTTTTTGGAGCTAATCCCTTTTTGGGCTGATGCCCTCAGTGGTATTTATCTTGAATGCTCTTCCGCATTGGCTTAACCTTGCAGACCAAGAAGCTGCATCCACTTTTATATGCAGTCTATGTTCTGTCCAAGTGGGCCCAATAAATTAAACCGGCAACCTTCAGTCTCAAGCCTTGCTTCTCAACCTCTGGGACATTTTGAGGCATTGTGCTTTTAAACAATTCGTAATTTTATTTCATAATTGAATGATGGGATGGAGCAACCAACAGTGATGTCACCCATTGGTTTGTGAACTGCCATTCTGAAGCCTCGAGTTCGGACTTTGGCCGTCGCCATCTTGTTGTGACCCAGAAGTGACCATTTTGTGAGCATCTGTGGAGGATCCAGCAGTGGATCTGACTGTCCGATTGAAAGCCCAAGGACGCTACGCCCCGCCCACCTATAGTGGAAACCTGACTGCACTACAGGCCTGTCAATAAAACAGACATCCCCTCAAAAAACGTGGCTTTTTGAGGCCTAATTTCAAATTAATGATGAGATTATAGTCAGATGGACCACCAAATAGGAGGGACTTTAGCTAACAAGGAGGGACTTTATCTTACAACACTATAAGAACTTGTGGACAAAATTTACTGACTTTGTATTTCATGAGAAAAGTTAAATGGGAGTCTATGGAGCTAGCTCCTAGTGGCACTCGGTGGTATTGCAGTTTAAGGCGCTTTCGCATTGACCTCACTTTTCAGACCTGGAAGCTACGTCCTCTTTTATATGCAGTCTGTGGGACGGATGGATTTTATTGATCCCAAATTGGGAGATTCTTGCACTACAGCCACAACTTATCAAGGTATTGCATTACAGTAAATACAGTATACATATTAACATATCAGCACTATAGGGGACAATATATAAGTTGCCAAGTCTAATGGGAGTACCTGACAGACAGCCTTCACTGTAACAGGTTATGGAGCAACAATGTGACATATTCCATGTCCTGAAAAGGACTTCATTTGGTTCAAATCCAGAGTGACCACGAGCCTGCTGTCTGCGTTGTGAGAAGACCTTCATGTGACACGGCCTTCATCTCTTCCCGTTGTCCTGTTGTCCAATCACAGCAGAGATGAATGGAAAGCTCCACAAACGAATGCTGCGTCTACGGAGCAGCTCGGTGTGAATAAACCAAGGCTGCTCTTCTTTCACAGAGACTCACAACAGGCAAACACACAAACTATCAACCTTCACATTTACTGTTGTGTGATGTCGGTAATACACGTAATCCTCGATGATTATACAATCAATGTCCTCCAGGGTCCTCGGTGGTCACGGACATGTGGATGCTTTGCTGGTTGTCATGCCAACCTGTTCATGATTGCATGTAGAATACCTCTTTTCACCATCATCACCACCATTTTGATTGGACCTTGATCGTCTCTCATTCTGGCGCCCCAGAGCAGTTGGTATGTGTAAGGTATTCAGACATATTTACGCTGCACATGTTGCAATTTGTGTTTTTTTTTTACGTCATTAGGACACTCAAATTCCCACAACACCATCTGAATAATTAGGAAAAAAAATACTTAAAATCACTGATGAATAGAAAAGACTATTGAGAGTAGCCTGATAATAGCTTTTTCAGGCTGTTGCCTATAATCTGCATTATACATGCATTATTCCATGCATGTAAATACAGTTGTAATGTTTCAGGAGCCTGATGCCTTTAAACACTTGAGTCCCTCACAACCTCATATCAGGGCTTTACAGCTGCTACCGTGGCCTCCCGTACGCCCCGCTGGCTAAAGATTCACGCTCGCATGCCAAACACACACACACACACACACACACACACACACACACACACATGAATATGCCAAACACACACACACACACACACAAATGCGCAGAGGCAGCGTCACACAGTGGGAGTTTTTATTGGTATTGACCAACACGCTCAGGACCAGTGGCCACTAAAAAAAAAAAAAAAAATCATTAAATCACTGAAAGCCTTTGCGCAGCAGGAAGGCTTTGTTGCTCAAAAGATTCCCTCCGCAGTAAAGTAAAAATCAATTGGATGAGCATTCGGTGTCGGCTGGCACACAGCCAGCTAAATGTTTGGGGAGCCGACTACAGAGAGCAGAATTAACGTTTCTGCAAATATGATCAGTGTACGTTTATTTTTTATTGACTGTAATCTGTTGCATTTGGCATTATGTTCCAGTAGTCTTTCTTTGTGCAATGCCGATGCCCATTCATTTGTGGAACTATTTATTGCTCGTTTAATCCTTCCTCTTGTGTACACGTGGCCATGAAGTGATCCCTTCTTGGCAGACGCAGTCAGAAATGGAGCAACAAAATCTTATTTCATTCAAAATTACACAAAAAACTCCTGCTGCACTAACAGGAGGTTTTAGCATGAGAGGAAACCTAAAAGCCACATCTTTGTCCTTTTGAAGGAAATCAATAACATGTATCTTCCCAAAGTCCAGCCCAGAAACAGAACTAATTGATTTCTGTGTCTGGAAATGTCCACTCAGAATGGGAGAGGATGTCCTTTTCACCTTCTATATCCTGTTTTTATTTCTCATTTTTCATACGGTAGTATTTGTTTTATTTACTACTATAAAATATCTAAAGTCATCTTGATCGTTAGCCTGTTTTTATTCCCGTGTTAAATACTGTCGTTTGGCTGCTGGTGTCGGCACAATGACCACCTAGGTCGTAGAAGTAGGTCATGGAAGGTTTCAAGTAATGTTCGTAAGTCTCTCCCTTATTGTATTTAACAAACGTAAAGTAAGTCACGTGATGTAATTTACTGACGTAAAACCAACCAACCGTAAAACCAAGATCTTCTCCGATCCCTCAACCTTTCACATGTTGTACGTAAACTAAATTTCCACACTGCGAGATTAATAAAGTCTTATCTTATCTTGTCTTATCGCTGAGACTCAGTATTTTACACCCTAGATTGAGATCATGCTCCGGCTCCATCGACTCCAATTCAACTTCTCTCATGAAATACAAAGTCAAGACTTTTTTTCCATAAGTCATTATGGGGTGGTTAAATAAAAGTCACTTCTTATTAGTTTTCTGGCAGGCCATCTGAAAATATTTCCATTTTAATAATATCTTAGGTCTAAAAAAAAACAGAATGTTTTGGGGGCGTGTTTGTTTGATTGACAGGCCTGTGATTTTGTCAGGTGTTCATCATCTGTGGCCGGGGCGCACCGTACTCGGCTTCCCCATCGGATGGAGTCAGATCCACCGCTCCCCCCCCCCCAAACACGGTCACATCTGGCTCCAAAAAAAAATATGCTGAAATTGGTGCTTCAGAACGGCACTTCACAAACCAACGGGTGACTTCTGTTAACGTGTCATTAACTGCACGTCATCCTCATTTACTTTTAAAGAAGATTCCACACAGAAGATTCCACACGGTTCTCCTGTTTGCACTTTGGCATCTAGTGTCACAGCGCCACAGTTTTACCTGCAAAGCTCCGGAGTCTGGAAGCAACATCTTCTTCTGCTTATGTTGTTTAATGGCGGCTGGCCGACAGCTTTCAGGTGCATCACCGCCACATCCTGAGGGTAATAACGTATTACAAGCAGGTGCTCGTCAAAAACAGGGGAAATGAGGAAGAACAGGAGTCACATATACTCAGATTTTTTTTTTCTATATTTAAAGGACTATTCTAAAAACAGAATTGTATGACACCATCTCTAGTATAGTATTCCGTGACGATTGGCTTGAAGAAATCTGAAACTATCCTTTAACGAAATCCTAACGTTAGGCATCAGATGTAAACACATCATCTGTGTGAGTATCAATCAAGAGGCTGGTCTCTGAAACAGAAAAATAAACCATCCAATCGGGGTAACTTGTTTTTGCACTCATTTTCGACGCAGCCTCTTTGGTAGCAACATAAAAGTTGATGAATCTCGTGCCAGTTTGCCTAATTGAGCTGCGGGACCACCAAAAAGCTTTTGGGTGAAACCCCCCTTCCCCCAAAACAACAAAACCAGACTTTAAAAAAAAGACACTGTTGATTGGCAGGCGAGATTGGTGATGCTTTGCTCTTCAAGGCCCTTTCTTTTACCAAGCAGAAAATTACACATACTTCAGCTTCCTGCCTGTTTACAGCCCCGAATCAAACAAATGTTTGTCCTTCTCTATTCCTCCTCTCGCTTTTCTAGACTCAAGCACGTTTGTTGATTTTCTCCATTTTCCCTTAAAGCCCTGTTTATTTGACGAGCTTTCTCCCTTCTGTCAAGGCTGCATCTCCCTTAAAACAAGTTATCATTTCGCCCTCTTCTCCCATGATAACAATTACCATTTCTTTATTATTTTTTTGGAGAAAAAAGGAAGAAAAAAAACGTCCCACTGTTGGAAGAGCTTATCAGACAGGAGTGAGAAAACAGCTTGAAAAGGCCAGCGCGTTGTCCCATGAATATGTAAAAGACGAGGAACGGGGGATTAAGATGTGAAAGCCTTGTGGTGGTCGGATGCTAATTGGTTATTCAGCCTTTCAGGGGAATTTGAGAGAAACTTTAATGGCTCCATCTATAGTTGGCTTATTGCAGTATGAAGGATCTGGAAGAGGTCCACACACACATTCATACTAATGCCTGCGCTGCTGCCCTAAACACTGACTCACATTCATAAAGACACATGCTGCACTGACTAACACACACAGTCACATGTACAAACACACTCTACTACTCCCATTTGCATGATGCAGAAACCATGCAAATCCGTGATTGTGGAAAAATCCACAATCACATGACCAGATTCTCTGTTTATGAGGCCTTAATTAGCCAAACACAATTTTTTTTTTTTTTTTTAAGTCTCTTAAAATGCAGTTCGATCCTCATAATACACGTGTTCATGGAATTATTTTTACACATATCGACCAGTCGAGCCGTATTTTGATCAGGAAACATCCACCCAACCAGTTTTTAATGAAGCAATATTACACAAGAGGGTGTGCTTTAACTTTAGCGATGCTTACGGACCGCATCACTGTCGTGCCAATAAAGACGTTAAACCACATCCTTCAGTGTAATATTGCGATTATACACCAATTTACCAACGAAATGAAATATGTAATCAAAATGTATTCCTATTGTGGGTCAATTTGCTTTGAAAATAGAAAACTATTTCTTAGTGCAATCTCCGTTTCCATGGCAATACATGGGGTGTGACTAATAACTGGAAAACAATCAGCCACGTCAGCGGACTCTTATGTAATATATGCCGTTTTCACTTCTCCAGCAAGTAGGCCGACGCTTAGTAACGACCTAGCAACGGAGACCATTTCCAGTCCGTTTTAATGCTGTACAGAGATCGTTGGATTTCTCAAACTAAATGAAAACCACGCAAGGAAACACAAAACTGCTTCGCTAGCTCAATGTTGTTGCTCAGTAAGATATCTTCTGAAAAAAGAAATCCGTATGCACATGTATATTTAAGATAGTAGCGCTGTGTAACCCAGTCACCAGCACAGCTGATATGATCCAAACCCAATAGGCTCGCTGTTCTCCAGAGAATTGTAAAATCCAGAAATCTAAATGTTTTTTATCTAACGTAATATTCTGCTTCAATCCAAATGTGTTCTACATTAACACATTAATACAGTAGTGTAGTGTAGTGAAGTGAAGTCATGTAATGCTCCTACAGGCAGCAGCGTCACAGCATCTCTGTGGAGCAGCTGTAGTTGTTTACGGCTGCTGATTTGGGACTATTTGTAAAAATGAAATTGAATGCTGTCGTTGTTGTTAAAACAGCGCCGATAGTTACAATGTTGTCATGGAGATGGCGAAGTGATATTTTCTATGACCACGGTGTGCTGCCAAATGTACCGTTGACCAATGAGATTTCTTGGATCTACTTGTTGTATAATTTAGCTTGTGACACTGTTATGACGTGTAAAAAAAAAAAAAAATGTTGTCTTTATATTTCATGAAAGATCTTGATGCTTTTTTTTTTATTGGGGGTATATTGGAGTAAGAATTGTTTTGGAGCCAGCCCCTAGTGGCCCTCGGTGGTATTGTGCTTTGAAGCACTTCTGCATTGGCTTCACTCTTCAGACCCGGAGACGACGTCCACTTTTATATACAGTCTGAATCTATGCTCTGTACTCACATAAAATGCTGTTTCTAACACACTCTTGTCACCACACACACTCACACAATTAAGAGTGAAGGAGGCTAATAAGCGTCAGTATGTTCTGCCTCCACTGCCCTCCTTCACTCCACAGGGAATAAAAGATATCCTTCGTCTTTCTCTTCTTGTTCCTCCTCAGAGTTCATCTGACCATCTCATTTAGACTCCAGGGACTTTTGTTCCTTTTTCTACTGTTCAAGTTTCAGTTATTAATCCCTCGATTTGAGTGAGAGCGTTTATTCCCTCCAACCCAAGTGTCTTTGATCGTTCAGCTCACTTCATTTTGCCGGGTGAGAACAATGTCTTTTGTCTAAGATGTGTCGAAAAGGACCATGCCGGGCCTTGTTGTAGGCACCAAACCCACATTTTCTTTCTCAGGGCTAATCCTGATACCTCAAGTCAATAAACCCACCTCCACACACAGTGTAGGGTGGTGTGATACATCATTTGTCGTGTTAGATCGCAAGTGACAATTCTTTGTGTCTGTTGTCAGATGAAAAATTCAGAAGTGTGGAATCTAACAAAAGAAATATCACAAATATCACAATCACAAACATTTTGATTATCAGAAGAAATTCTTTTTTTGATTACACTTCTGCTGTTGTTTATTAACCTGTTGTAGCGTGTATATGTGAAGATTTTAGTTTTATCGGGCGCTTTTAACTCGTGCTGTCCAGAACCTGTCGCTTTATGCTGCCAACACCTCGCGGTGCTTGACAGGAAGTCCTCTTTTATTTTATTATAAAGCCGATTTTGGTGGTACAGTGAACCCTCGTTTATCGCGGGGGTTACGTTCCAAATAGAAACCGTGATAGGTGAAATCCGTGAAGTAGTAACCTTTATTTTTTTTACAATTATTATACAATGAAATACTCCATAATACATTGAAACCAAAGAACAAAACCTTTTTACAGGCCCAAGCATTTGTTTAACAAATAAAAGTACTGCATAAATGTTTTTTTTACAAATAACTACTGTACTGTAAAATAATAATTTTAATCATCAATACGAACTGAAGGCTTCAAATTGCTGAGATCGGCACCGCCCCACTGCGACCCGAGTCATTGGATTAGAACGGGAGGAAATGAAAAATGATTATGAAAACAAATACAAAGTACAGTCGGACAAATAGTGACTCGTGTATTTCACTGCTCTTCTGACTGAGCCGCTGCATCCTGACTCCGCTCTGCAGCGGTTCTTTCTTCTAAAGCCGGCGGTGCAGGTGTGGTTTTTCGAGAGAAGAACATAGTTATCGGTAGTTGTTGTCGCTCTTTTTTCTTCTGGGCAAAAAGATTCTTATAAACCGACATGCCACCATCGATTATTTTTAATTTGGCAAGCTGTTTTACGTACGTGTACATATTAAACCGCAACGTTATTGACAAACAGGTAGAGAAGAAGCGGAGAGACTGTTTAGCCAATCAGAATGCAGAACACAATGCACGATGCAAATCCGTGAAGCAGCGAGACCGTGAAAGGTGAACCGCGTTATAGCGAGGGTTCACTGTACATAAACACAAATTGTCAAAATGTTGAGTCCTCCAAGAAATGCACAAAGCAAGTAATAAGTAAATGTGCTGTTTGGATAACCCGTCCGGACTTCTTTAATGTCATAAACTCACGCTCGATTTGTCTGTCGGCCGTCAGCATGGCCCAATATCCAACTCTTTATGTGGAAAATAAATCCAGGGGTCACTCCGTTGCAGAGTTAGCAAGTTACAAGACCAAAGAAAACATGTGGTTAGCCTGGGCGTGCGTCACGTAGGAAACAGCCAGCCAATCAGAAGAGAGGGTCACTGATGTGAATGCCCCTTAAAGACAGTCACAAAACAGTGTTTTCTTAGTGGAGCTCCAGAGAGAAGCTTGAAGTAGGAAATGTAAAACTATATTGAGGGGTTCTTGGTATTTCAAACCACAAAAATCTTGTCTTATGAATATCAAGACTGTAAATAAAACACAAACATTGTTTTAAGAAATGGGACCTTCAAAACTATTGAGGAGTTGCAACAGCAAGTCATTTCTTCACATTTATGTTTTCAGGCACATCTCAAATGAGCGTCCTCTCAACCAAATCATACAGAGATTGAGTCCGTTGCACATGCGCGATAGCACCAAAAATGATGGAGGGCAGTATTATGATTAATCTATAATTAAAACGTCATTTGTTGTGCGTGTATAGCCAAACACCGCTGACCTCAAAATGCAGATTCATCGCAGGATTTCTCGTGTCACTGCGTCAACATACGCCACTGCCCTATTTTCATAATTTCAACATGCATCATTGCATCAGGAAAGCAGCAGTTTGTCAGAGATGGGAACATACAGCAGCACTGCAATGTGAGCGGCTCTGTCTGTACAGTCATATGTAACACTATGTGACACTATATATCATTATATGTTACACTACTCAGTGCAGCCAGTCTGTTTGATCATTGATATGAGGAATAGAATGCTGCATGATAGCAGCTGAGTAGATCCAACATGAATCCCCATCTAAAGGGGAATCAATGAAATTATTTTCTGAGTTTTACAAAACTCAAACTTCTCTTGAATTTTCCGACCGGTGATTGGACGAGCCCGACAGCTCTGAACACTTCTTCTTTCCTCTAATGAAGCAGATACAGGGTCTGAGTGTCAGCTGACCAGACTCCTCCTCATCGTCTTCGTCCTACTGCAGAGCGCTTCCATCCCATTTCGGCAGTTAAACTTGATTTCCCACTAGTTGACACACGTAGGCTAAAATTAGAAACTCATCTATATGCAGCTGAAAGCAGTGTTCAGGTTTGAAGCGTGTTGTGTGCCAGTGTGTGAAGTAATTTATTTTTGAACTTCTATGTAGTTCCTTTCATTTATTTTCTAAGAATGTGGATACGTTTGTGGAAGTCTTCCTCCTGGCTTCATTTCTTTAAGGATGAATTTAGTGTAAATTCAAATTTAGGATTTCCAAGTAACCAGCTTCCCCCATTATAATTTTTTCTTATTCAGCAAAAGTGAGCCGATGAGGAAATGTGAGCTGCAGCAGCTTCAGGTTGGTGTGCGGTCTCTGCGTGTGTTTATTTGTACGTGTGGTGATCTGCAGTCCTGCCACTCACCTGCCTGCAGCGTCGCTTCCGGCCTTCACTGCGCAGCTCATCTCAGCGGACCAAACCTAGATTCACACAACTCCATTAGACGCCTTCCAAACTTCTCTCTCTGCATCGTTTTACCTTTCACTTACATTTGTGTACTTGAGGATTTCTTTGCCCCGAACTATTTCTAGATATTTCACAGACAGCAATCTAACTAGGCTGCATCAATAAATCTGTCTATGATACAGTTGATAAAAGAATCAGACTTGGTTCTTTGACGTGCAAGAAAAAAAATGACATCATGTGTGGAGATAAGCATCACCAGGAGACATTCATTGGTGATGCTTTATTATTTTGGTGCAAGATATTGGCTAAGAATAAAACTACTGGCAGTTGCAAAAAGCCATTACCTATGTTGAAGACAGCAACCGATATAGACTCTGATAGTCTGGTGGTGGAAACTGAGAGGCTGATAGGATCTCTTCCTCATGACTCTCAGAGATGTGTCACCCACTCACGGACCTCCAGTATACATCTGGAGAGCAAAGTAATTCACACGTCCACTTTTGCAAACTAACCCGGTGGATATATTACTGACTTTACCAGCATCCCTCAAGTTAGCGATTAGCATTTCTAGCTTGGTGTCTAGCATCCGTAGAAAATGGATAAGACGTGCTTCACTTGGACGCCATCGAATTGATAGAGAAATATCACAAGAATTCATGCAAGTATTTAAAATCTAATTTTCATTGAAACTTTTGGAGAAAACAAATATTCCCCAAAATAAACTGAATTGTTTTGCTTGTGGTTTATGCATTTTTAATTAAACAGAATTAGGACTGAAATTCCTAAAACAAAAAAAAGGTGAAGTGTGGCTTTTTACTTCTCATCATTGGGTGTATAGGTCTGTCTTTATGCCTTACCACACAGTTAATTACACAATATTATATATTGATGTCACACCCAAGTCGACTGCAACAAGTCGAAAAGCCAGGTTAGCCATTGCCAGCAGTACTGGCTGATAACACATTACACAGTATCTTGTGCATGCAAACATTATAGTAACATGTCCACTGATAGAAGTTGTGTACGACTGATTTAATGAGACACAAATAAGACAGAAGTACAAATAAACAGTATTACTCCATTGGAGCAACCATCTTGGATTTTGAGGTTGGGGTTGGTTGTTTCGACTTTGCGATTTAAGTTAAATATATGGATAGATTTGTTTCTTAACTGTATATATGTCTATTTATGTTTTATTTCTATTTATGTCTGTCTCTTTTGGGTTGTTGTTTTTTTTGCTCGCTGAGAGAGAAGCTACAACCGGAGTCAAATTCCTTGTATGTGTAAACATACCCGGCCAATAAAGCTGATTCTGATTTTAAAACCGCAAACACCACGAGACCTGCAGCGTTCTGCTATTTCAGTATTTTCTTTTGGAACCTCTCGCTGAAACTTCAAAGTTGTCCCTTTTCAGAAAGAGAATTTGTGTTATTTTCCAGGCTGCAGTGGTTTGTAGCTCTCACCAGTATCACACATAGTATTAATATATTTGCTCTTTTTTTTTTTCTTTTCTTATTTTCCCAGTTGGCACCTGTTCCTCTGTGATTACAGACACTATGCAGACTTCGAGCGTTTGCTCTGATGATCCCACTTTTCAGGATTCTCTGCACTTTGCACTTACATTGAGTCCACATACTGGTCCACACACACACACACACACACACACACACACACACACACACACACACACACACACACACACACACACACACACACACACACACACACACACACACACACACACACACACACACACACACACACACACACACACACACACACACACACACACACACACACACACACACACACACACACACACACACACACACACACACACACACACAGTAGCCACAAGAAAGAATTTGCTTTGTAAGTTTGTGCATCTGTCAGGCGAGCACTCCCAAGATTCACCCAAGTATCGTGCTGTATACAGTGAACCCTCGTTTATCGCGGGGGTTACGTTCCAAATAGAAACCGTGATAGGTGAAATCCGTGAAGTAGTAACCTTTTTTTTTTTTTACAATTATTATACAATGAAATACTCCATAATACATTGAAACCAAAGAACAAAACCTTTTTACAAGCCCAAGCATTTGTTTAACAAATAAAAGTACTGTACAAATGTTTTTTTTTTACAAATAACTACTGTACTGTAAAATAATAATTTTAATCATCAATACGAACTGAAGGCTTCAAATTGCTGAGATCGGCACCGCCCCACTGCGACCCGAGTCATTGGATTAGAACGGGAGGAAATGAAAAATGATTATGAAAACAAATACAAAGTACAGTAGGACAAATAGTGACTCGTGTATTTCACTGCTCTTCTGACTGAGCCGCTGCATCCTGACTCCGCTCTGCAGCGGTTCTTTCTTCTAAAGCCGGCGGTGCAGGTGTGGTTTTTCAAGAGAAGAACATAGTTATCGGTAGTTGTTGTCGCTCTTTTTTCTTCTGGGCAAAAAGATTCTTATAAACCGACATGCCACCATCGATTATTTTTAATTTGGCAAGCTGTTTTACGTACGTGTACATATTAAACCGCAACGTTATTGACAAACAGGTAGAGAAGAAGCGGAGAGACTGTTTAGCCAATCAGAATGCAGAACACAATGCACGATGCAAATCCGTGAAGCAGCGAGACCGTGAAAGGTGAACCGCGTTATAGCGAGGGTTCACTGTATAATAAGGGGCCTGCCAAGCTGCAACTGGAGCATAGCAGCAGAAATTCATTCATCCGTGTCAGAGACATCAGACCATGTGAGCAGCTGATAAAAAAATTTAAAAATTTAAAAAAAGACTGGATTTTTCAGAAAATTTATTTTTGAACTAAACACGGCTTACTTTCATTGTTTGGCCAGAGCATGATTATGTAAATAAAGCACTTGAGAAGCTTTAACCAGTGGTTTTTTTTTGTGTTTTTTTTTAAAGAGGAAATTGCACTCATATCTCCAGCTCGCCTGAAACTAGTGATGACACGTCCACATGTGTTTGACTTGTTGAACTCGGTATTCATCTCAGATTCTTCATATTTACAGCTTACTTCCTGTTTATCAACTAACACTGTAGTAACTGTACAGGCAAATATACTTGATTTACAGTTTTGGGGATAATGTAATGGAGTTTATGTCATTAAATTACAAAATATATGTAATTGTAATCCATGACAGTGAATACGAAAAAAATATGTAATTGATTTACAGTTTAATTCAAAATGTTGGTGATTACAGTTACATCTGAATATATTATTTTTAGTAAAAAACCTCCATGTAGAATATCACATTCATTCTGTTTCTTTGCATCTTTTCGACGACCTCAATTTATTTGGCAGAATGCACTCGAATTTTAAGCCTACTTTTTTTTTTTATTGGTTCTCTTATGGTAATTCACACTTCCACTTTTCTGCCAATCAAATCATTGCTCTCAGCAACCAGTAATCTTTCACTTACATTTCAAAAATATCTCCTAACACTGCTCATTTATAATATCAATTAGTAACCAACAGCAAACTTGCTTATAAACAACATAAAGAACAAAGAAAGGAAGAAGCGGCGATCCAACAGAAATGTCGAGTAAATAGACACAATTTTGCAAAATACTGAAGTAATAACACATCTGTGTTGCTGTGGGAGCCCAAAAAGTGTATTAAAATCTGCAGAAATCTCAAACCCTTTGAGAAGAACACCTTAAATGAAGCAGACGGAGCATGGCGACCACTCCTCAGGGACATACATGTTGTATCTGCAGTACTTCACACAGTAAATGGTGTCGGCGGTTCGGGGAGCCTTCGGTTCTCTTCTCTCAGAGCTCTCAGCCAGGGAAGTGTGGCGTGGACCTTCCTCTGTCGCGTCTCACATCGAGATATTTACTGAAAAACAGTAAATACTGTTACCATCGACTTCCAGCGTTAAACCCCGCCTCTCTGCTCGGCACATCATAAAGGCAGTCAATCAAAAGCCAATCAGGGTGAAGGACACTCAGTCCCCTGCACTGAGATCTTCTGTATTATCTTTGCATGCAACAAATTCATATTTCACTCTACTGCTTGGACTGCTAAAGGGACATTCCACTTATTTTTGCAAATCAGCTTAATTTCACAAGTCCAATGTCCAATTCTGCCTCTACGAGGTGTGATGAAAAAGTTAAGACACTTCCTGTTGCGCAAGAACGTAGCGCTGCACAGTAGTGTGCATGGAGCAGGTGAAAGCTTTAACTTTGGTGAGCAAGTGTTCCAAGTTACATCAACACTCGTAAAAAAAAACAAAAAAAACATCTGTTTGAGCTCCTGACCCGACGCGCCGACTTTGGTCTATAACAGTGACGTTCTGCTCCTCAAATACTGTGTTGTCTTTGCCGTATTAGTCGTTTGATTCCAGCATATTGCCACTAGGGGGCAGCACTGAAATATGTAGGTATGATTCTATGTCAAGATTTGCAAATTGTTTCCCAAGTTTCCCAAGTATGCTCCTAAATTGCTGGATTACCCATTTAACTTGTGAGCTTCGTGGACACGATTCTTTCTTTATGGATGATTATTAGGAGATTTTCATGAGTACTTACTAGTTTTTATTGCGCCCATGCCGCTACGGTCCACAGTCTGACGGGAACATTGAGGTTTGGGCTTCATCACGCTGGTGTAAATGTTTTTGTCGTTGTCTTTAGCTGCGACAGGCCCGCAGCGTTGGCGCGAGCAGGTAATCAGTTGTGCCATTTGTCTCGTCATTGCCGTTTTCCCCGCCACGGGTGGTGGTATTTTGCTCGGATGAGCGGCCGCTCTCTCCTCCTCTTCCTCCGGAGCGCCCTCGCTGAAGACATCCTCAGAGTCGTCCGAAAGTTTGAACGGGCGGAAATGCATGGCGCAGAGCTCCTCGATGGTCACCACGGGCAGAGGGTTCGCCAGAGATGGGAGGAAGGCTGAGGAGTCGGAGTGGCGTCGGGAAGGTTTGGGTTTGAGGGCGGGTTTGGGGTCCGGGCTCGGAGCCGGGACGGCCGGGAGAGGAATCTGCAGAGACAGCCTGTTAGTGCGAGTCCGAGCCGAGGTGGAGTGGGACTTGGGACGCAGCTTCCAGCCCAGAGGGTCGTGACCGGTGATGACGGACGTCGGGACGGGGGGAGGCGACGAGCAGGACGAGGTGGCGGATGACGAGGAGGAAGAGGGGGATTGACCCGGCGAGGTTAAGCTCCCGATGGGGGGGCAGGAGAAGCGTTTGGAATAAGGATGGGACGCTGGGTTGGGTCGAAGGAGGGACACGCTACGCTGAGGAGGCTGCGGCTGCTTCTTGGTCTTCTTCACGGTGATGACGGGGGACGTCACACGTCTGCAGTAGTCGACCGACCACCGCCGCTGGTGAGAGCGGGGAGGCACATTAGAGGTGGAGACCGTCGACAGAGGGGGCTCTTTGGGCTCGTGGCTCTGTGCCATAACAAATCCCGGTCCTGGTCTCCCCTCGCTGTCTCTGTTCTGAGCCCTGAGGCTCACATGATTAGCATTGGACGCCTTTTTACCCATCTGGCCACCATTAGCGTAGCCACCACTAGCACGGGCTGCGATAGCTGTGACGCTAATAGCAGCGGGGCGTTTATTCATCGTGCCTGTTGGGGTAAGACGTCAATGTGTAAACAACCCTGTGTACATGGAAAGAGAAAGAAGGGAGGGGACGTTCAGGATGTTTCAGTTTTGAAAACAGGAACAGTCGACGCCCACCTCAACTCTGGTTTCACAACCATTATCGTTTCACAACACTCAGAAGTCCTGTGGATCTTTGTCGAAAACTGATCAACCGAAAACGATGTTTTATATTAAAAAGGCAATTTTCACACTCATATAGATTATAAATTAAATGCTGGCCTACATTTGTGTGCTAAAGTGTAAAGTCAACAAACCAACTGAGTAATGTTATTTAGACAGCCATAAAAAAAAAAAAAAAGTGCTCTGAATTTTATTACTTACAAATTTGACCTTTTGTTTGTTCCCTCCGCATGTTCTTTAAATGATACAGCTGAAGTAGAAGATTTGAAGAAGCTACTATTTACTCTACAACATGCTAAACAACCAAACGTGAAATTATACGATGACAACTGGCAGTTTTAACTCGTACTTGAAACTTAAAAAATGTCGACTTTAAGTCGTATACCCAAAAGCTATAAACTTACAGACAGGTTCACAGAGTGCTTTCAGCCTTTGTCTCCGAGACACGGTGTGAAATATAAAAGTAAGACATTGTTTACCTGCTGCGCTGTGCGTATCTCCGTTCTCTCTCAGTCTTTACTGATCTCTGTGACTCATCTTGGTCTTAATATCACTCTCCCAGGGTTGTTTCTCCTCCCAGCACCCCTCCCAAATCAGACCACAGCTTCCACAAAATAACTGCCAGAAACACACAGAGTTCTCATTTCACACACACACGCACGCACGCACACACACACACACACACACACACACACACACACACACACACACACACACACACACACACACACACGCACCCCAGCCTGTCAGGCTTGATTAACAGCTTTTTTCCTAATAGCGTGAAGTAAGAGCAGTGTGTGAAAGCAGATTTCCGCAGCGCTGCAACTGCTATTATTTTTATATTTTTAGTGAGAATCCGCAGCTTTTTCCACCAAAAGGACCAACCAACCGTCTCTGTAATTCTCTGAGTGCCATACAACTGAAATATCGTCGAGCAGAGTGTTTGCAGAACCGCGTGTCTCGCCACTTTGTGCGTTCATTTGGGTGCAGTATCGATGTTTTGGCATTTCTGAATGCCTCCTCAAATCGAGTGCTCCCTATTTATTCGCAGTCGCAGCAATTTAGTCCGTTTGTTTTCAAGAACGTCATAATCAACCGCTCTCCGCTCCGCAAACGCAGCTGCGGGCAACAACATCTTTAGTAGACGCTAAGCGTCGCAGTTCTGGGTTTTGGTAACGTCCGTCACTCAGCTGGTCGACACCGACACCACCGCGGCCGCCGCTCGCTAGATTGGCACAAAATTTGGTCCAAATGTCCCCTCGCTTTTCCTCTTGTGCCGCGATGAGTTAACATTACTCAGGTAAGTAATGGCTAAACCTGAGGCACCTTTTACACGTCTGAATCGCCAGCGGGCTTCGCTTGGACGGTCACGGAGGCGGGCCAGTTGAAAAGAATAGGTAAAAAAAACAACAACAAAAAAACAACAATGGTGCTGCTGTGGAGGTTTTAACAGCTCGGGGGGGGGGGGGGCTGCACAGTCGAAGTGTCCGACCGGTATGCCAGGAGGTTTAACGCCGCTGCTACTGCTGAGGAGACCAAGCATTGGAGGAAGGGAAACTGTCAGCTGTTACACATTTCAATGTAAGACGGGGTTGAGAATTGCCATTTTTGGCATATTAACGCGGTGACGTCAGCATGTAGCTCAAACCGCTTAGGAGCCGCTGACGTTATTGTCGTTTACAGACAGAATGCAGTTTCACTTTGGAGAATGTTTAAGTTAATAATGCAGCTATTTTGGTCCCAAAAAAAAATGAAAGCGTAACCATAATATATACACACAAAAAATGTTCTTCAAACAAAATATATGACGCGGCAATAATTTAAAAGACGAGAGGAGGTCGGTGCTTTGATATTTACCTTTTTTTTTTTTTTCTCGATTGCAATTTTACAATGCAGTTTCATAGTTTAGAGTACTTTTCTCCTGACACCGTTTAAAACTTAATACCGACTTGGTCATTAAAAAAAAAGGCCAAATTCTTCTTGCCTGCAAACTTCTGGATTTCCACCCGTTGTTTTTTTTGTTGAATCAAATTTTAACGAGCAGGATGAAGGGCCATTTTTCAGAGCATTTTGAGATACTGACACACCGAGACCCGCATGGTTCATGAAGCTGTAACGACATGCAAATTAGATGGTGACTTCCTCCGGTGACTTCTAGTAGCAGCTGCCGGCACGGCCTGTAATTGGTTAGACTTTTTTCTTTTTCTTTTTTTTCCCCCCCTTTGAAGTTGATTGCATCTTTTTCTGACGACTAAAAATACGCGCCCGGCAAAGGGACATTCAACAGCGATTAAATATATTTACCTCTGCTCCCTGCGATGTCAGAGGCAGTCACCACGGGCTTATCCACGCTTGAAATTGTAACAGTCCCTCTCTGCCCTGCTGGCCGTCTCCACTTATGTTATGTTTGGGGTCACGTTTCTTTTGTGTACCACAACCCCTGGCAACACCCTCGCTGAGAGCTTTTCAATTCAGTTTTCTCTCTGAGAAAATTGCTGTAAAAGGTTGATTTTTTTTTTTTTTTTTTTTTTTTTTCTAGTTTTGGACAAAAGTGACACCATTGAAATAGGACCGCAGAGTGTTTGAAACTGGAGGCGGATATAAACAATATGAGGTCCAATAGTGTAAAACCACAACATTCAGAAATCAGGTAGGAAAACTGTCTAAAGGTGTTGATGTTAGAAGCTGGCGGAGAGACTTGTTCACAACCGCAGACGCTGAAAGCGGCTCAGTCGATGTGTTCAGTGTGGCGCTGCAGAAGATTGAGAGATTTGAAGTCGGATCCCTTCAAGTCTGCTGGCAAACTGATTAAAGAAACTCCCGCGATTTTTCGAGGAAAGCAGCAGCGATGTGGGTATGACAGCTGGTCTCACACCGGCAGGGTTTGTGAAGACTTGTTGGAAGTATAAATGTTCAAAATTTTAATTGTTTGCTCATCTGGCTCTTAAAGGACGTTGTGAGTTCTGATTTCTTGCTGAAGAGTTAGTTGCACTTGACCTGGTTGAGACAAATCTGACCTTCCTTCTCGGAGGTTATCGTTGGAGAGAGTCGTTTAGCTGTCCAATAGAGATACAGTTAATATTGTCAGCATTTCTTTTTAAATGCCTCTGCTCGTCATTTCATTCAATAATGTTGCTTGAGGCCCCTTCACTTTTTGCACACTTTATTGTATTGTAGATTTAATTTCAAATGGATAAAATTGCCATTTCTTTGCTTTAATCTACACATAATAATCCCAAATGATGAAGGGATTTAAAAAAAAGAAAAAAAAAATTGTGCACATTTATTAAAAACAAAAAACAAAAAATTCTTCTTTAGGTGGGGCCAAATCAAGGCTGGATTACCCGCTTGACAAAATGCAATTTTCCAGCATCATCGTACTCTGAAGGTCCCCAAAAGCAACAGGTCCGTCCATCTCTGCTCGTTCTGTGGGTCCACTGTCAATTACTGACCGGTGGCCCGTGAATAGCTTTATCTGGCTGTGAGTAATGGGAATTACTCCGACAAGCCTTAAAATTATTTTTGCACGGTCATAATATTTTTATTATCTATATTAAAAATTGTCATTTTTTTCATTCAGAATCATATTTTGTTCCTTATCAGCTACGTCCAGAATAACATTTGCCACATTTACACAGGAATCCATTTTTAATAATTTGTCCAGCCAAGCAAACAGAATCACCGGGTTTCAACTTTATTTCACGCATTTCGAACAGATTTTTGGCCACATAGTTGCCGTGCGTTGCAGTTACTGGAGGCTTCTCTGTGCACAGCCGGCTAGTTATAGCATCTACCATCGTAGTAACCATCTACGTGAGGCGTTTAGGGAACACCGGCCATTTCTGGCATGTATCGATAGCTTGCGTGCCTGCGCATGTGGGACAATTGTAAATGTTGGAGAAAACAACTTGGGTCCCGCTCTCCCCCTCTAAACTGCATGAAAAGAAAAGATGTTATTCTGTTTTGTGGAATGTAATTTTCTTCTCGTTAAAATGGAATTCATGAAATGGGTAAAAATGAATGTTGTGTTAAAGTCGGGTATGAAAATCTTTTGAACACCCAGCCTTATGAGTGTGTCTATGATTTTTAGGTTTTCTAGATGTAGATGTGTCAGCTGAGAATCTCTCTTTAAACATAGTTCAAACACCAGAACTGCTCTGCATTTGCACTTGCTGTCATTTACTTGCCGATCTTCCGATTTTTGGATCTGAACTCTGGTCCGTCTGGTCCTCTGATGAGAACACCTCTGTCTGGTTTTCATTTTCATCAGCAAGCCCAACACTCTTCTGTGTTTTCAGAAGTGAGTTTACCAGGATTTCTAAGCTGACACAATCCTTGATAAGTAACGTTACATTCATAGCAGAAATGGTGTCAAACTGAAGTTCATGGCCTTGTGTGAAAACCGACATGTGTTGAAAAAGCAAACAGAGCTGGCTAGAATTTCACGTGTGAAAAGAAGGTTGTGTAATGAGGTCTTTGGCAAATACAGCACGATTCTTTTCTGTTACTGTGGAAATTATTGCAGTTTCTAACGTCTTCCATACCGCCATAGAGCTGTTGAAAATGTGGTAACTGCCATAACCTTCCTGTACTGCCCTCTCTAACAGTAGAAGTGTTGTCGTACAGGCTCTTGAACGCGTCACTGTTGAACAAACTCTCTGTTTTTATTACACCTAACTCCATCGTTTTCTTCCCATACTTATCCAGGCTTAACACCAGAATCTCTGATTATCTAACCGCCCTTCACGCTCTCTGGTGGAACAGAAAATCAGGCGGCTGCAGAGTTAACACAAATCCTGTGATCCTCTGTGGCTCGTTATTTAGTATCTTGACTATCTTCAAAATTCATTTTAATGGCAAGAAAATTTGAGCTTTTCAATAGTTAAAACAAATGTATAACGGCTGAAAAAGAAAAAGATTGGATTTAGATTTAATCACACGCACACAAAAGCAACCACCCATCTGCTCAGAGAATAAGATAGTAATTACTGTCCCTGAAATTATAATCATCCGGGCTAAATCGAAACCTGAAAGCAGGGCAACTATACAGCTTTAATGTAAATGATTGTAGCCTGCATTAATAATCCTATTTTACCACTAACACATGGTCATCATAATAAAAGGCAGTTGCTGTAAGGAATTGGCGCTAAATCAAATAAATGAGTAAATCCTGTGTGTGGTAGAAACCAGAATGACTTACTGCTCCTCCACCTTTTTCTTTTATTCTTTGGCTTTATTAAGGAGATACTAATTTTAATAAATCTTACAAATGTGGGTTACAGTGTTTAATCCAAGAAACGTTTATATGTATACTTGTAGTCTGGAAGAATCCGTTTTTAAAAGAGTACCAGCATTGCACTCCTATAACATTGGAGTGTTCATGATGGAGAGTTTAATTAAAAAAAGAAAATCATTGCAGAGATATTTTTTTTTATATGCATATTCCACACATTTTTTCTTCCTTGTCAACCTCTATAGCCTACATTACCCATAATGCAGCATAGAAACAAGCTTTAATCAACACAAAATGCAGTAGAAATGTTTCACTAAAAGGTGATGGTGGCGTTTTGTTGCAATACTTTGTGGCTCTCATACTCTTATCATTACAGACATGAATTCTGACATTGATAACAGTGATAATATCAGCCGATAATATCATCCTGGCTGATTGGTCGATCAAGCTCTAAATAAATGATGCCAGTAATTGTTTTGACAAGTGTCATCGATTCACACTCTATTTCATATATTTCATGTATATATATTTATTCATGTAGATATTTCCACCCCCCCAACGTCCCCAGAGATATCGCATCTGCTATTGCTCCCATACACAAACTAAGATCAATGAGTGCATTACCTTTAATCAGTCTGCTGGAATATTGCCAAGCATATTTATTTGTTTTTGTTTGTGATGTATCAGCTGACATTAAAGAAGGACCCAATACGAATCAAATCTGGAGATGCTGCAACCATCTCTCTCCCTCTCCCTCTCCCTCTCTCTCTCTCTCTCTCTCTTTCTCTCTCTCTCTCCCTCTCTCTGTCTCTCTTTGCTCGCTCCTTTTTTAGCAGCGTCTAGTTTCAGTCGGTTTTAGCTGCTCGGTGACGTCACCGGTCACTGCGCATTTCAGAAGTTGTGTGAAATTGGTATGAAAACCCACCTTTGTCTCTGGAAGACAAATAATGAGATGTATTTCTGGAGAAGATTGTGTGCGTGAGTGACCCTCGGAGACATTTAGTGCTTATTAACACAACCAGGTGAGAAAAGAGACGCCGGCCTGCAATTGGAAGGGACGGACGGATAGAGATGCAAGACGGGTGAAGACGAGAAGATCTGGGAGGAAGAAGAGAACAAGATGAACTGGCGGCAGTGAACAACAAATGACTCTATTGTCGGTGTCCTTCCTTGTGGACTCATCCATCTCCTCTGTCACCAGTCTTTATGTCCTCTCCCTCCCCCTCTAGCATGCCCGTCTCCTCTGTACTCCGTCCTTTTCTATCTCTTCCTCTCCCGGTTTGGATTTCTTCACCACTCTCTCCTTTCTTTTTCTTGTCTTTTTTTTGTCCATCTCCAGGCGTGGCTGACAGAGATTCATGAGTACGCCCAGCAGGACGTGGTCGTCATGCTGCTGGGCAACAAGGTGAGACCTCGTTGCCAACGCGGGGAGATGAAATGGACAGATGGACTCATAGAGGGTGGGAAGGAGGTCGAGTGGGAGCCGGATGGAAGGATGTGCCTGAAAGCAGAGTTCTCAATTATATTATATTCACAGACAGGATATTCAAATGTCGCATTATTGGAGCGGTTACTAGTCAGCATCATGGCAAGCTCAAATACAAATATTATAAAAGATTAACTCATCAGTACTTGACATTTATAGTGGATCAAGTGACTCAAGTGTGACATAAGTAGTCGCTCACACCGAAAAATCCACAATTACAACCCGGTCTTGCGGTCCCATTCAACTTTGTTGGGCTCTCAGTTTTAGCTTTCAAGTTTATGTTTGTATGCATCGATAGCTGCTGAACACAATGAAGTATTGAGCTGCTTAAAAGCCATAAAGAGTCAAAGAGAAGGATTATTAGGATAACATCCTCCAGGTGACCAGAAACCGTCTTAATAGCAACGCTGCCAACTATTTGCTGACACATCGCCTGCCAGTGATACAATCTTGTCGTGTCGAGTTTATGTTTTTTTTGTCGCCAAGGGACTGTATAATCTGTAAATGCAGGTTTAAAGACCTTTTTAAGTGTTTTTGATGTTAACAATTGTGAAAAGTTGATATTTGGAAAGGGAGCCAGTTGTAGTGGCAAATTCGTCAGCCAACTTCCATATTTAGCAACTAGTGAAAGGAAACTGGACGCGTAACATCAGGAAAGCTTCCGGCTGCCCCGGCAGCCTTTGAAGGAACCTGTTGGGACTGAAATCGGAAATCACACTTTAGTTGCAAAGTGTAAAGAACAACTATTGAAAACAGCGGCATTATATTGTTGACTTTATCAAATGAAACCGATGGAAATAGATATTATTGATTTTATTGTGTGCAGATCGTAGGAACGGTGGTTAGACGACCTTACAAAAACGGCAACAGCTCCACCAGGCATGCGCACGCACGTGTGCTCCAGTACTTTAAACAAATAGCCCTCCACCCGTGTTCCTAACCGCCCGTTGCGTGTTCACTGTCCCGCAGGCCGACTCCACGCACGACAGGGCGGTGAAGCGAGAGGAGGGGGAGAAGCTGGCGAAGGTGAACTCTCTGGTGCTCACAAACATACAGTAGACATGCAGTTAGACACATGTAAGAAGAGGACACGCTGTACTTAATCTGCCCACGCAGCCACACGGACCCCAAAATCCCCCCCCCCCCCCCCCGTGCGGCTGCTGTGCCTTGATTAGTGCGTGTAATTATGTATTCCTGGAGGCACGCGTTGTTGTTATTGTCGTTTGGAGTAAACGACGAGGGCTTGCTAACTTCATTTTCCGGGCCGCTTCGCTCAGATGAACTCTTGAGAGGCGTGTTAGGGTAAATGTAAAGTCATTGGGAGAAGTGTGGCAGAAGCACCGCAGCTGTCAAGGTAAAAAAAAAAAAAAAAACTCAGTGGGAATATTGAGACGTTCACACAGACAGAGAAAATGAGATCACTTTACCCGGCGGCGTCTCTCATCGACTGCATTCTGTGTTCACGCTATTCCCATAAATTACAGCCAAACGGGTGTTTTAGTTATGAAAGCCTCAGAAACCATCAAAACTGTTGCTGAATTATTAGTATTGATCTCATCCTTCTGCAGATACTTTAAACCCCTACATCTCCCTCCGAACTCCAAATCATAAATTAATCATAAATCTCATCTTTCTGTCAGCGTGAGTTCATTTTGTCCTCACAAGAAAAGACACACGAGACAGCACGCGCACGCACACGCGCACGCACGCACACACACACACACACACACACACACACACACACACACACACACACACACACACACACACACACACACACACACACACACACACACACCTAATACCAGATCTTTCTCTGTGCAGGAGTTTGGAGTGCCCTTCATGGAGACGAGCGCCAGATCTGGGCTGAATGTGGAGCTGGCCTTCACTGCTGCGGCCAAGTGAGTCAAACGGCTCGCTATGAAAAGCAGATCTCCGATAGATCTGGAGCTCCGTGAACGCACCACAGTCCGTGAAAAGCATGATTGTAAAGCAAGCGTCTTTCAAGAGGAGCAATGACATTATCGTCCTTTGCGGGAGCGAAATATATAAAAACATACGATTTGTTCACTTCAGGACACCAAAGGTTTTTCCTCTTCAGCTAATGTTAGACAGAGTTTTTATATATATATATATATATATATATATACAGTGGGTACGGAAAGTATTCAGACCCCTTTAAATTTTTCACTCTTTGTTTCATTGCAGCCATTTGCTAAAATCAAAACAGTTCATTTTATTTCTCATTAATGTACACTCAGCACCCCATCTTGACAGAAAAAAACAGAAATGTAGAAATTTGTGCAAATTTATTAAAAAAGAAAAACTGAAATATCACATGGTCATAAGTATTCAGACCCTTTGCTCAGTATTGAGTAGAAGCACCCTTTTGAGCTCGTACAGCCATGAGTCTTCTTGGGAATGATGCAACAAGCTTTTCACACCTGGATTTGGGGATCCTCTGCCATTCTTCCTTGCAGATCCTCTCCAGTTCCGTCAGGTTGGATGGTGAACGTTGGTGGACAGCCATTTTCAGGTCTCTCCAGAGATGCTCAATTGGGTTTAGGTCAGGGCTCTAGCTGGGCCAGTCAAGAATGGTCACAGAGTTGTTCCGAAGCCACTCCTTTGTTATTTTAGCTGTGTGCTCAGGGTCATTGTCTTGTTGAAAGGTGAACCTTCGGCCCAGTCTGAGGTCCAGAGCACTCTGGAAGAGGTTTTCTTCCAGGATATCTCTGTACTTGGCCGCATTCATCTTTCCTTCAATTGCAACCGGTCGTCCTGTCCCTGCAGCTGAAAAACACCCCCATAGCATGATGCTGCCGCCACCATGTTTCACTGTTGGGATTGTATTGGGCAGGTGATGAGCAGTGCCTGGTTTTCTCCACACATACCGCTTAGAATTAACGCCAACAAGTTCAATCTTGGTCTCATCAGACCAGAGAATCTTATTTCTCATAGTCGGGGAGTCCTTCATGTGTTTTTTGGCAAACTCTATGCGGGCTTTCATATGTCTTGCACTGAGGAGAGGCTTCCGTCGGGCCACTCTGCCATAAAGCCCCGACTGGTGGAGGGCTGCAGTGATAGTTGACTTTGTGGAACTTTCTCCCATCTCCCTACTGCATCTCTGGAGCTCAGCCACAGTGATCTTTGGGTTCTTCTTTACCTCTCTCACCAAGGCTCTTCTCCCACGATTGCTCAGTTTGGCTGGACGGCCAGGTCTAGGAAGAGTTCTGGTCGTCCCAAACTTCTTCCATTTAAGGATTATGGAGGCCACTGTGCTCTTAGGAACCTTGAGTGCTGCAGAAATTATTTTGTAACCTTGGCCAGATCTGTGCCTTGCCACAATTCTGTCTCTGAGCTCCTTGGACAGTTCCTTCGACCTCATGATTCTCATTTGCTCTGACATGCACTGTGAGCTGTAAGGTCTTATATAGACAGGTGTGTGTCTTTCCTAATCAAGTCCAATCAGTTTAATTAAACACAGCTGGACTCCAATGAAGGAGTAGAACCATCTCAAGGAGGATCAGAAGAAATGGACAGCATGTGAGTTAAATATGAGTGTCACAGCAAAGGGTCTGAATACTTATGACCATGTGATATTTCAGTTTTTCTTTTTTAATAAATTTGCACAAATTTCTACATTTCTGTTTTTTTCTGTCAAGATGGGGTGCTGAGTGTACATTAATGAGAAATAAAATGAACTTTTTTGATTTTAGCAAATGGCTGCAATGAAACAAAGAGTGAAAAATTTAAAGGGGTCTGAATACTTTCCGTACCCACTGTATGAAACACTTTCCAGAATTTCTGAGTCTTTTCTTTGTTGTTGCCTGTTTGTGGTTTCGCTTCCACTTGCTTCATCAGGTCGCCTACTGATAATGTCTTTGAAGCAAGATCTCGGGAAATGAACGATTCAATGCACCATTATCCTGTAATTGCCGCTTGTTTCATCCATCCACCTGTTATCTACGCGTGCTTTATCGTGAACAGGCTCACGGGGGAGGCTATCCCGGCTGACTTTGGGTGAAGGCAGGATACGCCCTGGACAGGTCGCCAGGCCATCACCGGAAACTTCTGTCCGTTTTTCATCCAAAGAATACAATGTAATTAGGAAATGAGAAAAAACAACAACAGCAACTGGTAGACGAAGTAATCGGATCCTTAAAACTTCAAAGTAAAGTTTCAGAATTGTTAATTGCAAGCACAGGTCTGGCTTTTAAAGTGTTCCTTCAGAAAATGTACAGAACTATTATCAGCAAAGTATTAAAGTAAAACAACTCATTCTGCTTGAGGTAGAACTTTTTTCAACTAGTTCATTTATAGTTGGTCTAATTTAGAGGTTTCAAACTTAAGGGTAAAAAAAAAAAAAAGGGTCACCTGATAAATCAGAGTGGTCGGGAGATGATTGACAGAAGGAATAAATAAAAGAAAAATCTGAACCCTAAAATTCATTTCATTACATGCATTCCAGTTTTGAAGGTTGTCACGAGTCAAAATGGTTTTAATTTACAGATTTAATATGTAGGATGTAAAATCTTAAAAGGCTAATCTGAAGATAAGAAGTAGTTAAAACTGTGAAATAAATGTAATGGAGTAGAAGTGTAAAGTTGCACAACATGGGATTTGAGTTACCCTGAAACTGTATTTAAGCATAATACTTGAAAAAATATGTACTTTGTTCGACCACCACTTGCAAAACGTATCTAAAAACGAGACTTGTACAAGTCACCGTTTATGACACACCCGACCCTGTACGTTACAAAAATAAATGGTCAGACAAAATAAAGTGCAGCTTAGTCAACAAAGACAATAAAGAGAGGGCCACAACAATGGATGTGGCCATTAAGAGCGGTGTGGACTGTGGAGTGCTGAGTCTGGCCACACACTGAGCACTTCTTTAACAGCTTATTGATTGTATAGTATTCTACCCTGCTGGTTGACAGACATGAAAGAAACAAACACTACCCTCTGCCTCGCACTGCATATCTGGATGAAAACATCTGGAAGAGGAATTACCTTTAGTATGTCGCTGGGTGGGTTCATTGATATACCGCCATGGACAAATTTACATGATGATGATGATGATGATGATGATGATGTGCTTTTGCATTTGTTCCCTTCGGCCGTGATATGAACACAGAAAAATGCCCAAATTAAGTTTTTAGACACACAGGAACACGACTTGCAAATTCAGCTGTTAGTAAAAGAGCATTGCCTGAAAAGTTTGTCCTAACAGTAGCAATAAGGATGCTATTTTATCTGTGTTTCTCTCAAATGTGTAGTGTCGGACAGTTTGTGTGGGAGCTGTTTCACATTTATAGCTTTGTTATGGTAACAGGCTGGCAGGATGGGGTGTTGCCAAGAATAGCATCGCACAGTCTGGCACACAATCACTCTGCAAACACAGACTATGAAACCAAATCTTCTCTGATTGTCCTCTATAGCTCATTTTGAACACCTTTTTAAGTTTTTACACCCTCTTGCCGTCTCTCGTGTCTCTTCAAACGTCTCTTTAATCACTCCTCATCTGTGACTCATCCACTTCTTAATCTCTTCCACCTCTTGTTTTTTTTTTTTTTTAGTTGATTTCACTTTAGCGGTGCTTCATTCGCACAAAACACACGAGTCTGAGTAAAAGCAACACAAAAAGAGGCAAAGACAGGATTTGCATGGAAACTGTGATAATGCAAGTGTGACAACAACAAACGGTCAATCTTTAATTAACTGACAAACAATCAAAATACTGAAGGGAAATGATATCTCCTATGGTAAAAAGATCATCCAGGACTTTTTTTTTTAATGTCATTAGAGTGGTCTTTATGTCTTCATTCTGTCCCTTTTGAGCTAATTAACACGGTGATTAAGGCGGGATTGATCGGCCCTGCCAGGCACAGCGGCCGAGGCATCAGCAGGCTCTAGTCTCGAGAATTTGTTTGGAATGATTATCCGGATTTTAATTTTGAAAGTCAATTAAACCGCTACAGAGAGACAACTTCCAAGAGAAACAACAACAACAACAACAAACAGACACAAAGCAACTACAAAGAAATGCAAAACAACCACAAAAAGACTCTCAATAACCAAAGATGTAAAAAAAAAATAACCAGAAAGAGACCAAAACAACTTCAAAAAAATGTCAAATAACCACACAGACACAAAACAACATTTTGCTGCCCAACCATACCTGTTGTTTGCCAGAACGCTCTGCCTTGGGACCCCCTGCTGTTTCAACAGGGAGCCCACCTCTGCACATTTATCCAAAATTCCCTGAAATAAGCTCAACAAAAATATAAATGCAGCACTTTTAAGTTTTTGCTTCCATTTTTGCACGAGTCGAATTAAAAGAGCAAAGATTTATTTTATGCACACAAAAGGTATATTTCTAAAATGTTGTTCACAGATGTTAAAAGCACTTCACATTTGCCAAAATATATGCTGCATTCAAATGGGGTCGTATTTACTGTGTACAAGAGGAGAGTCGATATGAACGGCGCCCTCTTGTGGTATTCAATACATCAGAACTAAAAAATGTTCTTTAAATCTGGAGTTCTGTGTTTGCTGATGCTTCCAGAAATGGCAGAGGCCTTGGAAATTCCTTTTCCCTTGGATGTTAAGAGAGTAAATTGTAATTTCAGTCATGTAGAGTTTCTCATCATAACTTGGATAACAGCCTACGTCTGAGGACAACGGTGATCTTCCCAGCAGCCTCATCTCTTCCCTCCGTACCTTTGCATTTCCTACATTACGTTACACCCAATTAGCTTGCTAAATGGTTAGCCTCTGTGGCTTCTAGACGCCATCCACGTTGCCGTTGCCTAGCAACTGTGTTTTTACGACTTAACTACTTGAACCCTAAGCATACGGCGCAAACGACTTCCCGTGTCGTAACCACGAGCTCACGAGCTCCATTTGAAAGCAGCAATAATCCACTTGACAGGTGTAACGATTCCAGATGCAGATTAAGCGGCATGTTGTGGTCACTAAACACTCTGGTGGGCACCGCTGCTGTCGGAACACCAATCGCGTGCTCTTTTGAAACTTGACTGACATCTGTGGCATTTTGTTGCGTCATACAACTAGTGGCCATGTGTTGTGACCAGTTCAAGGCACGCTTAATAATCACGCCACACCTGTCGGGTGGATGGATGATCTTGGAAAGGGTGAAGTGCTCACTAACACGGATTTTAAAATGTGTAGTTTTATGAGATGAATCTCGTGTCTCGGGAAAACTTCGGGATCTCCAAAGTAGTATTTTGGGACCCTTGTGGGACCTGTGATCGTTGATGGCAAACGCTGCAACACATCTAACGGCTCCGTGTTGGTACTGTCCTTCTTTTTCTGTCTCTCCATCAGAGAACTGAAGCACAGGTCCATGAAGGAACCCGACGAGCCCAAATTTCAGCTGCAGGAGTACGTCGACAAAGAAATGAGGATCGCCGGCTGCTGCCGCTCGTAGACCACATCCTACGTGTGTGTCTGCGTGTGTGTGCGCGTGTGTGTGTGTGTGTGTGTGTGTGTGTGTGTGTGTGTGTGTGTGTGTGTGTGTGTGTGTGTGTGTGTGTGTGTGTGTGTGTGTGTGTGTGTGTGTGTGTGTGTGTGTGTGTGTGTGTGTGTGTGTGAGAGAGGGAGAGAGGGAGAACAGGTACATCCTATTAGACTGTGTGATAAGCGAGTGTCCGCGTGCCTGGGAATAACCCCGACATGCTCGGTGTTTCTAATATTTCTCTGCGGCTATATGGCCAACATGCTCTCTCTCCCAATCAACTTTTTCCTCTGCAACTGTGAATGTAATATAACTCCCGTCTACATGCTTGCACATACACATGCATGTGCCACACACAGACACGCACACATGCAGCCATGTTTGTAAGTCCACTTCACAGCCTGTTCGGTCCATCTCATCAGTGATGTACATATTTTAAGTGTAATTTCAATTTTTGTGCTCTGAAAGCTTTGTAGTTTGTAAATGCCTGTCTTGTTGAAACAAAACTATATAAACACAAATATGTTTAATATCAAATCAAATCAATCTTATTCAAGTAATAGAAACACATTTGTACAAATATACAACTGCACCTAATGTAAGCTGTCAAATGGCACCGTGTGCTGTTTATGTACAGGATATCATGTTTTAATAATACTGATGTGTCTGTGAAACATGATTTGAGCTCTTTTCTAAACAGTACATTTAGGTTGAAAGCTGTGTGACGCATTTTAACGTAAAAAACAAAACAAAACAAAAAACGCCTTTTTAATTATTAGACCGTGTTAAATGTATAAGACAACATCATCAGCAAAAGGTTGTAGGTCTCTTTTGACCTCTACTGTACTCTGTCTGCAGTTTACAGATTTTTTTTTTTTTTTTTTTTTTTTTGGAGGGGAGTGGGGGGGGGGGTTGTATTGCTTCATGGCAAAAACAACAGGAAGGTGCTGTTCTTCCAGAGAAATCATTACCAACATGTTAATCATTTTTTTTCGAAGGTGAAAGACAAACGAAACAAAGGATACAAATAGCTTCTTTTTTTTTTTTTTTTGTGACACAAAGTTTCGGTATTTCTTTGAGGCATCTGATCTCAGCTTGGATAGACAAAGAAGTTGGATAATGATCGTAAATGTTCACAGAAATCAGAACCAAACCTGAACTCAAAGTCCTCTGAGCAGCTTCTTCTTGATCTTCCCACCACGTCTTCTGGTCCTCATCAGCCGATGACGTTAAGTAGATCAATTTTTCATCCACGGATCAAAACCATGAGTTGTTGCTGAAAGCTCCAAATAAAGCTCCTACTTTTAGTGGGCCTTGAGCTCGTATTTTCTTCAGTTATATATTGCTGGTGTTGAGAGAGTTTATTGATTAGGTTTCACTTTTTATACAAATCATAGGGAATTTTCAAAGACCACCGCAAACATCTGGATTTTGTTTCACCGCTTTGGATAGAATAGTTCAATGTAAAAAAATAAATTAAAAAAAAACACAACAGAAACACACAAACACAGTAGATATTCAAAGTACCATTCTTTTAGTTAAAAGTGAACCGCAAAGAAGTGTTGAAAATTTGATAAACTTGCTTGAAGGTTTGGCTTAACTTTTTTTTATTGTAATTTTTTCCCTGCTGAGGTTGTTTTTTTTTTTTAGCTCCTGTTGCTCATTAGAGTTTTAACCAGTGTTTGGTCGCTTCTTGCTGGATTAATGTCGGGTTACTCCTCGACCCCCGAGAGGACTGCAAGTTGGCGGTGGATTGAGAGATATGTTGTCGTGTGTCGGTTTGAAGACGGATCATTTTCAGCTGTTGTTTTGAATACTTAAGCCGTTTTGAGTCATTTTACTAACTCGTAGGAACACTGCTTTATTTCCAGATGTTTGGTCTGAAATAGTTTCATACTGATTTTTGCGTATCTTGTAATATAGTTTGTCAGAAAACACTACAAAGTCTTTGTAACACTTTTACAATAGGTCGTAAATTTTCAGAATAAATCAGATCTCATTAATATCCTGGTAACTTGTAATCTGTAAACTGTATCTTAACTGAGATGATTTGTATTGTATCAGTCTCCTGTGTTCACAATAAAGATTCAATCATAACGAGTGGATGTATTTTTTTCCCCCTCTGGATAAATAGCACCACCTTCTGCCAGTAACATGTCATTACAACATTTGCTGTAGCCAAAAACATACAGGGGAATATCTGCTGCAGTTTAATCTCTTTACTGTGCTTTGAAATGTGTTGTTCTCCCTGCTCTTCTACTCTGTCATATTCTCAGGCTCTGAAGAGTTTTATCGTTTCAACCATTCAAGACGAGATAAACGGTAAAAACTAAATTAAAGAAATCAAAAACAAGATTCAGCCAAAACTAAAATATACTTGAGCAGTGAATAATGTTTAAAAGTAAACAAAGATTTAATTCATTTGGAAATACCAGTGAGAATAGATATGTTTTCAGATGTGATTTGAACACCGGTGGTGAAGTTGATGACCTGGATCTGGAACGAGAGGCTGTCCCGAAGTTTCGGAGCTGCCACTTAAAAAAAGCCCGGTTGGCCCATTTGGATCTAGGAACTACAAAGAGCTGCCGGTCCAATGCAACAGGTCACAGATAAGTTGGCGTTGCTCCATTTAAGCACTTGTACACAAACTTACATTTTCAAATGAACCCCATAGTTCACAGGAAGCTGATGTAAGGATGCAATGTGCCCACGCTTTACATGTACTTGAACGTTTGTGAAACCTTTTAGAATTTTCTATATTTCTGCATAATTATGACCTAAAAGATCATCAGACTGTCACGCAAGTCTTGAAAGTAGATCTTATATGTAATGTTGTTGTTTTATTCATTTAGGTTCTCTAACTATGCTTAGGACTGTAATAATGCAGATATATAGAAAATTCTAAAGTGTTGACAAACAATGAAGCACCACTGTACATACGTGCACCAGTCAGGAGCGTTTGCTGCAACCACGATGTTAATGTAACACAGAAAGACTTACAATAGTCCAACCTTTAAGTAACAAACGCATGAGTGACCTTCTCAAGGTCTTTAATGGGGAGGAATAAGGGCTTGACTTTAGCTAAAACTCTCAGCTGAAAGGAGCTGGCTTTGACAACAGATTTAATCTCCACTTCTAATTTAAAAGAGGAACCAAATGACTCAGGTTCTTTACGTTCTCCCAGGGCTGCTCCATCAAATTTTCTCTCTTTAAAAAAAAAAAAAAACAAGCACACTCATTAAAGTTTCACAGCCTGCCTGATAAGGTGAAGTGGCTACTACGTGTATCCAAAACCTGTCTAGTTAAACGTGACCCGCTGACCTTACAGACAGTTATTTCAGTCAGGAGCACTTGATAAGTTTTATCTATGAAAGAGCTTAAAGGCTGAAATTGAAGGAAGCTTTAATGGCATTGTGTTTTTTTCAAGCAAGAACAAAGGTTTGTTAGATCTACCTGACTGACATATACAACTTTTCAAACGGATTAAATAGTTCAGAGGGTCCCACAACAGTCCATTGATGATTTTCTTTAACTGCTAGTCCCTGCAACATTTGTGTTGTGGTTTGGGAAAAAATGTTGCAAGTCACTGCAAACTCAAAATGTCAGCTCAAACTGCTGTAATTGATGAGCTCATGAGGTAAATATTCAGTCTATAAGCTGTGTAAAGCAGTACGTGAGATCATTCCTGCCGTTCTACCTTCAAAAACAGAAAAAGAAAGAAGGTTTAAGATACCTGAAACTTCCATCTGCAGGTAAGCAGGGTGAGTTTAGAGTGTGTGTGTGTGTGTGTGTGTGTGTGTGTGTGTGTGTGTGTGTGTGTGTGTGTGTGTGTGTGTGTGTGTGTGTGTGTGTGTGTGTGTGTGTGTGTGTGTGTGTGTGTGTGTGTGTGGTACCAGGCTGCTTCGCCCTGCAGGAGTGATGTGTGACAGAAGCAGAATACGGTTCAGGATATTTTAACCTGAGTGTTAATAAGATTGCTCTGACAAAAGGTTTGACATCGGAACATTCTGTGGCAGGGCACGACCAAGGGAAGAGGATTGGAAGAATCGGTAGGAGGAAGAGAGCGGCCAACGTGACCAGAAGAACAAAACGGGTCAGCAACACACAACATGACGCATGGAGCATGATGTCATACAAGTAAGGACATTTTGGCTCTTTTTAAGTGCTGAATTGACCAGTCGGCTTTTTCATTTGAAGGTTCGGCTTGGAACAAGGTTGTTGTTTTTTGCCTTTACAGATCAATACTCTCACATTTGTTTGCACATTGGCAGCATAGCCCTCCGGCCAAGGAGATGAAAGTCGACAAGGTTATGTGTTCTGGGTATTGCTGTCTTCTTTATAGTTGAGTTTTGTTGTTGCATGTCGTACGTTTACATTATTGTCGTCAGCAATCTACCTGCGACATCGTGAGAAGTCTGCTAGTTATCAGAATATCAGATTCTTTACTTGGAAAGTGCTACGAGAGACCGTAGGAAACAAAAAAAAACAAAAAAACACCTTCCAATTATGTGTAGAATATAAAGTACAGTTAGAATAAGTTTTAATTGCTCTCTCAGTTTATGCCAGTTCTTGCTGCTGATGGTGACGTTGGAAACGGAATAAATCTATGTCAACCATTCCAGGTTATTGTGTCCTTGGTCGGGCCTGCGAGTGGAAAATAGGTTCCATGCATATGTGATCGACTCTGTGTGCTCAGGCAGGCTGTGACTCAGACTCTGACTAATAGTTATTCCAGTTTCCCAAAAACATCCAGGCTGAAACACTATGACAATGACATCCAGAAATGACCCTCCACCAACATCTGCCTTGTCTTGTTTATTAGATTCAGTTGCACTTATGTGAGGATGAACCATTTGAAGCAGGCTGCCCTGGGTAATGTGACCTAAAAAAGTTTTGTCACATATTCTGTGAAGATGAAATGACCCTAATTAGATCGAACTGACAGACGGCTCACCGTGTTTCTGATGGCCATAGAGTCGGCGCTGCCATTTAATGAAAACTTGAATTCATTTAGTACCGTTCTTTCAAGAGTCAATGATCAATCACTCCTTTCATCACCCGCATGTTCCCGACCTCTCAGAAGCCTCCAGTGCTTTTCAGTCTGACTGAATACTTTGTATTTTCTGCCATACTTCTTTCTCATGAATTTGTCCCTATAGTTTCTTATCCAAAGGCACAAAACAGTAGATACACACATCTTCTCACCAAATTACAGGAGTGTGTTAAGTAATTACATCCACTAACGTATGAATATACTTATTTGTACTTTTCTGTGATGCAAAACAGAAATATGCTTTTACTTTTAACAGCTGTCGTGATCAGTCTCTAACCAGGCTTGGGCACACGTTGTAATACCTTTCCTGCCCAGCAGGGGTCAGACTTGTATCACAGCTTTGCTCAGTAGTAATGAGCAGGCACTCTGATGACGAGATGAAATGGGATAAAGAAATGGAGCTTCATCTTCTATTTAGTTGTTCTTTTAATGACATAATGTCTGCGTCCGATAATCTGTGGTGACAAGAAGTGATTCATTTGGTATTTTCAGTGTTTTTTGTTGGGGCCACGTTGCAAAAGAGGACTCAGTCCCACTCTTATGTTGGGCTGTAAAAGTAGCTCAGTGGAGGGCCACGGCCTTCAGATCACTTTATGTTAGTCTCTTTCCAAAGTCTTTAGAGATCAGCCTTTAAGTACAACACTGATTAAGACGGGGTCCTGCATTATAACATGACCTCAGTTTGCTTTGGGATTTCTTAGAGAAATACACAACGTATTTAAATGCCGTTTTTAAATATACTGGGAAACAGCCAGCTGCAGCCAGTGTCTGGTTAGCTTAGCTTAGCATCAACACTAAAAACAGAAAGAAAAAAACAACAACAGCTGGCCAAGCTCTGTCCAAAGTTGACAAAAAAAAATAACAACAACAAAAAAAACAACAACGACTAGTCATCCTAAAAACTGATGAATTCATTCCTTTGTTAAATTATTTGTTTTAACTTCAGGAAGATATTTTGCTTTAAACTAATAATAAATGATGTGTTAATCAATGACATTTAAAGGTATACCGGTGGGGGACTTATTAACCCGGCCATGCTAGCTACTTCCAGTGTTTATGGTACGACGAGTTTAATGTTTAAATTTCGTGGTCCAATGTGTGGCTCTTTGCTTACTTTGTCTAAGTCAGCGTGGCCCTCTGGGGGAAAAAAATGTTCCTCTATCTCTGCAGCAAGTGAGCAAATGTGTAATTACCAATATATTATTTCCTAATAAGTGTATTGCCTTCATCATATTTATTTGATACTTTATTTTAGTCTGCAGGTAGTTTTATTCCAGCAGAGGAATAGTGGTTAGTTTCTCTGGTAAAATAAGGAAGAAGAAGTTGACCTGACAAAACTTCAGCTTTACAATATTTTCTTTTCCTGGTAGTGTTCCAAAAGGCTCCACTGTTTTTTTTTAAATTTTTATTTCCATACATGGAAAAAGAAGGTAAAGGGTGTGTCCGGGGGAGGTCATGCCGCCTCAATGTGTGTAAATATGTGCAATGGTGTGAATAAGTCAACAATCGACCGCCATCGTCATGCCACTTACCAACAGAGGGCCTCATGACTTGGTGAGGACCATCTGTTGCACCGGTTGCTCTCTGTGTCATTAACCCTACCTGAGGACTCCATAACCCCGATGGCTCCTCTGTTCTGGTCTGTGTGTGTGTGTGTGTGTGTGTGTGTGTGTGTGTGTGTGTGTGTGTGTGTGTGTGTGTGTGTGTGTGTGTGTGTGTGTGTGTGTGTGTGTGTGTGTGTGTGTGTGTGCGCTCATCCTCCGCTATAGTTGCCAAGCACGCCACTCTACCGCACTAAAGTGACCAGGATCCCCAAACAAAGCCATGTGGTGTGTGTGTGTGTGTGTGTGTGTGTGTGTGTGTGTGTGTGTGTGTGTGTGTGTGTGTGTGTGTGTGTGTGTGTGTGTGTGTGTAGAAATACCCTGGCTTCAGAAAAAGGGCAATTGTGTGTCTAGGAAAGTGCGACTAACTGTGTGAACTCACTGCTGGCTGTGCAACACACTGCAGCCCACCTCTGATCTATTGCAGATGATTGGCGGGACCCCGGAGCCGTAACACCACCAGGTTACTTTTAAGACGAGACAAAGTAAGGAGGAGGAGGAGGAGGAGGAGGAGGAAGGTGGAGTTTTGATTCCTATTGTCTGGGTTTTATTGCCTCTGTCTGTCTCCCTTTGAGTCACTGGACCTAGTTGCGATGACACTCAGTGAATTCAGCAGCATAATTACCGTCTTACAGACAGTTTGACAACAAAAGGTTCCTTTGATGATTAAAAACACTGAAGCCCAGGTGCATCTCCTTCCTCCTTTGCCTTGTAGATTCCATCATATCCCTTTATGTAAGAGTGACTTCGTGTTGTATGTCAGCGAATGTCGTGCTGAGATTACATTTAACTAAAACTGCATGTTAATGTTTAAAATACATTTGAGTTTATTTTGAAAGTGTCATTCACTTGTTTCATCATCTTATCTCCATATTTTTTTGATGACATGCTCGTTATTAGACATGATGTGATAAATTATATTGGACACGTCTAAGTCTGATTGGGTTGCATCATATATGTATATTGGACTGGACAATGTCGGATGGAAACCAGTTGGATTGTAGTAAATCAGATTTGACTGGACCGGACTTGAGATTGGATTTGACCGAGTTCGTCTGGACCGGATTGGACTGGAGTCACCAGACTTGATTGAACTGGTCTGGACCTCAGTGGAGTGGAACAGATCAGATCAGAGTGGATTGAAATGGATTGGATCGGACTACACTGGACTTGGCTTGATTAGAACGGATCTGTCTGGGCTAATTGGACTGGAGTAGTTGGACTGGCCTGGGTCATTGACTTGGATTAGATTAGACTAGCCGGATAAAATGGTTCTGCTGCATCACAGTGTGACAATCCAAATGTCCCGTTAATGGACGAGATGGAGACACCGAATTCTTCTTCACTCACGTTTACAGTGTGGGATTCTTCTGCTGCCGCAGTGGGTCGATTCTGACAACCCATGAATAATGGAAATGAACCTTTCCTTAATGTTTACATTTCTGCGAATAACCAATTAGCTGCGCGTGTGTTTTTTCCGTTGCGGAGACGAGCAGCCCTCCATCTGGGCTCCATCCATTAATGTAAGCCTCCTTTCCGCTCATCCGAAGAACATCAACAAACAGCCGAGGAAAACCTCCCGCTGCGGCGCACGGCACGGCACGGCTCGGCTCGGCTCGGCTCGGCTCGCTTACTGTTCTGTGGAGCAGCGCGGACGGGCAACGTGTGCCTTTACTGTACTGCGTGTTTTCAGACACAGACTCCTTCACTCGCGTTGAACCGATAAGATGAGACTGTAACGTGAAGAGGAGGAGGCGCGGAGTGATCACAGTGAATAATACCGGAAGGTTGTTCACGTGGAGGAGGTACTTTACATTGTGGTCTTATTATCTTGTATTTGTGATTTGCACGTTGAATGCACAAGGACGGGATGCAAGGCATGCACGGAGAGCGAGGAGAGTTGGTAAACATGCAGGAGAGGAAAACGTGATGGCAACAAAACAAAAACAAAAACAGAAAAAGTCTCTCTATTCTTATGACACAAACCACAAATGATGTACCAGAAATAGCCTTTCAATTTCTACATTGCACATCCTTTCCTCTAAGAAAACCGAAATCAACAACACTCACAAAATGATATGAAGGCTGAAAAGGTGTTGTGCCCTGATCATGCTGCGCTGAGTCATATGTACTGGAAGAACAACTTTATAATACAGGAAACTGAACGATTCTTTTTGCTGAGCCTTTACAATTACATTTAGGAGGTTAAGCTGAGAAGCAGGTGGTGCTAGAAGCTAAGTGACTAAACGACGTCCTGCGTGGCTGGCCAGCAAACTGCTGAAGTTGTCAAGTTGACCAACCCAACAGGACAACACGAAGCTAGTTAGTCCCAACACAGGAGACATGATTTCCCGATGCTTTGGGGTGAGTAATGTGGTGTCACGTGATCCACGTGTATCCGTTTTCAAATTAAGAGCCCTCAGTGCAGAAATCCTTCATTTATTAACTAGGATTTTATTGTGAAACATGAACAGCATTTAACTAAAATTGGACAATAACGCTGTGGATGAGTAATCCAGAGCAACTAGAAAATTGCATGACTAACATGTCCAGCATCTGCTGCTCCTCTAAAGCCCTGCTGCTTTTTCAATGAGGGTAGCGCGACTGTGGAAGTGGGTTGTCGAGTGTTTGTGTCCACGTGAGGCCGCGATCACGTGCACTGTTGTCTCGTCTCTCTGTAGCTTTGCGATGAGAATAAAGTTTTCTTCATTCAGTGGTGAAGCAATAACGAAGCGGTCGCCCATTTCAGGATTAGATTCAATGAAGCTCTGTCAGGACGTCCAACAGGATCAGAACTGACACCTTATTTCCATCAGAGTCCAGTCGGAGGTCGCTGATTATTTTAGTAAGTGCTGTTTCAGTGCTCTAAAGCCTGAAACTCCTCCAGGATGTTGTTTTCTTTAAGAAGGGAGTTTATTTGCACTGAAACTATCTTTTCAAGTATCTTACTAATAAATGGAAGGTTGGATATTTGGCCCGTAGCTGGTCAATGCGTTGACGTCGAGGTTGGGTTTCTTTAGTAATGGTTTTGCAACAGCTGTTTTGAAGGCATCCGGGAAAATGCCTGTTTGAAGGGATGTGTTTATAATCTGGAGGACATGACTTGAAATGCTGTTGAATACGTGCTTAAAAAAACGCTGTTGGTATCGGGTCAATACAGGACGTGGAGGGGTTACACCCGGGGACAGTCTTACAAAGCTCAGTTCATGTGATGGAGGTGAATTTTGCTATGTTACAAGATTTTTGTCGTTCATCTGTGTTTACACAAGCAGCAACACTGGCTCTGATTGAAGTGGCTTTGTCTCTGAAGAACGGTTCTAGTTCTTCACATTGTGATGCCGAGACCTGCAGGGGGGGGCGGGGCTAGTGTTGAGCAGCTGCTCAATAGTGGAGATCAATATTCTTGAGTTTCCAGCATTCTCTGTAATAATCTTAGAAAAGTAATCCTTTCTTGCCAGACGTATTGCTCTGTTACAGGAAGTCATGGCTTCTTTGTCTGTCACAGTGAACTGGGAGTCCAGTTTTCCTCCACTTTCTTTCAGCTGCGCGACAACTTCTCTTGTTCTCTTTCACACCGTTATTGTTTAACTGCGGGGAGATTCGACCGGTCGACTTCTTTCTGACCTTTAAGGGAGCAACAGTATTGAGAACAGACGACAGAGTGTTATTGAAGTGTTCAACCGTGTCATTTAAAGAACACTCACGATTGTATGGTTCAATTGATCTCATCATTTTGCTTCAGCCCTTTCTTCAAGGAGTCTCTTTTGAACCAGAATTTCCCTTTTAGTCTTCGGCATGGTTACAATCACGTCATAAAATATACAGTGATGGTCAGCGATCGGTATTTCACATACAGAAACATGATCCATGTGTAACCCTCTTGTTATCACCAAGTCCAGAGTGTTACCATGCTGGTGGGCGGCTTCCTTTACATGTTGGGTCAGTTCAAAGCTGTCCAGTAAATTCATCAGCTCTGTAGCTTTGAGGTCGTACTTGTTATTAACATGAATATTAAAGTCTCCATTCAGAATTAACCTATCATATCTGGTGATACCTAGTGAGATCAACTCTGAGAGTTCCTGCAGAAATAATGCCGAGTACGTTGGCGGTCGATATACTGTGATGATTAGTACTGTTGATTTACCTTTCAGCTCCAGAGCAAGATATTCAAATGATGTAAATTCACCGAGGTCAATGTCATTGCACCCAAACTGCGTGGAGAAGATGACCGCGATCCCTCCGCCTCTCTTGTTTTGTCTAACTGACTGATAAAGTTTATAGTTAGGAGGACAAGCCTCTATCGGTGTTGCTTCACCACTAGTGTTGTTAAGCCATGTTTCAACTAGGAACATACAGTGCAAACTCTCATCAATTATGGGATCATTAACCAGAAAATATTTATTGGTCAAAGATCTGACATTAAAAAGAGCCAATTTCAACTGCAGGGAATCTAAGACTGGAGAGGAGGCTGGTTGTGGCTGAAGATTGTCAATTTTGAGATTTACTGAAACAGGTATCACGTGGTCTATGGTTGTTATGATGAATGCGACCATGCCACCAGCCACCGGCTGTTTAATATCACCGGTATGTTGGAAGACGTGGCACGGGGTCGGCCTCAGTTCTGTCGTAAGCTCGAGTGGTGATGATCCCGTTTCTTGCTGTCTAATAAGATAGAAATTGAATTGAGTTTCTGTGTTGCACTTTTAACCAACTCCTTGATAGATGGAGGGGGGAGGGGGCTTGCTGGGTGGCTGGTTGGGACAAAGACATCCTCCGGATGCCGTGGATGTGAAGTAGTGGGTCTGGTGAGGAGGGCTGAGGGGGAGATGTGCAAGCTGTCTGCCTGTAAGGGGGGAGGGGGGGTTCTCTGTCCTGTGTGTGCTGCATGGGGGGAGAGATCAAGCTGTCCTTTGCCCTTATCTTGTTTTGGTAGGGCACTCCAAGGACATGACGTAGGTCGGTGCCGAGAAGTCTGGATCCAGGGAAGTTCAGATGAACACCATCAGGTTGAAACGCTCCTTACGGTTCCAGAAAGTGTTAAAATTGTCAATAAAACGTATTTCATGGTTGAGGCATGTTGATGTCAGCCGTGTATTCAGGATCAGGAGTCTACTGAATGATTCACTTCCTTTCTTGCAAGTAGGAATTGGTCCAGCGTGGCAGGAGGTTCCACATTTGCAGCCCCTCGTATATCTAATTCCTTGCTTGTCATGTTCACTGATTCATGGAAAATTGCCCTGAAAATGATGACAACCTCTTATTTGAGCATTAATAATCATGCTGCTTGCCTTTGGACATTAACCTGAATATCTGTGTGGTTGTGATTCCATAGAACAAAAGCTTTTAACTAGACTGATGATTAGAATATTTATTGATCTTGCACCCCCAAAACACAAATCATTTGGCTTCAAAACACTTTGCTGTGACACACCACTTAGAACGAGCTGAACACTGAAGGTTGATGCAATCGGAGGCGAGATCGAGGAGAACTGCAGAGCCCTGTTTACCTGCTTTCCACAAGCCAAAATTACTGTTCAAAATTATTTTTTTGAAACTGTCCGGCTGCCTCACGACTCAGCAGCGAAACTTAGACCAGGAGAAACACTCCAGTGACTGTTACAGTCACGTACAGGTAAATTAGGTGCTGTTATTTCTCATGATGCTGCTAAAGTTAGATTTACTGTAGACATAGCCTCGGGACTGTGTTGGAATGAGTCACTGACTGGAATGAGTTGCAGTTTCCAGATAAGAATCTCATCCGCCTGGATTAGACAAGGGCCCCCTGGGGCCCTTTTACTTCAGTAATGAACTGGAACTCCCAGAGGGCTTTATGGGAAGCTGTCCCTCATTGATATAAACAACGAAAGTTTAAAATAATTCAGTATCCAGCCGGCTTAGTCGTTAAAGAGAGTGTTGTCTGTGGAGGGTTGCCTGGTTTAAATCTTGACTAGACTATCGAAGTCTCACTGTTCCCCACAGCTTCAGTAACTAATGCTGTGGAACCTTTGAGCAAATTACCAAAGAAGTGTAAATATATTCTCAGAGGTCATTTTTTTCTATAAATTATGTGATTCAATATAATACAAACTGATGTTGTTTTCATACTAATAGATCCCAGATATCGCTTGTGTCCCCCACGTAAATAATCCCAGACAATTTGTTTGTTTGTTTGTTTGGCGGCACTAACGTTTTCAATACACTTTGGAATGTTAGTTGTAGTAATGCCATTAATATTATCTTTATATCAGTCACGCAAAATTCCAGGACAAGTCCACAACACCGGTTACTGCTTTGCTAAATCCCGCCCCCGAGCAGTGACTGTCCAATCATAGAGAGCTGATGTCAAACTGAAACTTCTAGGTTCTGTTCCTGATGTAACACAACCTCATTCAAACTCCTGTTAGCCATGCAACCTTGGCCTGGCTAGCATGTGGCAATGGTAGGAGCATAGACTGTATATAAAAGTGACCGTAGCTTCCAGGTCTGACATAGTGAGGCCAGTGCGGAAATGCCTTACCGTGCAATACCACCGAGGACCACAAGGGGCTGGCTCCGAAAAGGTTCCATATAGACTCCCATTCAACTTCTTTCATGAAATACAAAGTCAATCCATTTTTTCCACAAGTCATTATGATCACATTTGCTAAAATCTGTCCCTTTGATCAGTGCTCTGATGGTCCATCTGAAAACAATCCTGTCATTAATTAGATATTAGGCCTCAAAAAACTGTATGTTTGGGGGCATGACCATTTCATTGACAGGTCTGTGGTGCAGTCAGGTTTTTGCTATAAGAGGGTGGGGCATCGTGTACTCCAGTTCCCAATCAGATCGAGTCAGATCAACCGCTCTCTGCTCCCGAGCTCGTCCAAATATGGTCACTTCTGGCTTCAAAATGAAAAGATGGCAGCGGCCAAAATACCGAACTCCAGGCTTTAAAACAGAGCGTCACGATTGGTTGCCACTTGGCTAAGGCTTAACCAACATTGTGTGAACTCATTAAACTTGAATGTAACAGATGTTCATTTATATGTAAAAGTCCCACACTGTTAGCTTTGAGACAGAAGACTGACATCATTTCGTCTGAAGTTGAACAGAGCACACACAAACACACACACACACACACACACACACACACACACACACACACACACACACACACACACACACACACACACACACACACACACACACACACACACACACACAGCGAGAGTTTGCATGTCGCTGCGCTCCACAGTAACCTGAGTCAGCGAGGGATTACCCGGTGAGAACACAGTAAACCTGTTAACCTGCCAAACAACACTGCAGTGATTCATGTATCCATCATTCCCATGAATATAAAGCACACATTTGCTGTGGAGTTTTCCAGCTGTCATAAAGGCATCGCATTATGGCAGTGTCTCGTTTACAAAGATCAGTGAGTCCAGAACACTTGATGACAGCGGCGGATCCTTCCCCTCTGTCTGTTTCTGGCTGCCGTCCCTCTGCATATGCTGCGCCTTTAAATCTGGTGAATATGAACCCAGCTGGTTCACTGGGCCTGACGGGAGACTTCGTTTGCTTTTGAAACACTTTGAACTCCTTCAGACCTCAATGACCTGAATTGGACATTACAGTTACATGCAATGCACCTCAAGCTACCTAAAGAACTACTGAGATGGAATTTATCTTGTTAAAAAAAAAAAAACTAAATCAGTTTACTTAATGAATGGCTGAACTTACCTTTGTTCTTTTATTTTGGGCATTCAAATACATTTTCTATGTTATATATGAGGGGTCTCCAACCTTTCTCCTCTGACTGCTACTTTGGCAAAATGAAAGTATCCAAGAGCCACTCATGTTTAGTGGCATTAATTCACATAGCTGAGCTCCACCCAAACCAGCTGAATAAGCTTCTTTTATATGAACAATACCAAATTGATACTTGACACACACAGATCGTACTTGTTGGAGACCCCTGCTATATATGTTACTTCAAAATTTTAACATTTTAACAGCATGGTTCCAGAAGTTAAAGTTGCTCTAATCAAATTTGCTTATAATAACAATTGAAGAAATCCTTGTTTTGGTTTTTAGGCCATAATGATTCGGTTCGCTGCCCATTGTACTGTTTTTCCAGCCACTGCAGGATATAATATATTTCCATCAAAATAGTGCCAAAAGCCCCCTGTGAGTCGCCCCTCCCCCCCAGCACCTCAGGAGATGGAGAGCAAAACTGAGCAAAAAGAAATTAGAAAATTGGATTTACATTTGTCACATAGACGGAAATATTAATCAAAATTATGCCAATATTTCTTTGTATCTGCCAGTTGTAGAAACAGGCACATCTTGGTTTGCTAAGTAGCGAAAAAAAATAATAAAAACAATAAAGTCTGGAGGACTTGTATGTTTGTAAGGTTAAAAAAAAGTGTATCTAGGCTGTTTGGTAACTTGCGATGAATCTAAACGTATATTTTAGAGTAAACAAAGCATCTACAGCTCAGATAAAAGACTTTTCAAAAATCGTATAAACGTATATTAAGTTGTGTTTTTATATTTTAGACTTGCTGTCACTGCTTTGCTGATCAGATTTCTTTATGAATAAACAAAACCTAATTCTTTCAAGCCGGGCATCACGGTCCTCAGTAGAGTCATTGCTATGGCCACCGCTTCCACAGCAACGGCGTATATTTATCGCTAAAGCAGCATGAGCCGACCTCATTAACGATGAAGTCTAAATGTGAGCATGAGCTCCATGTGATAATTAAATGTGTGCATCCGTGCTGACCTTTCTCTTTTTACGTTCCCTTTCCCACTGCGCACTCTAACTCACTAATAGCTTCGAGAAGTGTACTCAGAAATGATGTCAGAAATGACACTTCCAAAATGAAAACCTCTTTTCCCATTATCTTTCTATCTGTTCCTAGAACACTTTCTTACTCCAGCCAGTTCCCAGACCACGCTCGCTCTCACACATCAACACTAAGTCATGCTTTTCTAATCACATCCTTTCATTGAGATGAAGATAATCTCGTCTGATCAGGTGTTAATGCAAAGAAACTTAGAGACACGTGAAGCTGCTTCTGTTAGTCTTCACGTACAATTGGCTCGATAAAGAAATGAACCGAATTGACCCTTTTCCTGGTGTCCCTCTCGTTCCCTGTATTCGCTGAGGCCCTCTGGGGATCGAAGACGTGTGGTAAAACAAACAGAAGCAGGTTCTGCTTGTGAGCTGGATACGCAGTCCCGCGACGTGCTGTTCTCTCTTTTTTCTTGTGGTGAAGACAGAGAACATCACGTCCACCTGCAAGCCATAATGTTTGCTGTGTTCCTCTGTTTGTGTGTGAGTGTGTGTGCGGATAGCAGCTTTTGCACTCCTCTCTTTGTAAAGCTGTACGCTCTGACCATTTTCACAAGTTCCTCAGCTGGATTTGGACGCCACCTCACAGAGACTGTCCTCACCTTCTCCGACGAGCGGTTGTACAAATCCTGACCGTCTCTTCGAGGGAAATGCAGTAGGAGCTTCTTTAGGCGTGTTTACACTGAACAAAGCAAATTGTAGAGGTGCCGTAATGGAGCAACAGTTACTTTGATAGGCACCAAAGCGGCAAAGACGCATTTGTAAGTGGAATTGTAGCAAGTAACTGGCTCTCACCTATGAATGAATACATTTAAAAACAAAAGAGAGAGCCATGTTCATAGAGTCGGTATGGAAATTGCGAGTTACCTCGAGTTTTTGTTTCAGTGTTCAGTACAAGGGCAGTGTGGGGCAAATTAATGGAGGCTGTGCAAACAATCAACTTTACATGAATAACGCGAGGTGAAACACTGCTACCAACCCTCAACTTCTGTTCCTTGTAAATGTGACAATGATTGCTTGTACTCAGTTAAAGTTAAACAAACCTTGAGCAACAGTTCCTGAACAGCGGCCTCGACACGTTTAACTGGCGCCACCTCACTGTTGCTCGTCTTCGCTGCGATTATAGTCTGGAAACCTCTGTTTGCATAAAAGTTTGCTCAGTCACTTTGAAGTGCAGACCAATCAGCAAAAACTGGAGGTGGCTCATTTTTATAACATAAAAGTCCTTTCAACAATGGTTGAAAAGTTTTGGCGCACAACATGCCTCGAGGTGGTCAATGCCAATTGGTTAAAGGCTGCGCTGATAGTTTCAAAATTATGTTCTATGCCTGTTAGGATGCAACAACTGGAAAGATTGTGCTGTTGAGCGTGACCAAACCCATATATTCATGTAGTGACTTTGGGTCTCATAATACCAGGTTAACAAGTATTAATGACAGGATAGCGACATCTTCTTCTGGCTTTTAATTTCCATGATTCTTACAGCTCAACAGCTTTCACGATGTTATTACTAGGTGATGTGACTCATCCAAGAAGCAACCAACAAGATGTCAACCATTGATTTATTAACTGCCATTATCAAGCCTCGAGTTTGGATTTTAGCTGTCGCCATCTTGCTAGTTCAGAGGGGTTTGGAGATATTTGGAGGAGCTGGGAGGGAGCAAGCGGTAGATCTGACTCGATCTGATTGGGAACCTGTGGACACTATGCCCCACTCACCTGTAATGGGAACCTGACTGCACAACAGGGTTGTAAATCAAGAAGAAGTGCACCCCAAAAAAAATATATTTTTGAGGTCTAATTTCTTGTTAACGATGGGATTATTTTCAGTTGGACTGCTAAAAATGCTTCTAAGAAGGAGGGACAACACCATAATAACTTGTGAAAAAAAATGATTGACTTTGTATTACATGAGAGAAATCCAGCCAGCCCCTAGTTGCACTCTGGGGTATTGCAGGCGCTTCTGCATCAGGCTAATTTTTCAGACCTGAAAGCTGTGTTCCCTTTTATACACAGTTTATGTATTCTTCCAAAATACAGTGTAGCAGTAGCACAAATAGTAAAGAGTCATAACATTAGCAACACGTATATATCGATTGAAAATTAGTTAACATTAGTCACCATAAGCTAATGGCCATACCGACCAAGTCTGACTGCTACTGTAAATCGTGAGGGTTACTTTTACAGCCTACAAATTTCCCTTTTCATTTGTATGAAAATAGGAAGATGATATAACAGATAAAGGTTAGGCAAGAGTCCCTGACAGCAAAGCTTTCTCCAACTTTTCTGTTTGTGACATGCTGCGACACAAAGCCACATAAAAGCTGTGGATCTAGTGCAATTTCTTTGTTGCTGATACAGCGTGATACAAGCCACAACTCAGATCTGCAGATTTCAGTACTTCTGACCAAACACAGAGCTGAAGCTCCAACCCTGACACCGTTCTGATGAATGAGAGACGAACAAATGAATGAAAAAGCGTGTGAATGAATAAATAGGCTGTGTAAGAGTTTCTGTGGGAATTGCTATAGCCATTGTTTCGAAGTAAAGTTAGCAGATCAATTGAAAAAAAGTGTGGTGCAGAAGAAATAACATGTTGATCTTCAAATTTCAAAATGAAGACGTCAAACAGAGAATGTGCTGAACACAAAACTATCACGGTCTTGCTGTAGCCGAGGGCTAGAAATACACATGTACAGAGATATATTATTGAATCCCACCCACACACATGATTTGTCTTTTCTCCTGATTAATGTAGTTAATGAGGACAAATTTCAAAGTATAATGTACTATATGTAAGCAGAAATTAAACTAAACAATAATGTTGACTAACAGATACAAATGACAAATACAGATACCCTTAGATACCTGTCTGTGCCAATGTTTACTTCCCCCGAGCTCAACAATGCAGTTATTGATTTCATCGGAGAAGTATATCAAGCCTGCGGCCCAGTTCTGGATTTGTAATTATATGGAACATAAACAACCAATGACCTCCAGAAATCAATAAACAAAGACTTTCAACATTTAGTCTCATCTTTCTCTATATATCTTGATGAAATCTCTGATAGGCACCTCAGATATTTGCAATATAGGTAATGACAAACAGCTTAAAAAGGTTTCTGGGACACGTTTATCAAGTGAATACATGTTACATTTTTTATGTAAGCGTAAGCAACCACTTTATATGTGCATTTAAGAATGGAGAGCAAGGAAATGTAAATATTTTACCTGAAGTGAGGTCAGTCCAGATATTTCATTGAACCAGGAAAAAAATAAATAATCTGTTTGCTTCTGTGTGATGTCTAAGGACACGGTCTTTGTATCCTTACTGCACTATACTGTACATGTAAAATATGTACAGATTATCAATTGACATTCAGTCACTCACAATTCATTATATTTGCATTCAAAGCTTACCTGACCTTTTTAGAGGGGAATATGAGTTTTGAGAGCGCTCTCAAAGAATTTGTGTCACCTGAATAAAATGGGCTTATTCTCGACCAACAGACAGCGGCGACAGATGAAAAGTGAGAAATGTGAAGTTATATTGGCCGCACCAAACACCTGAATAAGGTTTGAGGTTAGCTGCTAGTCAAGCAGCTGATGAACAAGGCAGTATGAAAAAAAGCCGTTGATGCTAATCAGTTGATTCTAACTTCAAGCACGCTCTGCTTGTACGAACACGACACTGTACAGCAACTCCATCGGCTCTGTGAGGCTGCTAACATGCTTGAGCAGGCACAGTGTTAAAATGTGACTATCTTAGGTTGCTTTTACACTGACCTTGTTTGGTCCACAAATTCTGACTTTTCTGTTTGTTGTGGACCAAAATAACAGGTGTGACAGGAGCCTTGGACCACAGTCTGGAAAATAACCCAAATTTGATGTGACCGTGAAGCGTTGGTCTTGGTCTGGATCGGCCAATAAACAACAGAAGAAGAAAAAGACCGACGTCAGAGGCACTTCTGTCTACAAACCAATTAATGTCAAGTAAAGGGAAACGCAGCCCACGTAGGTGATGACGAAAGGACATAGGCACGTCACGTAAAGTTCCCTTAATTTAGCGTGTTTGCCTGCTGCAGTGAGCAAATTCATAGCTGAGACGGATGGAAATGTGATTAGTTTTGAGGGATTCTTAAAAATCAGGACAAATGAACGTATTTTTACTTGATGACGGTGTTATATAGAAAGTCAGGGGACCATGGCCTCAAGGCTGCACCAAATTTCTAAGCAATCCATCCAAGACTTGTTCATTAAGTACTGTATGTCAAGATGGCTGTAGCCCTAGGAAAAACATCAGTCAGCTCTGTCCTCTGGGGACAGTCAATGCCTGCACAACATTTCATAGGAAGCCAGCCCATCATTTTTGACATATTCCCCCTGGATTACATGAACTGGAGCATTCCCGTAGAGCCACATCACTGGCATGGCTAAAAACTTCTTAGTGCTTCGAATAACATGTGCGGGAACACAGCAACAGTAAAACTATTAAAAATTGTTTCCACAAATGCAGAGCTTTGCCTTTTGTCCCCAAACATAACCTCCCCGTTGAGTCACACACCACTCCTAATCTATCAGAAAGCAAAGGATTATCTCTGTAATTGAACAACGTCATATCGATAAATGTTCCTTTGATTCCTTTTCATGCTTCTCTGAACTTCTCATTTGATCTCTGTTTATGGTCTGATTAAGAGTTTTGCTTGTTCCCATTACAAACTCCCCAAAATAAGCTGGAGGGGCCAGAGATGAAATAACAAAACATACTTTGTACACGGACGTGCTTATCAAGGTAATTTGGCTTTGAAAGATGAATGTTGTACATTCATGCATTTGAACACATGCTTCCACTTCAAATCAAATAGAGTCAGTAAATATGCACCGTAGATCGATCCAGTTTGGTCTGGCATACAGTGTGACTTACAACGGATGATACCACAAAGGTCCCTCTGTTCCTTGGTGCTGCAGTTATTTTAGGAATGTAGAATATCGTTGTTGTTTTTTTCCTGTTGCCTGGAAAGCCTCTTGTATCATCTGCACTCAATGACCTTTGCCCCCTTTAACTGCCTTGGTCCTCCGGGACTACGGTGGGGAACCTCGGAGTTATCTTTGGTCAGGATGTTCCACATGAAGGATTTCTCTACGACTACCTTTTTCATTTTCCTGAACAATCTTGTCAAACTAAACAACATCCTGTCTCCTGTTGACAGACTGGTCCATGTATTTGTCACCTCCAGACTGGACTATTGTAATTCTTTATCATCAGGATGTTCCATAAGTGCTGCAGCGAGTGCTGACGGGATTCAGCAAGAGCGAGATCATATTTTTCACGGTAGCTTCTCTCCCGTGGCTCCCTGTAAAATTAAGGAGTAAAGCTGAATTATGAGTCAACTAAACTGTAACAGGAAGTGTTGGTAAAGTCTGTCGACAGCCAGGCATAGTATCCACAGACGGTTGGCTAACAGGCAAGCAGTGAGTTTTCTGCATGGATATATCAAAGAGAACTGAATACCAGATTACAAAATGATGATAAAATACATACAAACCTATGGTTAAACTTGTGATCCTGTTGTTTTTTAGGACGATTTTAAATATTCAGTAAATAGCATCTTGTGAAATCAATTTGTTTTAATGTCATATTTCTTTTAGAAATAAACTCATGACCAAATCTGTTGACTATATTTGCTAAACATCCACAGACTAACTTTCATGCTGACGCCTCGGCAACTTAATTCAACTATAATTTGTCATTATAAGGTCACCTGAATCTCCAAAGATGCACCTTTTTCCTCATAACCCTGCTCTGCTTTCCCAGCCTGCTGTTTTGTTTTCTGCATTCATTAACGGTGACATTTTAATGGTATTTCTAGACCAAGATTCAATTAATAATAAAATATTTCTATGCATTTTATATTTACTTCTGCTAACAACCTGACTGCTGGCCTACAAATGAAAGACACCTGGCTTAGCTTGCTAGTTCATGTTAGATAATATGGTTAATTCACATAGGTTGACATTATTTTCCACACTGGAAAGGCTGGTGAATTTGATCACTAGTAGGTTTTAATTTGACATGAAATGGCTGACGACTTAGTTTACCACTTATTATGCTCTGGATGGTGAAGAAGTTCCTGATGTCCCATCTTTTTTTTTTTTTGGTGGTATAGCATGCTATCTAAAAAGCACATACTTTGGAGATACTTTGCAATTTGAGATAACACTGTTACGTTGCGTTACGCCGTGTCACGTCACTTAACGTCACACGTGCTGTACTAAACGTTAATGTGTGGTAATGAGACAAACCGATTCCTATGGTTGTGCTCATAAAGCATTTTTCAGTGAAGTGTGTCAATTTGTGGCAAGAAACACACATGTTGTGTGTGTTGAAGAATATAATTAGCTCATCAGTGCTCTTTTACTAAATCTGTGTTTCAAATAAATCACTGTTGTATTGGTCGACTAATAATGGGGTTTAAATATACATGACACGTCCAAAACGAACATTTTCAGTAGGCCAGTGTGAGGCGGTGTTGACGGTGGAGTCTGAGCCGACCTACTCACGAAGGTTTGTCATATTTTTGTGACTGTCCTGGAGTTTACTGTCGGGTTCACAGTGAAAGAGTCCTCAGAGTCATCATGTACATTTCATACCTGTAAGTGCACGTTTTTTTTTTTTGCTGCACTGTTATAGAAACACTTCCCTGAAGCGAACATGTTAAGGTTATATGATGAGGTATCTCAGGCAACTGGCTCGTGAACAGTTATCACACTCTGTTTACTGTTTTGTTTTTTGTTTTTTTTCATCTCTTGCAGGTGGAAAACAGATTGATTCATTTGTTGTTTCACTCCATCCACTGACTTCACGCTGCGCTGCTGATTCAGCAGATTATGGTAAGAGACAGTAATTGGTGGCTGTCATTCAAAGTGCGGCCTCATGATAGCGAGACATGCATAAACACTCAAACACCAGCGTCACGTATGCTAAACGCCAGACCTAATTGTTCTCCTGCCGTCTTTGAGCTGTTAGAATACTTCTGGGCCTCGAGGCCGCTGTGGGAATATGAAGATCACGGTTGCATAGGAAATGAGAGATGAGTTCACGGGGTCTGGTTATTGCAAATGTTTGCCCCAGTAAATGAAAATAATTAAAATGGAGGAGCCAAATAAATTGAACAGCTGACACCGCATACCTAATATTGCATGCAGGACTACCGCTGTACACATTTTAGCAGTGATTTTATTAAGTTATCAAAACATAAAATCGAATTTCTCCATTGTTTGTGTGCAACAGGAAATAGCTTGTTTTTCTTGATAAGCATGTGACTTTAAATAAGATTAAAATGTGTTGTTTCCTGTGTAAACCACAAAATGGAAGTCCATAATCAGAGTTTCCTTTTTTTGTTGGACAATTTTGAATCATCCAGTTGTTTTAAACATCAAATAGAAATACTTATACTGTATATTAAAGCAAACAAAGTGAAGTTACAAAATGCCCTACAAAAACAAATCTGAAATTATACAAATGTCAAATACAAATAATACGAATTATATCATATTGTTCCGTAGATAAAATACCATTGAGAAACTAGAAGGAGATATCCAATATACAATAAGATAAGAGAACAATACAGTATAAATGTTACAGTAAATAGATGTTAAAGTATATAGATGCATGTAAATTATAGTTCTGAAAAAGTGGTTTTAACAATCATGGTATGTTTGGTCAGTTAGGAGGGGATCTTCTAAAAAAATGCTCCGCCCAGTTGCAATTCATAAAGGAAGAAGAAGAAGAAGAAGAAGAAGAAGAAGAAGAAGAAGAAGAAGAAGAAGAAGAAGAAGAAGAAGAAGAAGAAGAAGAAGAAGAAGGGTATTGTTCACAATCGCATCCTTTTTCTTTATACTTTAAATGTCGCATTAAGCTTCGTGAAGTTCAAGGTGCATTCATATGAAGTAGATTGTCCCAAGTATGTAATTTGGAAGGCAGGTAGAGCTTTGACATCGAGAGACGTTCCATCAAACTTTTTCAGGAAGAACCACAGAGATTTCCAAGTACCAAACTTGGCAAATGAGTTTCCCCCCAGAGAATAGACGCCAATTAGCATAACCTGCTAAACTTAGCGCTGATATCCACTTGAGGTTGCTTTTTGTTCGTTTCATTTTAACACGTGCAGAATCCTCCGAAGTAATTCTGTAGCTCCTGTGAGTCAATAGACATTAATCTATGTTTTTTTTTTTTTTATTAATGCAGGGAAATGAATGAACCCTACATTCATTCTTCTTCCAATTTAAAATTCAATGTGCTTTGATTTCTATTGAACCAGCACTGTGATTCACTGGGTGCTATGAAACAGGCACTGACGCCGTAATAGCAAGAGTGTCTTCAAGGTCTGATATACAGTCATGTTTTTCTTCACCTGTGCATTTCCGACTTCTTATAAAGGGAGAGTTTTACACGTTTTATTGTATAGAAGAAGACAATGTATGTAGCATTCTACTGCAATATTTTTTGTAAACATCTATATTGATGCTAAGTATAGATATTTTATTATATAAATTTGTCAGTATTTATGACAGGTTTCAGTGTGGCCAGCCCCATGAATGCGAATATCTGTCACCGATTGAGAGAGTGATCTAAGTTGCATCATCGGCTGGCTGATGAAGCCACCACCGGTCAGCTAAATGCACGTCTGACAATCTCGTTTTGTGCGCCACATATACAACGTATAAAAGGGAACTCCAGACAATGTCCAGACCTGAAGTCAATATTATTTGGCCGAATGCTAAGGACTTCCTGTATCTGTTTCAAATTAAAAGTCCAGAAATATTCCACACATGGTCCATTCACATTGTAGGTTCTGACCCAGTTTTGTGTTGGTCGATCTGTCTGCTTCACAGTCTCACTTTGTTGCAATAAAAATGCCTGAAGTGAGAAGAACAGGCTGAAAACATGAATTTATAGTTAGATAAAACAGAATTTGACAAAGTGTTCACTGGGGACATAATTTGAAATTGAAAAAAAGACAATAAATCCCAATATATCACAATGTACTCCCGCACCTAGTCGTTGAAGTAGTCGATTGAAGCAATAAATTCCTCCCTGCAGCTCTATTGACTGAAAAAGCAGAATTTATCTGAGTTCACGGAGCCGGCTGGCAGTTTCACCATGTACCAAGATGCATTGTGAGCCTCACTGCCAAATCCTTCTGCTGCCTTTGCCAAGTCTGTCCCTTTGTAGCACCCACTCAACACGAAAACGATAAGCAGCCAGATGAAAATGTCTGCAGAGTAAAAGACAGTTATTCATTAGGAAGTTACTCGTTCTGACAAAAACGCTCACTCATCCGCCCCCTCGGCCCTTTTCCAGTCTTTTTTCACTTTGTCATCGGTGTCATGACGAAGGTCTCCAGAACACCTTCGTCCAAGTCAGAAGGAAAACTTTCGTTCACAGTAACGCTACACACGGGCTTTCTTGGGATTGGCGACAGCATCCAACAAAATCTGCCCGCATTGAAATTCAGCGCAGCAGAACGATTCAATTTCTGTTTCCATCGGAGGACAGTTTGACCACCAGTCGCTGTTTGCTCTCGGCAGCTCAGTTTTCGGTCCCGGACGGTTATATCGTCTAGCACAGCTAAACACATTTATCCAGCCGTGCACTCGAATAGAAACAGCCGACCAGCCACGCCAACCAAAACACAGTTAAATGTATCTTCTACATGATCCTCTGCACACATATTTTTGGGATGACATTTTCGCTGCTGACAGTACGAGTGAAGAGAAAAAGGTTTTAGCCTGTCGCTCTTCCACCCACCAACCGTGTCTCACACACACGCACGCACGCACACACACACACACACACACACACACACACACACACACACACACACACACACACACACACACACACACACACACACACACACACACACACACACACACACTGTGAGCACGTCCAATTGTGACCACTGTTGTCCGAAGAACAAAAGATTTTGCACTTCCCAGAGACACGGAGAACACTTCATCCCTAATTCCAATAGACAGCAATAAGGTTGAAAATCAACAATCTGTTTTTTTTAAGTGATCAAAACATCGCAGATGAGGCATTATTTTATGTAAAACCCTTTTTCCTCCTCGCGTCGTCTCCAGTTTTCTCCTCGCTCATCTCTCCTAACCTGATCTATGACTCAAACTCTTGTACCTTTTGTCCACTCAGGTTTGATCACTTTGCTTTCCTAAGTACCACTGAAGTGGTGTGTCTTATCACAAACAAAGGAAAAAAAAACTGGCAATAAAAACAGACACTTAAAGTCAAGTATGCTCACAAGTAGAATGACTGGTGCAGAAAGGAAATGTCTTTTCAGAGCTGAAAATCAAACGAAAAAGTCCCGTACCATATCTATACTGTTTGCTGTGAGGAAAGTAGCTTACGTAGAGATGAATTTAGAGACGAAATATTTAATTTACCTTCATTCCAAGAAAAATCTGTTTCCCTCAAATCTACTCTTTGATCATGCTTGAAGTCCAGATTGTGCCTCCTGAAGATGTCCCTAACTAATACTGCCACGTGTTACCTTTGAGATCTTGATTTCAACCTGTTTTTTCTTTTAAAAGAAAGAATTTCTGAATTTTAATCTGAATTATTACAATATCTCCTGCAGGTTTCAGAAAGCAGTTTCAGATTTTTGTTTTAATACCAATTTCATGAAATTAATTTTAAGAAAAAGACAAAAAAAAGTTTTTTAGTTTTCATGCAGTTAAGAGGGGGAGAGTGTAACCCAAGTTGTTTTCTGCAGCTACAATTAACAGATTCGACTCGACGCGACAATTTACCAATGTTCACTAAACGCCTCAAATGCTATCAGTAGATGCTAGCTTTCCAGCTGCACACAGAGAAGTCTCAAGCTACTGCATGCACATGTATCTTGCTCGGTGTACGGGCAAAAATGATTTGGAAAAGAGTGAAATGAGTTGTTCTGATTTCAGATTTAAGCTACATAAATGGAACCAAGTGATTAAATCTAGAGGGCGACTGCCCAACCTGAGGCTACAAACTGCCGTTGCTCCCTGACACCGACGTGGCTCACTGACGCTGATGAGATTTACTCCTAAACAGAGCTAAAGTTGTAAAATGAAAATCGTGTTGGTGTGGAAGTAGGTATCAACATTTTGTACTGAATGACAGGGCTTTTTTTTTTTTTAAATGCCAGATACTACCGAAAGAATTCAGTCTGTACCATAAAAGTGCTGAAGTTCGGTACTCAGAGTCCTTTTTACTTTAAAAGGTGGCTCAGAAGAGTTTGTTGCTTGGCCTTTTCCAGCGGTTTGAATTCAAATGATTTATAATTGATTATGACCCAGTTTAACAGAGGAAAAACAAAAGAACGACTTTATTATCCACCAGATCGTCTCCTGCAGCACCGATGCACCTCTCCTCTGCCCATCAGCCTGCTCGGTGTGTTTACTGAGTGTGAGTCGTGTGTGTAAGTGTGAGTCTTTTCCCATGAGGTGATGAACCAAACGGAGTAAAACATCAGGTTCAAAAGTTTCTTAATGGTATTGCTGTTTGGAAGTCTTAACCACCAGTCGCCACAGGGCTGCTGGTTCTATGTTTTGAAATGTTCTCCTACAGCATGTTGTGTGCTCACTGCCCACATGCACGCTGTGTTTGGTGACGGTCAGCTGTTTGTGTTACTCTCTGATTACCTTGCAGTGCGGCGCTACATTTTGTATGTGGCTCTTGATGACAAGCCGAACAATGACACAGTGACAGCTCCGTACGACTCCGATGCAACGCAGACATGTCGCCTCTCCGTCAGCGCTGTGCGGCACTCGGTCCGCCACCACAAGCACGAAACACACACACACACACACACACACACACACACACACACACACACACACACACACACACACACACACACACACACACACACACACACACACACACACACACACACACACACACACACACACCAATATTAACTAATCCACCACTGACGTTGGCCAGAACCATACAACTTGTGCTTTCAGCAGTCATATGTTTATGAACTCATTTCACATGAAGGACCAGCAGTGTTGTTGTATTTTAAGCAGTTTTTCTAATGTGTTTGCATAATCGGGACAAAGTGTTTGTTTGTGCAGAGGTTTCGTGGTGTCTCTCGGCCACACAGATCCCAGATCAGACAATAAGGTGTGTGTGTGTGTGTGTGTGTGTGCATGTGCGTGTGTGTGTGTGCGTGTGCGTGTGCGCGTGTGCGTGTGTGTGTGTGTGTGTGTGCGTGTGATGCAGTTTTATGACCAGTTCATTGTGAGGCCCGTAGGAGCCAGCGAGAGTGTTCTGTAATATTTGGGGAATAAAGTTTGAAGAAGAAATGGAGGTCACATCCGGACGAAGGATGTTTTAGTGAAGTCAATGAGTGTGAGCGAGTTGCTGACTTCAAACTGGGTTGTGTTTATTGTGTTCACGAGAAAATTCCTTTTGGTATTCATGACCTCGGATCTCTTTGGAACTTTTTGAAATCTCCAAGTTCACGCATTGTGCTGCATTTGTTGACATTTACAGAAAAGATGGAGGCTGGAAATCCAAATTTTTGGTTGGATGTTAAGTCGAATAGTTTTTCTTCATAATTTTTTAATTATTATTAATGTCTCTGTTATTCTGCCTTTGCATTTCCTTCATTAGCTAACCAGCCTGGCAGCTTGCTAATGTGCCTTTCTATCTTCAAGAGGATGTTGCCAAGGCCTCGCAACCATGTTCTTATGATGTAACCACTTCAATGCCAAGCATACCGTGCACATGACTTCCCATGACGTAAAAAGGAGTCTGCAAGTTCTGTTCAAAGGCAGCAAATGAAAGAAAGTCTTACTGAGTGTCCAAGAAGTAGTGAGTGAATGCAAGAGTAGGTCAAAATTGCTGCAAAATCCCCAGGTCACAGTTATTTCTCATCATACAGAATAACTGTCACAATAGTTTCCATTCATGTCTATAAAAGCATGATGTCATCTCATCTCTCTATGCATTTCGCTACAAAGGCCTCTGCCAATGAAAGGTTCTTTTTATACGTAGTCAGTGTATTATTATTATTATGGCAATAGTGACTATAAATGTAAAGCAAAAGACAATTAAATTGCGAATTCTAATTATTTGTAGAACAAAAATTCCATGATCATGACAGAAAAAGTGAGTGAAAATGATGGCAAGGATCATTGAAGAAATAAGTGCATAAATCATGTCAGTGAGTGAGTGAGAGCAGTAATTTCAGTAAATTCTCCTTCATCTGGATGAATGAGTGAAAAGGCTAACAGGTGAACCAAAAAGTCAACAAGTGAATGCATGATTGCGTGACTGAATAAGTGACTTATTCAGCCACGCAATCGTGCACTCAGTAGTGACTACTGAGTCAGTGGGTAAATTAAAAAGGCAGGAAGTGGACGTGGAAGTCACTGAGTGAGTGACCAAAAACACAATGTGTGAATTTGTTTGGTGAATGAATAATTGAGAGAGCGTGAATGAGCCGGTAGAAGAGTTAGCGAATGAGCACACAAGTCTCCTAATGAATGAAAAAGACATTCACGAAGCCGGGAAATGGAGGCAACGGAGAAGAGAAAAGCATCTGTTTTTGTGTTTATTTCTTTAAAACAGAAAGACGCAGAGAGAGGAATTCAAATGATGAGCGTGTGCAGAGCCTGACTGATCGAACCTTACCACTCTGTGCTCTCATGACTCATTCTCTCTTTCTCCGGCTGGCTGGAAGCCAACATTAAAGGCTCCTTTGCCTCCGTCACAGCTACGGAGGTTGACAGTTTCATAAAATTTCTATGATCGAATTAAAAAAAACGTGTTAATCTCCTTCGCTGGGCGGACTGACGAGAGTCTCCCACGGAGAGCTGGCGCAATATAGGACAATATAGGAATAGAAAGAGGAAGAATGAGCCTCTTCTTCTGTCACGTTCTGTCTTCATGGAAGAATTAATTCAGTGGTGTGTACCCTCCTTTAATATGTTTATTGCATCGCTTTTCTGCTCGTGTTTGATGGAGGTGGCCCCTTTCCACATCAGCCTGTAACTGACGTATGCAGCTATTTTTTTTTTTTTCTGCGTGTGCTCCAGTTAATGGTCCCTCTCTGAGCCCGGTTGTCATTTCCCATCAATCTGCTGCCACAATCACGCGGCAGCCACCAGCTGTATCGATCCACAGGGCGACGCGTTGTTTACATACAGTTTAATCGTAGCTCGCCTCATTTGCGCTGTAATGGTAAGATAGGGAGGGAGGCCGGAGGGGAAGGAGAACGTTTGTGGAGGGACAGCAGCAGAGTGAGGTGCTTTAAATAAACTGTAGGTCCACTGGAGGAAAAATGTATTTTACTGAAGCAAAAGTAGCACTGCCACAATGTTGACATGCGCTGTTTCAAGTAAGTAAAAATACCAAAGTATGAGCATCAAAATAAAACAAAGTAGAAGTTCTTATTGCAAAAGAATGACTAGATTCAGAATAACTCGTATTGCATTCATTAATTATAATTTGTCATGCATTAATGCGTGCATCAATCCAATGTTGCAGCACTTGAAAGATTTTACCTATTGTTCTTTAATATGTTTTAAAAGACCAGTGTAGGATTTATGGGCGTTATATTATATATATATCTATATATATGTATATACGAAAAGGGTTTTGTTTGTTTAAAATCACCTGAAATGAAGAATCGTTGTGTTTATGAGCCCTTCATATCTACACAGGGAGCAGCTCCTCTTCCACGAAGCGCGCCATATTATACGACCATGTTATACGGCCATGTTTCTACGGTAGACCAGAAGGGACAAACCAAACACTTGATCTAAAGAGGGACTTTTGTATTTTTCTCGAGTTTCGTGGTAAATGTAAATCCTCTTACAAACTTGAAAGAGGACGGTGAAGCAAGTGGGTTTTGTTTTTTTGCAATTTGTAACGAAAAAACGTGTACAACTACAGTAAATATATTTTGTGTGTAATATGTGTTTAATCTGTGTTCATAAAGGGCAAAACCATTATGTGGATGGAAGGTGACATTAGTCATAACTAAAGAGGAGGCAGTTAACTCATTCCTTTGACCTTTATTTACCTTGTTACTTATGTGAACAGTGGCTGTGTGGGCTGACGTCGTCGGACCACTCTATCTTTTTAATGTCCTTCAATATGCGCCTGTTGTTACCACTATTTTAATGCTCCGTTAATGTTCTTTTTTTTTTTTTTTTTTTTTTAATGCAAACGATAGCGTTGTTGAGGTGCTGCATGTGCCTCCATTTGCTCTGCTTTATGAGAGGAGGTTCGACTTAAAACTGAACCATAAAAATGAATAGAAATAAATGTCATTGTACGACTTCGGCTGCACAAATCAGCTTCAATCGAATGAAGCTTTCTCCGTTCGGGAGGAAGGAGCACGTGCGTCCACCTCCCGTAGATCAAACATCAACATCCATTACAACACGTCATGGGCCTGATGTGCTTCACCCGATGATGCCCTTCCTGCTGGATTACGAGAAACTCCTCAACACTTTGTGTTGGACATCACGTCTTGTCATCAGGACATCCCGATAGCAAACATTACTGTAAGTGTCAATACGGAGGGATGAATGTGTTCCTTGTAAATTAGCTGTTTACGTAAGAGACAACACAGGAGTTGATGAGGTGCTCTGATAAGGTTTTGGGTTGTCATCGGGACTAATTCAGTCCGGCTGACGTTAGTAGTGGCAGGACAAAAAAAAAAAAAAAAAAGAACACGATCATCACTGTTATCTTTGACAAAAATGTGCAGTTGTTATCGGTCTCCTCGGCTGTGGTATTGAGATCGATCACACTGATGACACAACAATGTGCTGCGGACCGCCGAGCAGCTCAGCAGGCTGAAACAAGCTCCAAATATGACTTAACTCGGCTCAGGTTTTCATAACTGGCTGCAGATGGGAGAATGGACATGAAGTGAATGGCTCGGCAGATGCATGGACGGACTGTTAGTCGCTGGGTAAATGGGTGGCCGGCTGGCTAAGGAGCCAGAAAATAGATTTATGATGCTAAATATGGCTCTACGGCTGCACGAATGGAGGAACTGACTTCGGTTTTAGTACACACAGATGTCTTCTAGTGAAGATTGGAAATAAATGTATTTCTGTTTGTTCTGTTTGATATTTTTGGCTTCTTGTATGCGCAACAAACAGGAAAAAACAAACAAAAAAACACTGACATATTATCAGTTCACACAGTTGTGACAAATTCAACCTCCCTTGTGGCTCCGTTTTTGGCTCCACCAACTTTGGAGGAAACTGTCCCCTCTTTTGTTGCTTAATGTTACGGAGTGCTTGTTACTAACTTTCTCCCGTCTGCTGTTTGGTGCTGGCTAGGTGCACAATTCATAGACCTGTGAGAAGCTTTCTGCTGCCGCTGGCAACCATTTCAATGCTGCTGAAATAAAGTCACTGGCCAAAAAAACATGAGGAATGATCAAAAAGTTCAGATCCGGTTCCTGTTCTGTAAACAGAGTGCAGCACACTCATGTGCTTGGAGCAAGGGGAAGCAATCATGTTTGTGGGTAAGTATTCCAAGTGGCGTCGCTTGTTCTACATCAGTTACACGTGTTTTTCTGACCACTGATATGTGCACATTTGCGATTTCACCATGGACGAAGCAGAGAGTCAAATTTTGTGTCAAACTCAGGAAATCAGCAACAGAATTGACTTGAAATGCTTCAGAAATCCTATGGCTATGAAACAAAAAGCCTGGCGAGGTGTTTTCAGCGGCATTCCTGTTTCAAGAGGGGCAGAACATCACTATCCAAGACTGAAGAAGGCGCGTCAGGTCACTGACCTCTGGTCAGGACGTTTGTAGGGTCGTGCACCATGAATTCGTCCCTCAGGGTCAGACTGTTAACGCCGAGTTCTGCTGCGACGATCTGAGACGTCTGAAGGAAAACAGTTGGTGTAAACGATCTAAACTGTGCCAAGATGGCACTTAGCTTCTCCAACATGACAACGTGCTTTAAAAACAAGCACATTTCTCACCTGCATCAACACATTCGTACATCACTAATCCATCAGATTTTATTCCCTGTACTTCTTTCTATTCCTCAAAACATCAGATTTAAAATCAAACGTGCTCACGTTTCACGTCCGTGGTGAAATCCCAAATGTGCACAAACCAGTGGTCACAATAATACGTGTAACTCAGGTGCTGATGTTCATCAAGTGATGTAACTGACTAGTAAGGATTGTTGCTTCCCCCTGCTTTCCGCATGTCACAGTGCTGCACTGGGTTTCCTCGCAACAGGAAGACTTTCTCAGAAACTTTATGATCGCACCTTGTACATTAAGTTTATATATGCTAACACACAGGAATCTTTGTAGGTTTGTCACTACCGCCACTTTCTCACATTGCACATTTAATCCATTGCTGATATAGAAATATTGATTCTTTCACATTCTAATTTAGTAGTTTATTGGGGAACCAGCTGCTCTGTGGCCAACAGAAGTTAGAGGTAAAATGTGCTGTTTCTGGGCAGATCTTGTTGGAATAATTATCATCCACTCATCTTCTACTCAACAGACTTGATATGCCAGCGATAAAAGGTTGGGAGCATATTTTGTTCAGGCCAAAAATGTGTAGTTGAAGATTACAATAGCCAATGAATGTCTCCTGTCTGCTGCCAGTGCTGGCAGTCCATTCGATTTGTCCTTCATGGGTCTCTTGAGTTTAATAAACCCGTTGACTGTCTGCAGTTTGAAATTCATACAGGAAAAAAAAAGAAGCAGGTCAACTTAAGGTAGAGGTGAGGACACTGCATGTGCTTTACACACATAAACATACACATTCATGCACTGGCTAAATGAATGCAGAGGGACCACATCGGCGCGAATGGTTCCTGTTACCATGAATGTTTCAATCATGTCATCAGATGATTGTTATGTCACTTTTTTTTTTTTTTTTTTTTATAACCTCTTTTAAAATACCTCCCTCTCTCAATTTAATGTCCACTTCTTCACCCACATTGTGAATTAGTCTAATGAAATTCTAATGAAGTCAAATGAAACAAAGCCTAATGAATGTCGGTAACTATCATCAATAAAAGCCTTTTGAAGGCAGTTCGTATGAACTCATATCTCATTTGCCACACAAATGTGTCACTCTAAAATTCAGTGTTGACTTTGAATAACTTCTAACAGAAAACTGCAGAGTGGGGCTGCGAAGGGAGCTTTAAACATACACTGAGTCAGCGTTTCCTCGCCAACAAATAATATGCACAGATTGTTTCATTTGAATACTTTTTAGAGGCCTGATATTGCCAATATTTCAAAGTAAAGTACCGGTGATTTGACAAATTTAGGTAACATCAGACAAACATGGCTTGATTTTAAAACCCATATCGCTTTCTGTGTTTATGTGTAGCGTCCACACTAATCCGTCAGTATGAGCCCCTAAAGCTAAAACGCTGGTGATTACGTTTTAATTTTAAAACTCCAGGATTTGCATTTTAATCTGCACAGGCAGAAAAGGACATTTTTGAAAACAATAGTGCTGACATCCACATTCACTTCACTTCACCCTCTCATTGGGGTCTTATCAGCTGTAAGGTGTCCTTCCCTGATTGGTCATGCCCCTATCACATGACCCTTTTCAGGAGAAAACAAACACCATCGGTTTTGACTACCAATAGTTAAGTCAACATGGATAACAAATTTCAGCCTTGTTGTCAGTTAGCAGCTGTTTTGCTGTTAAATTCTGGATTTTTATCACTGGGACACGCTGCCTGTGTGGCGGTCACAGAACATCTTGATTCTCTTTGTATCTCCTTTTAACGGGGAATCTTTTCAATTTAATGAGCTACTTTTCTACTTTTAAGAACATAATGTTCAGTAGCAGGGGAAATAGTACTTAATAATATAGATTTCTTATAATATTAGGTGCTTTTATGACAGTCGTGGCCTTGCTTTCACCGATAGAGACGCGGTTAACAGTCTCGGCTTTCACACTCTGGCGTGGTTCGTTCACTGTTAAAAAAATTAATAATAACAGGTAATTGATTTTAGAGATCCAAATCCATGAACTGTTGACAGAATAATCTTTATAAGCAGCGATCTGTATGTGTAACCGTGGTAATATGGTTAACTTTCCTGCATGGACATGAGCATGTAACAATGAGAGTGAAAAGCGTCTCAAACAGTGCTTTGCTGTACTTCTGTTTGTCCTTGTATTTTTGCCGTTGCTCATTAACAATGAGTGAAACATGAGCACGCTGCATCTAACCTGGAACGTAACAAATGCTTATTTTTGTCTTCCTGTTTCTCGTCGTTATGAGAAAGTCTGACAGTCACTCTCCTTGAAATAACTATCTCTCCAGCTGCTAAATGCTCTCGAGCTTATCGTCAACGTCGTGTGTCTGCTATTTGGCAGCTTACAGATTATCAAACTATTCTAAACTGCAGTGAAAACAGTGAGATTGCAGGTTTTAAAACCAAAACAATGAGCTGAAAGTAGCTAAAAACTCCATTACTGTCACTGTCAGGTACATTTTTCAATAAAAATGTTGATTAATGTTGATTAAGGTACTCAAGGTAGCACACTTCCAACATCTAGATGATACAAGTTCAAAGTTGACAACCCAGTGTAATAAAGAACGATTTGAATTTACCAATAGGGCATTTGTTTTTAATAAATAACCATTTAATTATTCATAAATTTTATAGTATGTATAAAGTAGTCCAATATTAAACCAAATTAAGTTAATACATCAGCTTCAACTAATTTTCAAAAGTCAGTTTAGAGAGTTTGACATATTCTGTGTTGGAAAAAAAAAATCGTATTAGCTGTGTGGTGTGTGTCTGCATGGGCTCAGAATGAGTGTGTTCCTGTCCACTCTTCTGTCTCTGCATTGTGTGTTTACGAGAATAAGGTTCATTAGATGTTTTCCAATAACATCAGGCTTATTTGTGATCTGTGTGTGATGATTCAGTGCTCGCGCTGGAGGCGGAGGAATTGTGTGGAAGCCAACAAAGCCATCCGGTCGTTGTTATTCCCTCGACCTCTGCCCGCCCTCGTCTTCTTTGAAAGCTCCTGACTTTAAACAGGAGAGGAAGTTGCAGAAAATTATGTCATTTTGATAGACAGTGTTTACCTGCGCCGAATGCTGTGTGTGCGTGTGTCTGCTTGTGTGTGACGCACGTGTGTGTGTGTGTACAGTACCTGGGCTTTAGTTACATACTGTACTTGACTTTGTGTTTTGAGCCAAAGAACAAAGAGTTTGGTCACTGGTCAATTTTTGCACCAAATTTACATACAATTCATGCATCTTCAATTGCTTTATTATGTTATAATGCAAGAACTCAGGATCTGTCGAAACATAAACTTAAGAAAAATGTCAGATTTTAAGGTTTGAAGATTACTGCTCGCTGCCATACTGTGCATCTGTTAGGAGAACATTTACAATATGTAAGACTTCAGTTAGTGGTGATAACAGCTAATGTGGTTTAAACTCTCCTCCAACAGTGACTTTCTCAGAAATACACCAGCAGAGTGAGTGCTGTATCTAATTACAGTGTAGCCTAGCATGCTCTGTATTAAAAAGAAAAACAAAGTGAGACAATAGTGTGCCTCCTTCAGCAACCACAATCTAATTTCATGCTGCACATGATACAAATTAGTAAAAGTAATAGGAGTTGGAGGAATTCAGCCTGTTGCCTGCAGGTCTTCATCTAATCAGTGGCTTAAAGCGCAATATTTAAACTATTTATGGGACTCGATGTTTGTAGATGTCTAAAGATTGACAGAATTCAAAGTAAATTTTATTGAATCCCATCCAATATGTTCTGACTTTGGCTCAGAGATGGTTGGAAATGTCAGAGGCACCTTGAGCCTTCGAGCATGCCCTTTAATATGGAATTCCTGGGGGAAGCACTCATATAATGACCTGCAATACCTTTAATACACTAAGGTTAGAGGAGGAGAGTTGTTAGATTATAGTCAAGGTAAATGAAATGAGAGAACAGGAATTTGGGCAATGTATGTGCAAGCATTAAACATATGCATGTACTGCATATACTGTATCTGTGTGTATATGGAGACGTAAACACAGTCATGTGAAAAACTATTTAAAAAAAACCCCGACTTTTCAGATTGGACCACCAGAAAAAGAACGAGTGACTTTAGTTCACAACATCAAAATGACTTGTGGAAAAAAAACATATTTTTGACCTTGTATTTCATGAGAAGCTGAATAGGAGTCAATGGAGCCAGAGGTGTTTTGGAGCCAACCCTAGTGGCCTATAGTGGTATCACACCTTATGAGTGGGTTTGGCTCCAAAAAAACTCCCACTTTATAGACTCCCATTAAGCGAGTCTCATACAATTTGGCTGTTAGCTAAAGTCGCTCCTTCTTATTAGTTTTCTGGTGTTCCATCTGAAAATAATCCAGTCATTAATTCAAAATTAGTCTTAAAAAAACATGTTTTTGGGGGCAGGCCTGTGGTCCAGTCACTACTGGTGGGCGGGACGTAGTAACTATGCACTGAGAAGAACATTACTACACACATCTAATATGTGTGTGTGTGTGTAAGAGAGAGAAAGAGAGAGATGGTTCTGGTGTTCGTTTCCCACAACTTCTTCTATAAACAGCAGTGAAGGATGAAACTCAGGGTTAACCGGCAGCTCTATAAATCAGCCTCTTTGCATGGACAAAAAAACCAAACAGGAACTGCTGCTGCTTCAACAACGATCACATCCTCTGTCAACCGTTATATCACATACAACCTTCTGCTGAGCTCCCATCTTCCTCTTCTTGTGTCTTTTCTCTTTGTCTGCTCATCGTACGTGTTTCATTCATTCGGTCGTCATTTTATCCAGCAGTTATTCTGTCCAACAGGGACGCAGACACACCAGATAAGATACAAGATACACAGAGTGTAAATATTGATGCAAGTAGTGTAGAGCTATTAAAGTGAAGAACACGGTATACACTCACAGAGCACTTAACATAGATGGAGGAGGAAGGGGCTAAATATTAGTCACACTTTTCTACATAATGCAGGGTCACGAGCCTTTCAGTGCAGTTGTGTTCCCAAGCTCCCGTGTTTGACCTTGTTTTATACAACCTTGTCCTCCTGTTTTCATCACATACATTACGTAACCTTCGTGACTGTTATAATTGACAAAGATAATGTTCTTTCAATGGCATTCTGTACATGAGGATGACCTTAAAGCCATTAAGAAGAAGCTGTGTCACTGCAAAGGGCTGAAAAATGGTTCCTTGTCTGTCTGTATTGTAACCAATAAGATTTCATTTTTGTTGTTGTTGTTGTTTGCATTAAATGTTTTTACCGTTGACACTAAGTTATATAAAAGTGGACGTAGCTTCCGGCTCGGAAAAATTAGACTTTTAAATTGCAATACCACCTAGTGCCACTAGATGTTGGCTCCGTAGACTCATATTCAACTTCTCTCATGAAATTCTCCCACAGGTTTTCATATCTCATTCGCCAAATTCACTCATCCAGATTACTGTTCTGTCGGTCCATCTGAAAATAATACTGTCATTAATTTAAAAAATAAAGTGTTTTTACAGGGCGTGTCTGTTTGATTGACAGGCCTGCGGTGCAGTCAGGTTACGGCTATCGGTGGGCGGGACGTAGTATCGTCGGGTTTCCAATCAGATCAAGTCAGATCCAGCGCTCGCTGACCCCCCAGCTCCCCAAAATATGGTCACTACCGGCTCCAAACTGCTCCTGACGAGCAAGATGGCACCGGCCAAATCCCCGACTCGCGGCTTCACAACGGCCGTTCATAAACCAATGGGCGACGTCACTGCTGGTTGTCGCTCGGTTTTTACCCTGATGAGATGAAAATGCCCCGTGAAGCTTGAATCGGCTAAGGGAAGAAGGAAAAGACCAAAATAGTCCCAACTCTGGCCCTCAATTTCCGCTGCTGGCCCGATGTCCCGCTCGTTTTTGTTTTACATGATAACACTCGGGGCTCAGACGTCCTGATGAACGGACAGTATGCTCTGTCAGGGAGCTGCGAGGCTTTCACGCGCTCCCTCTTATTTCTGCCTCCACATGGGGTGTCTTCTGCTTAAATGTCTGACTCCAAACAAACAGCAGGAGGGGAAAGGAGGAAGGAAAGGAGAACAATAATGTAGAAGATGAGAGATAGTAGTGCAGGAGAGGATTTAAGCGCAATGAAAGGAAGGCAGGACATTTGAGTGGAGGTGGAAAATAGCAGCATGATGGAAAGAATTAAGATATGAAAGGAAAAGAGGGGTTAAGTATGAATAACACGAGGGAAGAGAAGGACAAACAAGAGGATAAGGAAACAGGAAAAGAGGAAATAAAGTGAAAACAGACAAACGAGTTTGAAATGAGGCAAGAAAAACAACAATGTGAGAGGACACAGACGGTGATAGAAAAGTGATTGAAGGAAAGGAGGGAAGAGAGGAGGAAGGGGAAAAACACGAGAAAAGAGAAACAGAAAGAAGTAGAAAGAGAATAGAAAAACAGAAGAAGATGGGAGGAAAGAAGTGGGAAGGAGAAGTGAGGAGAAAAATAGAAAATGAGGGGAAAGAAGTGAAGAGGGTAGAAGAGATGTGATGAGGTGGTGAAAGAGGAGGACAAGTGAAGGAGGGAGGGAGGAAAATAGTAGTTAATAAAAGGATAAAGAGTGGAAAGGTGAGAAAAAGAAAAGTGAAGAAGGGGATAACGGAAGATGACAAGGAGAGAAGGAGGGTGTAAGAGTAGCAGAGGATGAAAAGGAAGCAGGATGAATGTGAGAAGACAAAAGGAAGACAAAAGTGGAAAAGAATCGGAGAGAATTTAATTTAGTTGATAATCTTGTTGTCTTCATATTAAAAGACTTGATCAACTTGAGAATAGTGAGTTCCTAATAGGCCCTTTGCAGCATTACGTCACAGACTGCATCTTTAATGTGAATTTCAGGCTCATAAATATGATGACTGAAAAGTCGAAGACCTCATAAAATCTCAAATATACGAGTTTCCAGCTGTTAATATATTCAGCCAGCAGACGGCACTCTAGAGCGACAATTAATTTCCTGCAGAGGAGAAAACTAATACAGGAAGAAATAAAATCCCAGAGGTTATCATGTATAGAAGCAGCCAAAAAAAACAAAACAAAACTAACGTTCATAATTTCTGACAGAAAAAAACAAAAAAGCTTCTATCCATAAACTCCATGCCTCTTTTCAATGGCAATGAACTTTGGACCACATTTCCCAGAATGCACTGAGCGGGGTTAGAGGTTATCTGGACGCGTGCAGTAGTCCCAACAATACTGCAGCCTCGTTTTACTGAAAACAATTACGACATTTGCACCGTTTAATGTGCAACACGTGTTGTCCTTCACGCACACGCACATGTCAGCGGGTGGTCTGCCAGCGTTCAGTCGGTGTCGATGAGCGACGGCGACGCAGCAGCCGCGCGGAGCCGTAATCCTGCTGCAAGGGACCGTGCCGTGCCGCTGGACTGCTGCGGAGGGCTCAACAACGTCGATTATTCGAAGGTAAAAACCACAACCGAATCATTCAAAGCTGCGTTCAGGGTCTCCGACTGTCGCACAAGCCGGTGCAGCTGCATAGAGAAAGCCGCGTGACCGTCTCGGTTTGGCCGAGTGAACCGTTTTAACCGAGCTGTGCCCGCCGGAAGACAGTCACTTGGTGACTTTCAAAATAAAAACCTAATTTGTCTGCCAAGTCGGTTCACACAATTTTTTTTTTTTTTTTTTTTTTTTTGGACAAACATAAAATGCAACTCAAACAACTCGCACAATAGCAATACATTTTCTTTGTATTCTGATACGTGATAAGTGTTTTTGCAACACAGCTGGTTTTGTTTTGCTCTTATTTTGTAGCCTACCGCTACGTGTGGAGCTAACCAACATACTGATAGGTTATATAATTGGGGGGGGGGATCTGTGATCATGTTTTTGAAAGAAAATTCCTTGACAATAACAAAATAATGTCTATCTATCTATCTATCTATCTATCTATCTATCTATCTATCTATCTATCTATCTATCTATCTGCCTGCCTGCCTGTCTGTCTGTCTGTCTGTCTACAAACAAACACACACAGACGTTTTTGAGTCTACTGACATCCCACCTAAAAAGCCACTATCTAGCATATCTGTGTTGTTTTTCTACCCCTTCTGGACTTCTGGACCACAACATGGTCAACTCAACACTGCAGCCTGACCTGTTCCCTGTCGGCCCACACAAGAGGCTCAGGCCTTTAATTGACACACTCGGTTAAGTTCAAATCTTTATGATACAACAAAGTATTTTTCAACTATGTAATGCCCCACTCAGTTCATATTTTTGACCAATATACCATTATACATTTTTTCATAACCTTTCAAGATCAGACCTCGCATCTTCACTAAAACTTTAGTCCTTGTCAGACTCTCGCTATCTAGGCCTTTCCTCTTGCAACAGCTGCTAAAATATTAATTTGATCACATCTGAAAAGCTGTCATTTCATTTGCAGGCATCATCCACTGCTATCTGACTTTAAAAATGACTGGCAATACTTTCGGCTGCATTGCTCCCCCGGCCCCGATGCTCTGAAATATAACACATTAAAGACCCAAAGCAGACTGAGGGCATTGACCTGAAAAGCATACTTGGTTGCTCTCCGTCTCTGGAGTCAAAGGGTGTGAAAGTGGAAAACCATGGGGAGGACCTGAGTGTTTGATCCATCTTGGTTGCTTCACTTCATACCAGTCGTCAGAATGAATTTTACGCCTCATACCATGCTTCATTTTTAAAAAGGCCCCCTGTGTGATGTGTCATTACTTTCCTCCTTTTCAAACAAAATGAAAATATTGTAGGAAAGCTTGATACTGTGAGCTGATCCAGAAGTACATTACAATAATTGGTCCATGCAGATGTTTATTTATTAAGACAAAGGTCACATGAGGGAAAATATTACTTCAGACAAAACAACATGAATATGTTTTTTTATAACGTGTTATTGGAAGAGGGTATGATAGGCCACACTATGACATAACAGCTTTATGTGGTTTTTATTTCTGTTGTTGTTTTTCTCCTCCATAATCTTGTTTTTGACATGGTTGTATCTTTCAGATGGACTTAACGTTGATGGAAGAACTCCTGAAACACATTAACGTTCATGACTCCAGCTTTTGCATCGCCGTGATCGCCATTATTTTCAACCCTCTCTTCTGGAACGTGGTAAGAACTGCGACCACATAGGCGGATGTACAACGCACATACACTCTGCTTGGTACACGCACAGGGACGTGGAGCAGTGGGTGGTTTTTGGAAGTGTTTCTGAGCCCCTGCAGTGATTTCTACGACAGAATCGTGTCTGTTTTTAAGGCAGTGCTGCCTGAGGGGCCCAAGATCATGGCCCTCCAGTATTGGTTTTCAGCCTTCTACCTTCCGTAAAAAGATTTCTCTGGATTTTCTGAATCTTTTTATGATATTATGTACTGTATATGATGAAATCTCCAAATTCTTTACAATTTTACCTGGAGGAACATTTTTCATAAATTGTTGCACTATTTGCCCACAAAGTCTTTCACAGACTTGCAGTTTGTTCAATTTGCAAATTGAACAAATATAGGTTTACATGATTTGCAAATCATCATATTCTGCTTTTATCTACAGCGTTCCAACTTTTTTGGAAACGTGGTTGTACTTGTTCAAGCTGTGCCAGAGCAGGTCCTTCCTTTCCAATGACTTGGCAAATTTGCTATTAAAACAGCAATCTGCCAGAGGTGCAAGCCCTGTAGATTGTATTGTTAATATTGTAGCTATTAAATTAAGATTGCATAGTTTCTTCTGTACTTAATCGTATGTAGCTTTGTTTGGTCAAGCTCAGTGAGGTCTAGAGCAAATCAAGTTTAAGAAATTGAAACGAGTCTTCATGTTCTCAGTGATCCTGCCGCGGTACGAACACCTACGAGCCCTACGACCATCCAAACAGGCCACAAGCACTGTAATCCTCTTCCCTCACTTGCCTAATACATGCAGCGCATCACTTCCTGTGTGCCAGATAGATTACCCATCCGGTGATCGTGCCCAGTCTCCGAGGCTGGATTTGGGAAGAACAGACAGTCACAAGTGGCACTCCCTCAGCCTGAACACATTACCCAGGCTGAAAATAAGCTCAGATCTACTCATGCTAATGTTTCCTTTGGCATTCTCAAGCAGTCCAAACTCATCTTCTCTGTGTACCTCGTCCTCATTTTCTTTTCTCAATTCACATCTCCACCATTTGTCTCTCTGGCTCCCCCCCCCCTCTGTTGTTTCCTCTTTTCAGGCTGTCCCGCTGCACTCTCTGTCATTGGTTTTGTTACAGGGATGGTTAGTGAATCACACAATAGTAATGTTCTTTTCTTTTTTCCCTGTATGACGAGGCCTTCATCTCTCCTCTTACCACTCCGAATTCATCCTCAGGTCTCTTCTTTGCGACATGTCCGTCATCCTTTAGTATCTTTATCCCCTTCACTGCCTGTGGTGTTTATACCTTCTGGTGTCTCTTAAATGAAGATATCATCCTAAAAATTACTTCTCTATTCATCTTATCTACATGATTCCAAAACACAACAATTACAAATGAGCATACAGCAAGCAAATTAAATAAATACCACATTAAATCATCAAAGTTAAAGAAATGTGGCAACCCAGGATTACACCATCATAACTAAAGGAAGGTTGAGGGTCGCCTGAGCCGTTCGTAACTATAATATTTAACAAAAAGGAAAGTTTAAAGCGTAGTGAGGCTGCCTACCTCCCGAAGCCAAACTGGAAGCGAGTTCCACTCAAGAAAAGCTAACTGCAATGTTGACCTTTGTCTTTGATTAGATAAGGTTGGGTGAAAAAAAGTTTTATAGGATTCTAAATCAATTCACAAATACCAAAACTCTAATTCTGTAATTAGACATTTTAAAGGAAGAACCATGAGGGCACCGACTGTTTCCTTAAATAGCAATTGTTTGGGCACATTTTGGATTAAATGACTTAATATTTGTCTTTGCAAAACAAAGGTGATGTATTTAAAATTTTCCAGAGTACCCGGAGAGAACCCGCGTAGGCAGAAGAAGAACATGCAAACGTCACACAGAAAGGCCCTCGACCCAGTTAAGGTTTGAACCCAGAACCTTCTTGCTGTGAGTGGACCGTGCTAATCACTGTACCACCCTGATGCATACATTACTGTGATGCAATTTACTTACTTGAAAACAACATAACAACAAATTTAGAATTATTGTCATGTAATTAAATAAATTAAAAAACAAACCAAAAAAAGTCAAATTATTGTGATGTAGTTAAATAACATTTAAAAAAAAAAAGGCTAGGCCAGAACCACCATATTGCGTGACGAAATATTAAATGCAATATGGCTTTTAATTTGAAACAAAGCTTTTAATTTGATACAGATACCGGAAGTTGTGACATTCGTCCGACAAACAGTGCAACCGCTCAGTCATTCACTCGGTGACACTCATTCATGTTTATTGGGCTGGTGTTGCTGTCCAGCTAAAAATAACTCAATAATAAACTGCATCCTCTCATGTACCTTTCTTCAATCTGAGTGATGTGAATGAACAAGAAGAGAGATTTGACCCAGTATGATGGGCTCTAATCCTGATGAAGATCTAGATGTGATGAGGAGGAGGCTCTGATGAGCTTCACCTGGGCGCTGGATATAATAAATACTGGAGGTGAATGTAGTTCAGGGGTGGAGCAGCAAATCGCACTGAAATGAAAGCTGAGGCAGAAGAGAGGAGAGCTGATTTAACGTTTGACAGCAACGGCTGATTGAGATCGTAAAAGAAATCTGATTGGTCTACAAAAAAACGTCCACAGTCAGCTGATTAGAAGCAGCGGGGATAAGAGAGCGAATTCAGGATAAATAAAGCCTAAAAATTGTTTACCTGATTGAACTTATGCCGATCTTCACGTAGCTGCCAGTTACATTTCAACACAGTGGCCCCTTTCTTCCTAATGAGTCAGGAATTGATTGGAGTTGAGATTCGAGCTCAGTTTGGGTGGCTCAGACTGTCGCCATCTAATGGCTAATCCAAAATAGGGCAAAGAGGTGGAGCGTGGGTGGAGCCGAGGCAGGCCACATGATGGCTAAAACCAGTATTGTGGAAAGTCTGTGTGACTCTTTGACAGTCTGTGGCTGAAACTAGTCTGCAACTAATTGTCACTTAAAGCAGCTCTGACCTTATTTATGCGTAACTTTGTGCCTTAATACAATTGAGTGAGTGAGTTATATGAAAATTCTCCCGTTGTATAGCTGTCTTGAATGGAGAAACTGGCAATAGAGCCCAAAACTGTTTTTAGTACCAGGCTGTTTGCTGTAAACTTGGGCATTTTAACGGGTTTCTGTGGGGATTGACTTGCTTTTGGAGCCAGTCTCAAGTGGCCAGTCAAGGAACTGCATCGGTCCCCTAGCTTGCAAACCTGAATGTAAATAATGCAGGATTTACCTTTTTAAAAAGCTAGTTTTCAGCTGGAACTCTACAAAATCTTAATTTTTCTGAAAAGCATGATTATTGATGTTTGAAAGTCATAATAATGTACCTATGGAAAAGTGACACTAATTTAATTTCCTTTAGCATTACCTTTGGTAAATAATTTTGCTGCACCGCTCCCTGCTCGCATCTTTTTTGTCTGATTGACAGTAAAGTAAAAGCGTTCAGACTCAAAGGAAGAGTGTGTAACACAGATACTTTTAACATTTTCTTCTTGTCCTATGCATTTTTATTTGCGTTTCTCATCAGTTACCAGGGCAACAGGCAAGTACAGTATTCCTGCGTTCAGCGCTTCGAGAGGCAGCAGATCTGGTGTGCATCATGCTGAGATGACACCTCTGCCGTATTGAGGATGTGAGCATGATGCCTCATTCAGATTTCATATTCTGTCTTTTCTGATTAGGAAGCGGCTGCCCCAGCTACGGATGCCTTAAACTAAGTCAAATCTGCTCCTCAATGACATTAGATCCAGCGTGGAGCTGCATTCGATGTCACACTGACATCTATCAAATGCAGCTGGGAGGAAAGTGGTCAGAATGTTCTTTTATCTTGTTTTATCTCTCCACCTTAGACCGCCATCTCAGCTGGAATCATGTGGACATGACGCCGAGTCTCAGATAACAGGATTTGGGAACTAACTGTAAATAAAGCAGGAAGACGGCTTTGCAAAGCCACATGCTGCAAGGTCTTCAGTAGTTGCTTGGGGAAAATTGCCTGAAAAGTGGGTTGTGCAGTCTAGTTTGAAACAAGAGAGTCGTGATTGGCTGCCAGGGGAAACTATGAAAATTGTAGAGTTGCTAATCTTAAAGAACATGAATAGAAAGTAAGGTTTAAATGACCCAGATATTGAACAACAACTGAACATGATAACATCTAGACTCCACAAAAAATAGTAAGGAAGCTGAGTGGACTAACAGTTCACTGAAAGTATTTATAAATGGTTAAAAATCCAGCTCCTGTTTTGCATTCCTGTAACATTGTCTTACTCCCAATGGATAACCAATAAAGGGATCAAAATTAATGCAGCAGAACCAGAGATACTGTTTTTTTATTCCACACATTCTTCTTGGTTGTCAAATTCTGGGGCCTACATAACCCACAATGCAACTTGACTGCTAGCAATTCAGTCACAGATTTGGGTGTTTTATGATAGTGTCTAATGTAGATGTGTAATGATGAATGAGCTTCATATTTAAACATCTCTCTTTAGTATATGGAGTAGTTCACCCTTCAGTCCACTGTGAGTGTCACATTTTGCTTTGCCTAGCCTTAGGTTTAGGCGCCTAAAACCACATGTTTAGGTTGACGAAAAAAATCATGGTTTGGTGTCAAGTAATGTTACATATGTCAAAAAGTACATTATGTAAGCAACTTATTTACATTACTTTAAAGAAATCCACATTTACTTTTATCTTTTTCATGAACTAAAGGCCAGTTTCCCGGGGACAAAGTCCTATTTTTGCTCCGGCAGACTACTACTCACGGTTATAGTTTTCTTTACTGTGCTTATAGTCTGGTTACGCTGGTCGTATTAGCGTCCGCTCAGCTATCCTGAAGGGTGAACCAATCAGCGACCAGCGTCGGTGGTGAAGTGCGTTTGTCCCGCCTCTCCTTCACTGTTATTGGACGGCTGGGTGAAATTCGACATTAACGAGTGCAGTCTTTTGTGACCAGAAACAAAACTCTGAATGTTTCGCCCTTAGCACCTCAACACGCTGCCGGTATTTGAAAAAAAACAAAAACAAGCACCACTACCATTAAAATACTTTTTTTTAAAGTTACACTATACTCAATGAAACATTCTTTGGCGGACACAGAACTTAGGTAGTTCCAGCGGTGGCAGTGTCGGCCAGTTTTGCCATATGCTGATTGGTTAAAATTAACCTGAAGTCTACGCCCAGTAGAATGGAACGACTCCCTATGGAAAAAATATATTTCAAGCTGCATCCATAGTCTATAAACATCCATTCGAATGAGCAAAATGGGGGTGGGGATCCATTATTTCATCACATAACAATGTATGAACTGCACACCTAGAGATCTCTGGCAGCTGGTTATCATTAGTGAAGCATTCTCACTCTGCTCCCAAGCCCTAATCACAGCTGAGACCAAAGCCAAACATTTGAAATTAGAGAAATGAACTCATGAAATTACATGTGATGAGTCATGCAATTAGACAGTGGTGTACGTGTACATATTTACTGATGTAATACTCCCATGTTGTGCTTTGTCTCTTATCTGGTGCGTACTAAAGGGAAATGCAACGTGCTGTCAATGTGACCTTCATCGTATCTTCAGCTATTTACAAACCGTAAATGCTGGGAGAGGGAGAGAATGAATGCAAAGTGTACAAATAAGGCAGAGGTAGTGTAAGAAGAACCGAGGAGAAAAGGAGAAAAATGACATATAGAAAACACCGTGGTAACAAAGCAGCAGAAATGAAATGACATCGCAACAAAAAAAGACAAGATTTGAAAAAATAGACCTCTGTGAATAGTTGAATAAAGAAGGAAACAAAATAAAAAGTACAGAAAAAGAACGTGAGGGAGGAAACATGAAAGTCGGTGTGACGAGTTGGATGAGTCAGTGTTGTTATTGGCCTGTCCCCTCTCCACAAAATGTACTGAAATACCTGAAATTCACCTCATGTTGGAAAACCAAACTTTTTGTTTTGTTTTGCTTTAAGGTCAAGAACATTAATCTGAAACAAACAAATGAAAAAGAATCCTACGCTGAGATTTCTCACCTTTAAAGGCAGAAAGTTATGCAGCAAATTACTATTAAAGATATCTTGAAATATTTGGAACAGTTTATGATTTGGAGTATTTAAAGTATCAACATTCAAGCAGATTATTTTTATGGTCTAACGCACAAGTGTTTTCCTCATGGAAACATAAAGTCTGTCTTAGATGGTAAACTTAATGGCAGTTATATTTAGGTATGATAAATAGAAAATTGCGTCACCCGAGGACTGTGCGTTAAAGTGTCAGAGTTTGTTGCTGATGCCGTGGCTGCGTGTCTTTCTATCAAGCACCCGTTGGGTCCAAACCTGCCCCATACTCTAGCACTGTGGTCCTAATGACATACTTGTCTTAGTACACTAACAAATAGGGCTCTTACACGTGAGGACTCTCACTTGGACTTTACCCAGAAATCAATGTGTTTTCATTTCCTCTGTTTAATACTGGATAAACATACTGATTCTGGGTCGTGCATTTCGGTCCAGTCTGTGTTTTTCAAGTTGTAGCTTTAGACCCGCAGTTCTCTGAAAGTTTGTTCCAGATATGGAGCATGAAAGCTGAACATTGCTTTTCCATGTTTAGTTTCGACTCTGCGGACAGAAAGCAGACTTGTATCAGAAGACCTGAGGGGTCTGGATGGTTCATAATGTAGTAGCAGATCAGAAATGTAATTTGGCCCTTAAACCATTCAGTGCTTTACAAACTAACAGCATCATTTTCAAATCAGTGAGGGGGTGGGCTGTTATATGACTAACAACTATGCAGTTTTAATTCATTTTGGCCTACGTTCTTTATAATATTTATTTGTAAATGCACTCTTTGTCATAAACATAATAAACACCAAACATTGGTAAAACAAAGCTAAAAGTAAAGCTGTAGTGGTTGTGAAAAAAAAAAAAAGCGCTGGTCCTGCCCCTGAGTGATATAAAACTCGGGAAAACCCTGGTAATGTAAATTTGTTTGTCATTTGCAAGGCATATTTTGTAGTTTTACATAATCTGAGTCAGTGGGAACAAGTAGATATTGAACAGAACACTGAGACTTTTGGCCAGCCCTCGTAGGGTTTTAGTCGAGGGTTCAGAAGTCACTATTGTTCCTCCAACATCCTCAGACGGACCAAATCGAAAGGCAGTTGTATGTTAATTTGCATATTTTATTCCAATTTGCAGCACTATCATTACATCAATCTTGTATAATTGACTGCGCTGAGCCTAGCTCCCTTTAGTTACTGTTGCTACGGCTGTCAGGCTTTCCCTATTTTGCACTGCGCGGAGGACACTCACTGATAACTGGTACATTTTCCGCTCAAAACTGATGGTTAATATTAAAACAACGAGCGTCTCATTTGCACCCGGTACCACGAGGGGGGCAACTTGTACTTAATGCCCCACCAGTTTATATTTTTTGAAGGGTAATGAAAAATATTTGAAGCTTATCTGATCCATTCTGTTTACCTTTCTGCTGATTGGACATGTCCAAGACAGATGTTGAGGGTATTTGCATGGGGCTGCGCGGCGCTGTCCCTGGTACTGAAATGGAGCATTGCACCAATCGGCAGAATGGAAACGACGGGAAAGGCACATTTTGTCAACAAGAAAGAGAGAGAGCTGTGTGATATTTGACAAGAGAGACGGGGAAACTATCGCTTACATTTTTTTGTTATTAATTTAATGACCCTGTTGCTGTTGACCTTTTATTTTGTTGATTAATAGCAGTCATCTCTGTGGTTACAATTCTATTTTGCATTTTGTAGTTGCAAGTGCTCCGATTCCCCAAATTGTGCGAGGATGCTCGAGTTTAGTATTGGCTTCTGCACTGCCGTGAAATAAATGTAACCTATTGTTTACCTGGTTGTTGTTTAGCCTTTCAGAAACCTTTGCATGGTTACACAAATGCATACAAAAGGTAAAGGTTGGAAATGATTCACATCTAGCCAAAATGCCCCTGTCTTGCCACCTGCGTGAAAATAGGCAAAGCAAGGTGTTAACCTACTGTTTCACCGGATAAAAAAAAAAGATTTGCACCCCCCTGGTCCTGGCCTGGTCATCTTTCTGGTTTCTGCTTGACTTTGTTGACCGAGTTGATGACCGTCCCCACCATATCGTATAACCTGTGGCTATTTAGCTAATTAAGAAACTGAAAACCTAACTACATTCGATTGTAAATAATTATAGTAAATAGTAAATAAAAAGACTGAGATGCAGTTTCTTAGAAATTAAATTCCTGTACAATTCAATTTCTTTACCAATTACATTGTGATGGCTGTGTAATCACTGACTGGATGACATTCATTGGCACTGCTTTGTTTTTAAACAACACATTTATTAACAGCATTAGAATCGGTAGGAGGTGGTCGGGGTGGATGCCGTACGTAGAAAGAGTCTCACAGCAGAGTCCGGTTTTCACATCCAGATTCCCATTTGTGTAAAATTATAGATAAACACACACTTTAGTCTATTCTTGAAACTTTTTCTCTTGTATTTGTAGCTCTGGAAAAATTAATACGAAAATACACAAACCTTCAAACCTCACCATGTCAACATGTGGAGGAATCCAAAGTGTTTCTAGTTACAGTTGCTAAGCTGTGATTGGACAACTGCACTCTGCACAGAGATGGGATTTAATGAACAGCCAATTATTAAGTAGTTGTTTGTACTTCCTTCTGGTGTTTTGGTTACAACTACTTTGGTTTACAGTTTCCAAGTGTATTTCCATTTGATGATCTGGTTTACAATACATTTTTTATTAATTTTTTTTTGCTTTCTTTTTCCACACAAACAAAATATCCCGTCACAAAGTGAGGTCAGCCTCAGTGGAACAAATAGATGCCTCCCGGTGCATGATTTATCAACCTACCCGTAGGTGCAGATGAAGCCGATAGAGCAAACCGCATACTAAGTGTTATCTAATCATCACCATGCATATGGAGATGGTCCCAGTCATCAGGTCTGTGCTGTCCAGTGACCTACATACTGTATAAGGGAACAGAGTACTCATCAGCCCATGCTGTCTGCGTGGGCTGCTCTAGCAGCAGGTTGTCTTACAAAAGCCGACTTTGCCAGCAGTGGTCAGGAGGCGTCACAAATCAGTAACAACAGCATGTGGTGCCAAAGACAGCAAGAGATGGATTCTTAGTTTTACAAAGCCACCAACATGCTTCCAATACTTTTTGATTAGATTTTTCTTTTATGGTTGCAGATATTGAGATGAGCTTTTTCCCAGTTAAATTGGTGCTTGTGTAATGAGTTTTTTACTTGTTTGAAATGCATGTGAAAACTTTGAATGAGTTGTTGAGGTCGTTACAGTTTCTCAGTGAGACACTTTCACCCATTGAAAGAGAACTATCTTTTATTAACTTTTGTTAGCTCCATCCACAGTGTTTTTGTTTTTATTTTTTGTTTTTAACACCGTACTTAGCCAAGTAATTGCCAAAGTATTGTAAAATGGGGACATTGCTAAATTTTGCTTCAACAATGCAAAAATGCCAATGATTGAGCCAGATTTACTACTAGGGATTGGCATTTCAAGCAAAAAAACTTTAATAAAACTTTAAAAACTTAATTGCTGGGAACTAATCAACTGTTATTCGACTATTATCTCTATCTCCCTCCCCCTCCCCCCACGCCCATGAACTTTGAACCATGACTTTAACTTCATCATTAAGATAAGGGCTGCAGCTCACTCTACCTTACCTTTATTTATGTTTTCATCATCATTATGACTCACCCCTATTAACTTCCACTTTATTTGGTGGTAAGCTCATGATGTTGCTTCAATCATGCTCATCATGATTGAACACAAGTGTTACCTGCGATAAAGTTACATTAAACAGGGACTTTGTGGATGTTTACAGCCAACAGTTACGTAATGAATTTAACAGTTTGTCTTTGTTTACTCCAAATAAGACTAACCTGGGAGAATGTTTCCAATCACTATGACTATCCTATCATGTTGTTGCTCTCTGAGATCTTTGCAATGACTTTGAGGAGTATAATATTTCTATTGATAGCTGGATTGATGAAAACAAAACCATAACAAGTCATAACAAATATGAATGCGAAAATAAAAATTGTTGGTGAGAAAGACTTTTACTGTTGATGTTGCTGTGACTGCTGGATATAAATAGGCAGGTGTTTGCTAATGCGGTCCTCATATGACCTTGTTGAAATTTATCAGCCTGTTGTTTTATCCATTGCTTCATGATTTGGAGTATTTCTGCCCTGTGGTCCAAAATCACCTAATGCAGCTTGACCTCAGATGACTGTGATAATCAGAGTGTGTCAGAGTCATTAATCAAGTTCTTTACTGTCCATATGTATTTGGTTCAGACAGGTAATAGATATTAAGATGTGTTCATGTCATATTCATGACTTCAGTGAAGAACTAAAGATTCACTTCCTTACTTCCATGTTTTTATTCACTGGACTCAATTACACTGATTGAAAGGGTGAAGTGACCTCAGATGTACCCACGCATTGAAGGCTGAAGTGTGTGTTTGTGTGTGTGTATGTGTCATAGGAAACCATGGTCAAATTGCTTCTGTTTTCTTTAGATTGGGTATCACTTAGAAATCTGTATCTCATTGAACATATTAATATTGCTGGAACTCCGTTTGATTTGCTGAGTTGAAGTTGAAAGGTCCTTCAACTTTTTGGGAGTCTTTATTTTTTTTATATTGGCCCAAGTTCTCAATAGTTCTTAAAGAAAAAGACACAAACTTATCATGTTTAAATGCATACATGTTATTTTGAAAAAAATAAAATATATTACAAGCCATTCATTTTCTTTAATTCTCAAATAGGGACTTGAGATTTCTTTTAATACATTTTTTGGGGAACAGATAAAAGTTACAATAAAGGGGTGGTAGGGAGCAACAATTGTGTTGTTGTGGGTGAAAAACTTGAGCGGTTGCAGTGTCATGTTAGAGAACCCCAGAGCCAACCGGCCACAATTAAGGTTGTTTGCACCAAATATTTGATCCGAGATGCCCCAAGACGTCAGAGTGGAACTCAGTGTCTCCTGATGTCTTTGGTCTTGGACAGTTCTGCCCCTTTTGAAATATGAATGCTGCAAGAACATGAAAGTCTGTTTGATAAAGAGCAGAGGAGACCAAAATCTGTACTATGAAGGGCTAAATATTAATCTGGATGGAGCGCCACAGGACAAAAATACATGTTTATGTGAGGTGAAATTACATTTCTCTCTGTCATGTCCACAGTGTAGTGGGTGTGAATGTCAAATCGTCTGTTTTACAGATAATGTGCAACCTTAGCTTGATGTTATCACCCAAATTCACTGTTTGAATACATGGGCCTGGGTACGCTCCTGAGGAAATCCTTTGCAGTCGCTGCATCCTGCTGAGCTTAGACCTCGGGTTAATTTAGGAACTATTGGATCAGTTTTAATCAATCGGTACGCATCAAAACTGGTCTGAACTCCACCTCACTGCAGCAACTACAAAAATGGAAAGAAAAAAAACCCCTCTTGACTTGCAGTAAACCACAGAAAACGTTAATGTCCAGTCAACACATATAATCATAGCAGAAAACAGAAGCATTGATATGGTGGAACCAGGCTAATTCAACCTAGAAACGAGTTCAAACTGGAAACGAGTTCAAACTGGAAACTCGGTATGATTAGTAGACGGTCGACCACGACATACTACTAGACAGACTAAACATCTGGGTCCCACCCAACTCTCTGGCACAGCACTAAACTGGTTTGAATCCTACTTGAAGGACCGAGAATACTTTGTGTCTGAAGCTAATTACACATCAGAGCGGACTAAAATGACATGTGGTGTTCCCCAAAGTTCAATTATGGGGCCTCTTCTTTCAACATCTACATGCTTCCACTGGCTCAGATTATGGAAAGAAACAAAGTGTGTTATCATAATTATGCAGATGACACACAAATCTACATAACTATATCACCAGGGGACTATAATCCCATACAAGGGTTGGGTAAATGCATTGAACAAATCAACAACTGGATGTGCCAAAATTTTCTTCAATTAAACAAAGATAAAACAGAAGTAATTGTTTTTGGGGCCAAGGAAGAACAATTGAAAGTCAGCACTCAGCTTCAATCACTGATGTTAAAAACCACAAACCAAGCCAGAAATCAAGGTGTAGTTATGGATTCAGACCTCAATCTGAACAGCCATATCAAGACAATTACAAAATCAGCCTACTATCACCTGAAGAATATATCAAGGATTAGAAGATTTATGTCTCAACAGGATTTGGAAAAACTTGTCCATGCATTCATCTTCAGTAGACTTGACTATTGTAACGGTGTGTTCACAGGTCTCTCTAAAAAGTCAATCAGAACGCTGCAGCTGATTCAGAACGTTGCAGCTCGAGTCCTCACTAAGACCAAGAAAATGGATCACATCACTCCAGTTCTGAAGTCTTTACACTGACTTCCTGTCCAACAAAGAATGTGCTTTAAAATCCTGCTGCTGGTTTATAAAGCAATGAATGGTTTAGGGCCAAAATACATTTCTGATGTGCTGCGACCTTATGAACCATCCCGAACCCTCAGGTCATCTGGGACGAGTCTCCTTTCTGCCCACATAGTCAGAACTAGACATGAAGAAGCAGCGTTCAGTTTTTCTGCTCCACATATCTGGAACAAACTCCCAGAAAGCTGCAGGTCTGCTGAGACTCTCAGCTGCTTCAAATCAAGATTGAAGACTTTTCTGTTTGCTGCTGCCTTCAATTGAACTTGCCTTGCCAAACTTGCCTATGATTTGTAGTGAGCCTTTTAAATCCTTATTTCTCGTTCACAACTGAACATTTTTGGCCTTATGATGGGAAATAGTCCTTTCTTGCATTTTTTGTTTTTAGTTACAAACTATAGTATCACACAAATTTTATTTTAGATGGCAGTAGAGACAGAAACAGAAAAAAAACCCACAAAAAAACCACTTTGCTATCCCAAGAGGCACACTACACACATGGCTCAAATCCCAATCTCACTTGAATCCAAATTTTGATCCATAAATGTACAAATAACAAAATTTTCATTTGAAAACCACATACACCCACTATTTCCTGTGCTGCAGTTGACAAAATATTCCTTGAATCCCACATCTTTAAATATTCAACAGTTTTTTTTTGTTCTTAATTGTGCATGCGTGCATGTGATCTGTCTATGTTCTTGTTCCCTTTCTCCTCATTAGTCCAGGACAGCAAACATCCACATATTAATATACTTGGCTGTGCCTGTGTGCAGGTTGTCCTCCAATAAACGCAGCTGTAATACGGTGAAAAAAACGTTTGCTGCTAATCAGGCCGAGAGATCTGCAGTCCGAGGTGGAGACTTTCTCCCCGGAGAGTTCCACATTTACCACAACTAGAGTTGCTCCCAAACCACCTTTTTTCACACTTATTATTATTACATAAGTTTAGCTTTCCGTGTTTTGGTCAGTGTGTATTCATGATGTATTGAAGAAGTGGAAGTTGGAGCTCCTTCAAGTGGTGTGTTACCATTTGCGCCGCTCAGCTGTTCTTCAATTTCTGAACATCAGATGTCCCGAGTTCCTTCTTCTCAGATGTCTTCCTAATATCCCGACTTGAAGCTCATTCAAGTGCCTGCATCTCAGATTTAAGTGGGCTGATGGAGCCGCTGGAGGAGCCTGTTAGCTAAGCCTTGATTAAATTTGTCTTGAGGAGCTCCTCGTCCTGCCAATCTGGCGCCACTCCCCATGCTCTCCTCATCTGTTGCCTTCTGTTATTTCCATGGCTTGATTGATGATTTGATAATAACATCAGCAGTCTGTCTGCAGAACACCCAGTTTTTTTTAGTGCACTCCATCGCCATTTGGACAGTTGTAAATCATGTCTCAGGTTGCGATCCCATCAATGGATCAGAGTCGAGTGTACTGGAATAAATGAGCTGCTAATGTGTGGAAGTTGGAGCTCCTTCGAGTGGTGTGTTACCACACCAGGGTGCTCGGTGGGTTTTCAGATGGGTATAAGATGGGTTTCAGATAAACCATTTTTTTGCAATAAACCTCTCTTCTGTGATGAGAGATGTAAGAGACGTGTAATTTTTTTTTCTAGCTTACAGTCGCGTCTGCGGTGGTGGAAAAAAACAACAACAATCAACGTTATAACACTTTTTTTTTTTTAGCAATTAATCGTGTTTTTAGCAAACAATTAGCTTTCATGCTCTTTGAAGCTTCAGTCTCTATTTGTTATGTATGTACACGTAATGATTGAGAAGCAGTTGCACTAGAAGGCGGGCAGCTGCCATCTTACGTTGTTTGATGACCTAAGTCTTTAGACATGGGAATTTCCCCCATCATTACCCACCCGCCCAATATTCTTTTGTACATCCGAGCAATAAACGCATCACATTTACTTCTTAATCACCCTTTCAGTGCAAAATCACAGGTGTATTGTGCTTTGAACCATCAGTGTATTGTGTTCTGATTGGTGAGGTGTTTTGCAATCACTCTCCCTGTTCTTGGCGTGTGTAGTCCTCGTTTTGATATGGAGTTGATTTCACTTGTTTTCATCAATAATTTTCTGACATGTATTATGTGTTTGGGAATAAATAAGCAATCTGAATTTCCTTCACACAGTCTTTAAAATAATAATAAATTACGTTTACAGCCCCTTCCGTACATAAAATGGAACTCAAAGTGCTTTACGGGAGAGGGTAAAAACAAAGACATAAAATAAGATTCTGCAGTTGGTAAGACAAGTTTGCAATAAAAAACAATCTTGGGATGAAAAAATAAAACTACAGTAATAATAATAAAATAATAAAAGGAGAAAGAAAAAGTATTACATAAAAAAACGTGATGTTAAAAAAAGATTAAATTACTCAAAAGCAAGATTATGAAAGTAAGTCGTGAGCTGTTTCTTAAAACTATCAACAGAAGTTGCTCTTCAAATTTGAAGTGTGTTCCTAAACTTGTGTGCATTAAAACAGAAAGCTCCCTCACCGTGTATTTTTATAGTTAATTTTAAAAAAGAAAAAGACAAATGGCATCATTAAAATGTGTAATGTCATTGTCTTTCTCAAACCTTTTACTGTTTCTTCTTTCCATTGTTAGCGTTGTTGTTTTGTCTCTGGCTCGCAATAAGTGTGAGTCAAAGAGGAGCATCAACTGTTGGGCTTTAAATACAGAGAAGGAAAGATTAAAGAAGTGACAGCTGTTGGTTTATTCTAAATATCCAAAAGGACGCAAGTTTTCTTGGGTAATATCTTCTGTGAATCATAATGGACGACCTCTGATTGCACTTGGGCCTGGACGGTGAACCTGGTAAAAGTGCCATTTGTGTAAGCGTCCTTCTGCACTCACTAAATCACAGAGTTTATTTGTTTTATTCCCACCATAAAATGTTTGTTTCCTCTTACATTTATTCATTTTCTTTATTCTTCTTGTGTGTCTCGCCTCTCCTGAACAAAGAAATATGTTGCCATGGAAACGTTTCTGTTTTTGCTCTTTTACTGCTGCCCTTCCACAGCCCACAATCAGTCTGTACATTTGTGTTTCATTTCATAAACAGCTCCTTCAGGCAGTAATGCAGCAGACAGGTTCACCACATGGGCAGACGGGTCGAACGCTTTCCATGTTACATAACTGATAGGAGTTGAATCGTTTTTCTATTTTATTGTATTTTTAGATGTAGAAAATGCCACCGCGACCACCTAGACAACATCCCAGTGGGATATACATGGTGTAATATGGACAGCTGAGAACTATAAACAGCAGGAGAATACAGCTGCCTGGAGCTTATTGAGGGACATAAACAACAAAAGAGCAATATGAACAGATAATGACCTCAGGGCAGAACAGCATGTGTCACAAAATGTCACACAGAAACCACATCACGCTTTACAGTGGGAGAGTCTCCAATGTGCATCTGGGTTAAATTTCCATAAATACATTTAGAAATCATAGACAAAAGGTGCTCCTCATAAATAAAGTTTTTGTTCAGTATCAAAAGTAATCCAGGTCCCAGCTGTCTTTTACAGTGTGAATAGAACCTGTTAGTAGCCAAAGTAACCTGACTTTCCATGATGCTGACTTTCCAAAATGTAAACAGATATGGTGTACTATATTTGTTGTCCATTGGGAGATAAACCTGGACAGATGTTCCTCTGGTGTTACAAGCTAAAGGAGATGGTCACAAACATCTGTGCAACATGATGAAGAGAGCTTTTTAGTTTGTTTTAATATTGAGTTTCTGATTTTGCATACACACTAAAACCAATAGTGTTTTCATGTTTCCATACACAACCTCCTTATTTCATGCCAGTCCGCTACCAACAATTGTGACAAGAGAAATAACTTTTTTGGGGTTGTACATCCCATTCTTGTGATTGCAACGTCTTCGGAACCTTGATTGAACTTCAACTCAAGGATGAACTGATTAGATTTTGGTTGGTCAAAGGTCAAAGGTGACTGTGACCTCATAAAACAGGTTTGTGGCCATACCTCAAGAATTGATACGCTAACAAAACTTAAAAAGAAAGATGAATTAATGACATTATATATTTAAAAGGCCAAAGGTCAACTTTCCTATCACAATGTTTTAGTAAAACACTTTTCTGGCCATGATTGAACACTATAGCCTTAGGAATGGAAGAGGAGATTGTGACCATGTGGCTACAACATTGTATTTGATCAGAATCAGCTTTATTGACCAAAGTCTTCACTACTATTATATTATCTAAGTGTGGAAATAAACTACAACTTGACTGGTTGTCAGAGGCATACAACTGCACAGCAGTAATTACACTTTTGCATTATGAGACATCATGAGCTCTTCTGGCCTTGGACTCCTGGTTATGTGTCAAGAGTGAAAACCTGTTCATGTTTTCTTGTTGAAGTGCTACTTTTTAGAGGCTAAATGTGCCGCTGAAGTTGAGAAATAAAAACACTTGATCTTCCTGAGACACTTATGCCGTCTGAATAGTTATTCACTCGATGACCTATTTCAATTAACTGAAATACACTCTCAATTTAAGTCTTGAGTGGATTCTGAGCTCTGCAGCATCAACTAGACATCTCAGATAATTTTTTAATCAGTGCTTATGCTGATGCCTTAATTTAGACATGCAATCACCAACAACTACGTAAAATATAAAGTTTTCCCAGAAAGCTAAAGTGAGGCTTGATGAAATTGAGTAGAGGTTACGGTGACAGGAAGAACGAGCGTTTTGATAGTGTAAATATATCAAAAACTGTTGGAATACTTTGTTTCGGAAATATTCAAATAGTAAGAAAGGAACGGAAGTGAATTCCTGAATCACATACACCTCTTCTATTGTAAGAAAAAAATATTTGAACAAATGAAAAATTCACAAACATCTAGGGGCTAAGGTTTCAGAAGAGAACTTTGGGTCAAAATCAAAATACCAGTTTGTTCTGAAGAAATAAGGAATAGCAAATAAGTGAAAGTATGAAGTGACATAAGTAATACAAAACATAATTTAATGACTCTTTACTCTTTGTAAATGTCAATTTTCTCAACAAGAGATCAACATAACACAAAAACTTTGAATGGTTGCAGTTATATAGTATTTTATTATCTTCCAGCTCACTGTTTTGGTTCTATGGCCAGTAACGTCATTATTTTGGTTGAGTCTAACAGCTCTCATTCGTGTTTTTCGGCTGATTTTTTTGTTGTAAAAATGTATGAGGTTGCAGTTTAGCAACTAACTGGTGGGAATGGTGAACCCTTAAGCTACTCGGTTAAAGAGTCATATAGTCTCTCAGAAATTGGTGGAGACCAAACGAGAGCTAGAAGTAAATATATTCTACTTAAGTCAAGAAAACAAAACAATGCCAACCTTTTCCAACTCAACACAAACCTTTGCTAACATGCACACTGCATATTTATTAAGGTGATAAAATGCCTGTGATGTCTTAATAGTTTGCTGTGCTGCCCCCAGTGGCCAAAAAAGTCATTGAATACAGGTTTATCTTCAATAACTAAATCATCATTTCAAACCTAATTTTAGGCTACAATCCATATCCTGACATACACGTTTCAGTGCTGTTTGATGAAGTTTCTTAGGTAAACAGCATCATTTCATGTCCTCTGTATCACTGTCATTTGTCAGGTGGCGAGATGGGAGTATCGTACGCGGAGGCTCTCCAGGCTCTTCGGTGGCCCCTACCTGGCCTGTTACTGCCTCGGCTTCGTCATCATTCTGCTCAACGTTTACCGCAGCCACAGGTAAAGCACACATGTTTCTTCCCTTTATGCTTGCAGGGTCAAGTGATGGTCTTCTTTGTTTCACTGCTAAAGAGATCAATGTTGATGAATTTCGTTTTTAGAGACCTTTGTCCTTTTGCATAATTATTGGGATTATAATAATAAATGAGGCGGGGACATCGGTAGCCTTCAGTGCTTTCAGACTGGTTCATACTGTTACATAAATACATTGCTTGCTAGCAATGTGAACATACAGTGGAGGATTTAGAGTTGTTTAAAGACACCTTTGCTTTCTATTATGAAGTTTACTCTTTAAACTACAACCTGAGCTCAGTTTTTTTAAACCTCAGCTTACACTGCTCTGTGCAAATCAGCTGTTTTTCATTCTTTGAATTTTTGAGCATTGATGCTTACTTTATAACACAATACAATTGTGTACTTTTTTTTCACAATTGAGTGTGAAGGGTTAACATTTTAAATTCAGTCATGATGACGAGGGTTGCGTAACTCGAAAGAAGTTATATAACTTTAATGCACAACACAGATCAAGAGATCATTTGAACCCAAACCGTTGTTTAACGAATGACCAAGTGGTTTTTGTACCTAAATCTAACCCGATGTGCGTATTTAGTAAACACTCTTGTGGGTAGAAATTAATGACCGATATGTAGCATAGGAGGACTTGTTCCAGATTTTGTTGGCCTTCTTTCCTTTAGCTATTTTGTACAAGCAGAAAGTGAGAAGGTTCTAGGCTCATTTGCTCAAAAAGATTTGTGCTCTCCAGCTGTTTGGTGCTTAAAAAAAAAAACATTAGACCCCTGACCATCTTAAACTGCTGAGTCAGTGTTGTGCAGTTCTGTGCAGGAGAGATGCTACGAAAACTTCTGTCTAAATTACCCAGATTTGTGTCTTCTTTTTTTGTTAATAAGCTTTTGGTCATTCTGTTAAGTGTGCAGCATGCAGGACTCACTTTCTCTCTGGTTGCCCTTCGTCTTCCTCTTCCTCCTCCTTCCACCTCTGTGTCCTGGTTTCAGCTCCGTCTCCGCTGCTCTTTTCTTCCTTCCTATCTGTGCCCACGGCCTTCTGTGTGCCAGTGTCACCCCACGCCTGCCATCATGTCAGCACCTCCTGGAAGTACACACTCCCGCACTTCCCACTACAGATCAAAATGCTGACAAAGCACCCTCAACAAAACCGCACAAATTACAGTATGCCAGTGGAAAGAGATTTTTCTTTTTCCTCTCTTAAAAGATGTGTGTGAGGTCTGTTGCCGAGCAACAGCACTTATCGAAGAGATAAGTTGCCCAGCCAGATTTCTCTTTGTGCTTCTGAAGAGAATCTTTATCAACTCAGTGCAACATGAGAAACTAAATATAGTGAAGTTGTTCATTCACAGAGTCGGGAAGAAAAAAATGTGAATGAGGTGAATAACGGCTATAACACCCAATTATTCAGCCAGTCTGTGAAATATCCTGTAGAAGGAAAGCTTTTAGTTTCTGTACTGTCCATCATGACTCAAAAATAATAATATTCTTGGGAAATTTAAACTGTTTTGTCATTTTATTTGTTTGTTGGTGAATTCAAAAGCATTTCCTTACAAATCCCTTTGCAGAGTTTTCAGCAATATTGCAATAAAACTGCTCCATTGTTATATTTAAAGGTCAGTTTAGTAATCATCCAGTGTACTACTCAATCTGTTGAAAGATGTCTTCTGTAGTTTAAAAGGATCTTGTCAAGTCTAATCTTATCTGGATACTACAAATATATATATATATATATATATATATAGACAGGCAGCATGCAAAAGAAACTGGAGAATTGAACTTTGACAAATAGGTAAGATGCCACCAAAAGGTTTCTATTGATTACGCTCTTGGAAATGTAGGATCGAGGGCTACCCCCTAAATATTATTAATTGGAATCATACGCTTGGAAATCCCTGAGAGGATGTATATTGTTCCAGGCAAGTCACTGCACATTTTATTTTAGCTGCATCCTGTAAACTTTTAAAAGTAAAAAGTAAACATGTTGAAAATGACCTGACTTCAAAATAAACTGTGAATATAACGTAGCGCAGCGCAGAGATCCGTGCAGCTGTTGGAAGAGTTTCTACATTGTAGGGTAGCGTGTAGAGTTGCAAGGCAGGATGGGCATGTATATTACACGCTTTCGGCTGCAGTGCTTTATAGGAAAATGAAACAAAAAGTGCTGAGGTTCAAAGAAATGGCTAGGGATGATGAGGTATGAATCCAGGAGGTGGCAAAGTGTTTTTGTTTTTTGGTTGCTTTATTCTTAAAAGATACAAAGGAAGAGAGTATACATGAATGCACCAGGGCCAATCACAATTGTGTTATTCTGCAGCACATAGGTCTACTGAGCGAATGAGTGTGACAGCAAGAGAGATTGATTCAGGTTTTTTTTGCATGAAAGTTAACAACGCAACAGAACAATAATTTTGCATCATAACAATAGTGAGTAGATGTAGTCAAAAAATAAGACCGGGTCTGCTTTTGTCTCAATTTTATTTTTATAAAAAAAATAAAATGTGTGTATGGGGCCACTGGCTGCCACCATATCATGTGCACATACCGCAGGGTGGTGAACCCACGTGAAGACACAGACCAAGCACGTGGAAGTTTAAGGGCATTTAGCTGTTGGATGAAAAGTTGGTTCTGGGGAAGACAGATTTTCAGAGGCAGAAATCGTGACTAAAAGTCAGCGCTGCATATATTTAACATTAAAATGTTAATCCGCTCCACATCTACTTCAGAACGTTGATGCTTTCTTTAGATTCCATGCTGCCGTCTAGAGCGGCTTCATTGAAGAATGAGCCTCGGCTCCACGGTCGTCACTGCTGCATGTTTTATACATTTGTGTTGACGTGAAAAAAATACAACGCGCAGTAGTCAGAAGAAAATGTAAGTGTGTTATTTTATCAAAACACAAACCCAGAAAACATATCTATTATTTAACTGACATGAAGGCAAATTATAATAAAAAATATACAATGTAATATCCCGTACATGTATAAAAAATAATTTAATTAAATTACTGATTAAAAATACTGAAAAATGTCATACATAACCCACTATAATCTCTGACAGCTCACGTAGTACTATCACTACTCACACATGAATTCCACAGGGCAACATTTTTTCCGCTTGCTGCCTTTGCTTTCAGTTGTTTTACTATAATGACCACAATCATTAAGTAAATAGACAACCACCCGTGTCACACGCACAGATGAATAATACCTTCAACACGGTGGCAGATTGTCGTTCTAATTTTACATGTGCTGTTTAATAATGACTTCTTCTTGAAGGCAGTGATTCTGGGTGAGACGCGAAAAAATGTCCCCTCGGGGATTAATAAAGTAACTACCCAACCTAACCTAATTGTCGATAAGAAGGGTAATTGGATGCTGACAATTATGCTCGGCCTGGCTATTTCTAGTGTTTTACCCAGTGCCCCCTCAGCAGGTTGGACACTGGGCTGTATGACATATGATCAATCGCCCTACTTTTTAGTTCACTCTGCTGCTCAGCGGCAGTTTGATGAGCTGCCCTTTAAAACAAAATCAAATGTGAGGCTACTGCTACTTTGCTTAATATGATGGAAAGACAAGTGAAGAGGTTCTTGGTTTATTGTAGACTGCCCTTCTGCTGCCCAAATTGTAAAACCTTGCTTGGGGAGCCAATTAAAGCATGTCCTTAATCAGGATACAAGTGCTCAAGCTTTGCCTATTTATATCAGAAATCAGTGCAACCCTGATAGAATATAATCAGCATTTGTGTATCTTTTAAAATAAAACACAAAATGACATGGGTTTACCTGAGTCACAATTTCAGCTCTTCTTTTGCTTGGATTAGCCATCAATCACGAGGACAGAAATGTCCAGCTTCTTCTTAAAGGTGCCCTTTGAGCAAGGCCATGAACCCCAAATTGTTCTAATGGAGGTGCTCATTGGCCAAAAGCATGTAACTTCCTTGAATAAATAAAATCATTGATGAAAAAATAAAATGGCTCCGAAGGTGCATATCTACAAGGAACACACCTCCAAGTTGATTGTATCATTCCCCATGCCAAACTGACCAATGGGTAAAAAAACTGAACCAACAGCACCACTAATCTGGGTAATAAGGACATTGCATTTACGGTTGCATCTTCACAATAAAAGCTTCACAGTTGTTTATGTGTTTTTTTGTGTTAATTTTGCATCAGCGGCAAGTTAACTCACCTTTAAAATACATCTGGAATATAGAAAGCTACAATTCAGCAGATCTGTTTCAATCAAGCTACAACCTCCAGGGCTGAAAAACACAGAAGTGCCAAAGACTGCAGTTCCTCGAATGACCACTTGCGGCTTGCTCCAAAACCAAGTTAATCCCTATGGTCAACCCTCATCCTCAACTTTACAGGAGAAATAAACATCCTAGTAAAAAAAAAAAGTTTTCGTCTCTATAGCTAATTTCCCTGTTCATGATATTTGTGCGTGGGTTTCATTTTCAAACCCAATCAACTTTAATTAAGACTTAAAGTCAGAAATTTCCCCTCGGGGATTAATAAAAAAAATTAATAAAAAAAAATGATTGATATCGTGGCTGCTTTGACTGACAGGTGAGTACTGTTAGTTGGCTAGTTGCTCACAGATTTCAGAAACCAAGTTTCATTCGGCATACCTTAGCTCCATCTACACACCACGTTTGCCCATTTCACCAGGACCTGCTAGAGACACCTGGAACAAAGCATCAAAACTGCTTTCAAGAAAAACGGCTACAATCTATTGTTTCAAACTAAAAAAAAGTGCTGTCAGATCCCAACACGGCAACATTTAAATATTTTAATAAATGCTTCAAACTTTAAATAAAACATTGGTTTCTTCATTTGCCAGCAGAACCGGCCTACTAATCAGTGTTTTGTCCAGGGAAGGGACGAGGCCATGGTTGGGCCACAGTCTGACCTGCTACCAAAGAATCAGCTGATGTTTCTTCTGCTGTGAGGCAGCAACGGAAACACTTCATGTATTCTCTGCTTGACACAACACACTTAAAACAGTCTTCTAGACAAACCTTATTGCTTTTGTGACCCCAGCTAACCAACAGACTGAACGATTGATCATTAAATTCATTCATTCATTCATTTTCTGCCTAATTGATTTACCTTTAAACTGATTGATTCACTAGCGTGCTGATTGGAGGCCAAAAACAAAACAAAAAACAGCCTCTTTAACAGATGTGGAGAGGGTGTGTTTTTATCTGCTAAGCACACAGCAGTGATGCTCTACGCTAATTGCATTCAATAAAAAACCTTCAGGAAGTAGTGCCCATTTTAATTAACTCACCATGTTTAATTGACTCTTCTGCTTTTAACAGGAATTCTAATGACACAGGAGGATTGGTATTTTCACATTTCGAAGTACTAATGTAAAAATGTGGCAATTTCACTCTCTCTGTTTATGCTGCGGAAATACTAAAAGCTGGAAAAGGAATAAACCAAATTGCAGTCGAGCAGATATTAAGTAAAAACATCCTGAATTCCATTGTTATGCTAATGGTAATGTTTGTATCAATAATGTGTTTGTGAGATGAGAGACTTTACTGTGGCCACACGAGAGAACTTAAATTGTAACTTGGGCTTTCAGGAAGCATTTGCCCACCAACTGCGGAGCTTTCAAGATGCTAAATGACATCCTTTGTTTAAATGACATCCTTTGTTTGGCAAGTTAACATGCACCTTCTGTGTTAGTCTTACAAGGGTTTGGCCCCAAGGTACAAAGGCTTGTGTCCAACCCGCTGTTCCTTGACTTGAATGGGTAGTTGTGTTAGAAATACGTTTGGGTAGCCTGAGTTGTGAGGTTTTACAAGCTGTTAATGTGCTTAATATCCTTTAATCTTGATAACAGATAGACGCATGGCCCTACAGATGGAAGTGACGAGTGGCTTTGGTTGGTTGAATGCTTTGATTCAGACTGAAATACATCAACAACAGACGTGGTGCTGCCGGAGCGCACCACGACGCTCCGCTAGTTATTAGTATGGAAATAACTTATTGGCAATTCTCTTCATCAGCTCCTGTTTGCCCTGTTAAAGTTACTGCATTGCACTGTAAACACAAACTCTGCACTTCCTGTATACATTTCAAACTGAAAGTTACTCGCATTTTAGTCAACAGAAAGCCTTCAATTTTCTTAACAAGATTTTTTTATTCTTTATTTAAAGATATCCACTTTCTGAAAATAATGGCTTGGGTGAGTCCCTGACTTGCCAGTTCACACCACCAGCAAGTCAAAGTTTGAACTTGTCGAGTTAAAGATGTCAACATCCTCTCATCGGACCAGCAAAACATTTTACACAACACGGTAGCAGCTGTGGGCAGGAACGGTAAAAAGACGGAGGGTGGTGGCTGATCTCATGAACACACACAGCTCTTCGCTGCTGCATTTGGAGTTATTAATGGTTCAACCTGCCGCCACAGCTGCCTGTGTGACCATGGCAACTGCAGACACCACAGGGAGGGAAATGGTACAGAAGCTGATTTTACTGGTATGTGAGTTATCACACAGAGTACACCTCCGTGACAACAGATAACAGACATATCAACTGGTAGAAAGAGTATAGGAGCAGCATCGAAGTTTGATTATCCAGTCCTGGACACTTATGATATTAGTTCTACACGAAAAACATTCACTTGTATCTGTGTTAAAGAAGAAGCAACAAACTGCCCTTCCTCCCTTTTTGAATCACTCAAAGGTTCATGTGAATGCATTACGTAGGAGGATTCGATGCAGAAACAAATCAGCTACACTGATCGTGCTTTTTCTGTGGCAGGCCCCCCGTCTACCCGCAGGGACAGGACACAATCAAAACAGTGTGCACAGCGTATGCACAGTGTGCCGCAGAGCACTTCAGACTGGTTAACACATTTCTTAACGATTCACAAGAGGCCCAGTTGCTCTAGAGATGAAGTCATTTGAACCCTTCAGACAAAATAATCCGAGGTGGCTGTCAGTCAAGACTGCCATCCTGCTACTGTGGGCCTCAAATAATTATGTGAGAAATTTTCTGGTCTTCAACTGAAACCAGATCTGTCTTTGTCTTTCTGACTTTCACTTGAACCAGGTGAAAGGGAATATGTATTGGGTGGAAAAATATGACGGGTAATGAAAAGTTGAAGTTGACCTTTTTGATTTTGTGTCTTTTAAGTGCATCAGTACTGAAGGCCATTTCTGGCATCTATTTCTGTCTTGTCTCTGCATTGCATTGGGGCTGAAGTGACAGCATTGTTGTGAACTGCTGTGCGACTGGAGGATGTAAGAAGTTTGGGTTGAGAGAAGGGATGGTGTTGGCTTGTAATCCTGCCAGAAGTGAATCTTTTACCTGCTGCAGGCATTTCACCAAGGACATGCCGGAATTAATGGAAGCATATTTTATTTGAAATACACTGTATATTTGAACTGCAAATGAGAGGGAGAGGATTTAAAGCTTTATCAATAAAATTGTCAGTCATGGTTTCAAAGAGCGACCATTTTGGTTAAACATGCCACCAAAAATCTGTTATGTGCGACCAAACTTTTTCAAGGGTCGCACTGGTGCGCCTGACATTTAGGAGGCCTGGATGAACAGACATATATCTTTGAATCAATAATATCCCTTGAAAACAGCTTTACAGTACTGAAGTGAATCATCACCAAGCAGCAGCCAACAGTGACATCACCCCCAAAAAAATCTCAAACTCTGTATAGCAAAAAAAAAAAAAAATCTTATTTGAAATCTGCAGCCTTGCTCTTTTTGTGTCTTGCATTTCTAAGCTCTGCTGTAAAGCAAATCATTGTGAAAGGGACCTCGTCCGACTCCCACACTAAACCATCCACGACCTTCATACGCTTCTTCTTCCTCCTCATTCTGTCCTCTCTCTCACTAATCAGACTCCATTTCACATTTTGAGAGGTCCAATGTCTGGCTTTGATTTCTCTTGTGAACCTGCACAAGCATCACAGTCACATATGGCATGTAAAAAGTATGTCATGCCGATACCATAAAACGGTGTGGTAAAACGTGTTTTTAGACTATGGGGTTGTTTTGTATTCCAGGAATCAGCAGCGAGACGTCATCACCTGTTATATTACATTTAGTGGTCAGTCCCACAGACCCACTTACCCCCCTCCTCACACCTCCGTCCCCCAGACCCACTTTCCGCTCACTTTTCCGATCCAAATCCCAGCAGTATGTCTTACCTGACCACCTTACTTAACAGACAGACCCAGCGGTCGCCCTTTGTGTGCAATGTGGTCGAACAAACATGGCGCATCACATTACACTTCCTGCTTCCTTTTGACAATGGAAAAATGCCATAATACTAACGGCACAGACCCTGTAACCCAGTTTTCTCTTTTTAACCCCAGACCTAGTTTTGATTTGGAAGCCACTTTCGTCAGCAGGAAGCACACTGCATTAAGACAGAAACCCACAGGTGTGTTAATGCACACACGCACACGCACGCACACAAACCCTGGCAGTTGTGTGTGTGTGTGTGTGTGTGTGTGTGTGTGTGTGTGTGTATGTTTCCTTTCAATTCGAAAAATATTTTACTTTTAAGCCCTGTGGCCAAGTGACGTCTCAAAACTGTGGCACAAGGCAGCCTTAACGTTTAGAAAATCACTGAACGCAAACGGAAGAACATAAAAGTCAAACATTAATAAGCAGTAACCACTACAAAATGTTTTGAAACAGCATTGTGCAAAGGAAACACTTTGCATTTAGAAGTGTTATTATTTGTTTTATTATTGGGTTAAAAGGAACAAAAAATGGAAACACCCCTTCCAATGAAAATCAAGCTGTTAATATATCCACGCGGTGTTTTATTTTATACGCTACCTTTTTAGAACTGCAGTGACACCGGAAAGTCTCAACAACGGTGATGTCGCTGTTGGTTGCAGCTCAAATTTTTCACATTTATAGATTCCTCATACTGAATGAAACCAAAGGTGTACAGTTACATTTAAGATATTAGATTACATTATTTTTTTTCCTTGTAAAAAAAACTTAATTCTGTGTTAAAGTTGATAAACAGATACACTTTTAGGCATTTAATCACCGCCAGGAGACGGACTTTAACACAATTTTCAGAAACAATATCCTTGAACTGGTTTCCCCTAAACTGCTCCAATATATTTAGTCAGTCATTCCAGAAGACCCTTCAGGGTCTTGGTTACTCAAAATGGGACATTGTTAGTTTGAGCTACAACATGACATTATTGCAAAATGATCTGTATTCCTTCATATTGAAGTATTTAGTTAAATTTGAAGTCGTGTACTTTAAGTTTGTCATGTAATTCTCAAAAGACACTTTCACACAGTATCTTCTTCTCTGTCCTCTTTCCTTCAACCAATAGTCAAACACAATATTTCATAACCTCATTTAGATCTATATATGGAATATTTTTTGTCTCTCTAGGCATAAGCTTGCACGATTAGACAACATGAATATTGGATCTGAAAAGATGGTTGGACGCCAGCATGTCGGATTATCTGTGACTGGCGCTTTCCACTCACCACAGGGCCTGAAATCCAAATTTAGTCAAAGCAGAGGAAGGATGGGAAAATAATTGCTGCTGGTGGTGGTAGTGTTACAGCAGCGTTGTCAGCAAAATCTATGTCTATCAGTGAAAGGACAAGTCTGCGTGTGGTCTGGTGCAGTGCTATCAGCAGTCAGACTGTCCACAAATAGAGCAGGGTGACGGTCAATCTGTTCTGCTTTCGTCAGAAACCACTAGTTACTTAACTTTTCCTGCTATGTTGGTTTCAAATCTGTAAGATAAGCAAGACTGTCTACTGAGTCACTGCCCGAACACAGCTCCCCTCAAACAAGCCTGTCATTAACCAGTGCTGAGCCTTGCATGTTATATGCTGACTGCCTTCATCAACTGAACTTCATCTGAACCAAAACAAATTGCATTTTAAAACGTCCACTGTATCTTCTATGGGTCTGTGGGTTTATTGCATGCAAATTACAGTTTAAGGGACAAATAAATGTGTTTGAACTACTGATAAATAAAAAACAGTGACCGTCTTTGTATGCAACAAAATGCTGATTCACCTAAAAGTACAGTACAACCAGGCTTCTATCTTCTTATACCCATCTTAGCTCCGCCCACACTCCACTTTTCTCAGCCACCCACAATGAGCTTCAAAACTGCTCTGAGGGAAACCATTTCTTAATACAGTCTTAAAACCAGTCAAGAACTTCACCTTAGTGTTATGGACTTGCCTTCACTGTATATCAGGTTTTGCTTTCCAGTCGAGCAAACTGCACAGCAGCACTGGAGGCAGAGGCAGATATTTGGTGCCATCACATTGCAAGTGCTGATGTTCTGAACTTTGAACAAAGCTAAGATGTGGCAGTAAATGCTTCAGAGTTTAAATCGGCTATTACATTAGAAGTCAGCTCTCTGCAGGTACTATCTTTTCATTCAGGCATCACCAATGAAACAAATTTAGGGAACCTTTTAAAGCCAACGCTTGCCCTTTCAGAAACTGCTCGTCAAAGCATTGTGAGAAAACAAACGGTTCCAAATGAAATTGCTTTTACTGTACGACCACGCTTACACAACGCATGAACCACGCATCATCTGCCAGTAAACGCAGCAGTTAGATTTGACGCCAGACAAAGTTAAAAGCACTTTCACAAACGAAGCAGCGTATTTTTCTCTGTATTCAACACACACACACACACACACACACACACACACACACACACACACACACACACACACACACACACACATTTGATGCATTTGAAGAGCTGACGGGAGTGTTGGGAGTGTCTGCAATGATTATTGCATTTGTTGGCCGGCTAGAGCTCCTGTGATTGTTGGAACTTGCTCTCTGTTTGTTTTCAGTGTAATCTTGCTGACAGGTCGCATACCTCCAAAAGGAAGAAAATGCAATTCATACTGGCTCTGAAATGCATAACAAACCATAGATGGACCCAGTGAGTGAGTCAATGAAATGTCATGACTACAACATCAAAGTGGAATGTATAAAACAGCTCGTGAACAATAAGTCTTCACGGATTACTCCCCTGCTTGTCCTGGATTTGTTTCCATGTGGTGATGTTACATTACATTTTTCATTTAGCTGATGCTTTTATCCAAAGCAACTTACAATAAGTGCATTTACAACCATGAGGGTACAAAACCTGGACCAGAACCTGGACCAGAACCTGGACCAGAACCTGGACCAGAACCTGGACCAGAACCTGCGCCACCTTCTGAGTGAGAAGAGGACGTATTCTCCTCCAGTTGTGCAGCATGTATCTACAGGAACGTGTTGTTGCAGTGATGTTGGCAGAAAGAGAGTTGACTGTCGAGTGTCTCCGAGGTTCCTAGCAGTCAGGGTCGAGGATAACACAGAGTTGTCCAAGGTAGTAGTCAGGTCGAGGGTGGGAGAGTCTTTCCCTGGAAGGAAGAGCAGTTCGGTCTTGTCGAGGTTGATTTTCAGGTGGTGTGAGGACATCCACTGAGAGATGTCAGTCAGACAGGCAGAGATTCATGCTGCTACCTGTGTTTCAGATCGAGGAAAAGAGAGGATCAGTTGGGTGTCATCAGCATAGCTGTGGTAGGAAAAGACATGCGAGTGAACGACAGAGTCGAGAGAGTTGGTGTAGAGAGAGAAGAGGAGGGGACCCAGGACGGAGCCTTGAGGGACACCAGTAGTGAGAGGACAAGGTTCAGACACAGATCCTCTCCAAGTTACCCGGTAGGTGAGGTCGTTGAGGTAGGATGAGAACAGGGAGAGAGCAGAGCCTGAGACACCGAGGTCCTGAAGGAGGACAGAAGGATCTGGTGGTTCACTGTGTCAAATGCAGCAGAAGGTCTAGAAGGATCAGGACAGAAGAGAGAGAGGCTGCTCTATCAGTGTGAAGCTGCTCAGAGACAGAAGGAGGATCGTCTCTGTTGAGTGGTCTGTTGAAACCAGACTGGTAAGGGTCAAGAAGGTTATTATGGTGGAGATAGGAGGAGAGTTGGTTGGAGATAGCTCGTTCGAGAGTTTAGGAAAGAAAGGGAAGAAGAGAGGTGGGTCTGTAGTTGTTAACTTCAGCCAGGTTGAGGGTGGGTTTCTTCAGGAGAGGGTTCACTCTCTCTTTCAGAGAGTTCAGGAAACAGCCAGTTGACAGAGACATGTTAATGAGATGGGTGAGAAAAGGAAGAAGGTCTGGAGCAACAGACTGGAGAATGTGAGATGGGATGGGGTCAAGGGGGCAGGTGGTTGGGCAGGCGGAGGTTACCAAGGTAACAACTTGATTGGGAGACAGGGGAGTGAAAGAGGAAAGCGAAGGGGATGAAGATGAAGTTGATGGAGATGGAGATGTAGTTAAGGAAGATGGATTTGAAAAAGAGGAGCGTATGTCATCTATCTGTTTTGTAAAATTGTTGACAAAGTGATTTGGTTGGAGAAGATGGAGAATAGCTTTTTGGGGTTAGAAAAAGAGGATTGAATTCTGGTTAGGTAGAAAGAGCTTTTGGCTGCAGGAATAGAGGCAGAGAAAGAGGAGAGGAGAGATTGATAAGTGAGCAGGTCGTCAGGTTGGTTAGAGTTTCGCGAATTTCCTTTCTGCTGCTCTCATAGTGGCTCTCTGGGAGCACTGAGTCAGACAACCACGGAGCTGGGGAGGACTTTCAGACCTGTCGTAATGTAAGAGGACAGAGAGAATCAAGAGAGGAAGACGGAGTAGAAAGGAGAGTATCTGTGGCAGTGATGTCAAATGGATATCTCAGTTATTTGATTTCAAAATAAATTATTCTAAGCCGAAGGAAACTTGGAGAAATGATGAGTCTTTGCACTTCGTTGGTTCATTATTGGGGCTATAAAAATAAGATTTAAACTTGACTCCGAAATGTGAGTGTGGCAACTAATATACAATTTTATTATCATTAAAATGTTTTAGAAATAAAATTTGCCAGTGCTCAGTGACCAACGTTCAACATAACGTTAACGTTAGCTTGATGCAGGCGGAAACTGTTCTGCAGTGGGAAGTGGTACCTGTGAAATGTGGTTTGTTACATAGTGTTACAGGGTCTGAAATGTTTGGGAAATGCTCTTAGGGTTCATTTTTGCAACGGCGCCCTCTAGCTCACACCCTACTATTACATTATCTTTGATGTAAGTTGAGAAAATATGAGTTTTAGTGGACTTGATGCAACATCTACAGCTGTGTCCATGTCTTATTTTGTCCTTATCATTTTTGCAATTTTATATTTGATCCTGACTAAAGCTCCAACTGCAGTTAGCCGCCAGCGAGAAAACCACCAAGCTGATCTGGATGTCTGAAAACAGCAGTTTAGCCGTTTTGAACGAGGCTAGGATGGTTTGTTGTTAATGATACAAGAATACCTCTACCATGGGTAGGAGAAGGTATTGTGCATCCACTTATGTGGGCATTAGTTTTTGTCCTGTTAATAATTCCACCTAAAAATACCAAAAATTGGCAACTGATATAAAAATAATAAGAAAAACATCTTTACATACAAATCCAGTTAATAAAAAGAGGTTTTCTGGTGTTGGAAGACAGCAAATCTTCACTCTGAAGTAACAGACATTAGAAGAGTTATATATACGTCCTTTGAATGTTCAGCTACGAACTGGAAATTATTAAATGCAATGCACAGGCAAAGCGAAATTGGAGCACACCTGACCTCTGATTGTCCTCCAAAGACTCAGTTAATGGTCTCCAAGTGTTTATGGAGAGATACTGTTCCAGTTTGGGGTCATTCACAGTGTACAACTTGAAACTGTAAGTATTGTATTTGGATTTTATTCATTGGTCTTTCACATGTAGAGAAACCTCAATGTGACCGTGACACACTTTTTTTTTTTTTTTTTTTTTTTTTGATGGATGTCAGTGTTACTTAACTCAACATTGAATAAGTCTGATGAAATTAGGTAAACTCAGAAAAAGCGCATGGCTTCAGCTTTTCTTCTGAGCTGGACTGTTTCTGTTCTCCTCTCTTCTGTTTAGTGTGTATTCAACTTTCTTAGTACTCCCAAACTCAACAGTATCGACCGTCACAAAAAAATAAATCGTTTTACCTTTTAATTTAACTCTCCTCAATTCACATTTAGTGTCGTGCAGAGCCGACCCTCGACTATTTGGTGGCCAAGGCAACACTCGAGGTGGTTGATTGTGTAGTCACTGTGTTCACGGACAAGGTGCCTACAGGTGACTAAGGGTTCTCCGGGCTGGGAATGAAATATATCAGAAGTGCATCGAATGAAAGAGGAGGAGTAGAGGCCATTATGTGTCACATTGTATTAATAGAAAAGAGGCTGATGGTGAAACCTATCAAATAACAGCACCTTAGTCATATTACAGCCTGTAGCATTATAAAGAGAAGGAGAAATGACACCCAGTAGACATGCAAGAAAACATGTATTTAGTGTGTATTTCTCTCATTAAGCATGCTTTTTTTTTTTTTTTTTCTGTACTTATAAGACCAATCAATAATGACTAGCTAAATATTACTACAGTACTTTCAAGTGTATCTCTTAAAAGGATGCTGTAAATTATTCTTTAAATACCTGAAACGTCTCATTAATGAATCTTAGTTGCGGTTATAACTGGTTAACTATGGTTACAAATCTGTAAACAATAAACAATTATTTGTCCTATTTCTCCTCTTCTTCATCTTGTTGTTGTTGTTGTTGTTGTTGTTGTTGTTGTTCTTCTTCTTCTTCTTCTTCTTCTTCTTCTTCTTCTTCTTCTTCTTCTTCTTCTTCTTCTTCTTCTTCTTCTTCTTCTTCTTCTTCTTCTTCTTCTTCTTCCCTCCCTTGGCACCAGAGAGCTTTGGCCTTTGTGACATTGTACAGTATATATTAAAATGCCATGGGTCGGGTCTGTGCGTGCCATTTTCCTGCACATCTCTATTGCTGTGACCTTGTAGTGTTCCTACAGTACTGTCTGGTCTGGTACATTTAGACTAATCTTTATTTCACTTTCCTGTTTTGGTGGACTGTTACATGATGTTAAGAGATTTTTAATACTCAAACCAGCCTAACAAAGCGTTTTGTGATTTGTTTTCCCTCCAGTATGACGGTGGTGATGAAGGCTCAGCCCCGGTGGGAGGTGATGGAGAGGATGGATGTTTTCTACGTCGGGATCGCTCTCATGTTGCTGGGCACTGTGCTGGTGGTCAGCAGCTTCCTCGCTCTGGGCTTCACTGGGACCTTTCTGGGTGAGTATCAAACACAGAGACAGATATTCAAGAGGCGTAAAACCAGTTCTATGCCAGAGATTATTTACTCACTCGTAATGACGTCACGGGAGAAATCTGGGCCCAAAGTGGAGGTTTTTTTTTTAATCTAAAAATGTTCTTTACAAACTCGAGTAGTTGCATTTGAAAGACAAGCGTCAAACAGGTAATCAATGCACAGGACTTTAGGATTTGGTGTTGAAGCTTGACCCATAACTGGAGTTGCCGCTTCTTCAGTTCTTCGTTTGTAAACTGTCAGTAGAGTTCTTCTTAAACCTGAAAATCAGCTTCTTCTTATAAGGAAGTAGATCCCTCATTAAAACGCTATTCTTAGACAGTTTTGGTTATTTTACTTGAGAGATTTCTCTTTTCTCTTTAGTGCTCTTCTCATTTCTGTGCACCAATCAGGGTTGAGCAATATTTGAATATTATGGGAGGATTTGGGTGATGTTAGACCATAAATAAATGTCTAATGGGGCTTTTATTTTGTAAAATTAGAGGAGAGGATTATTTTTTGGTTGCATGAGTTGATGCACGAAAAAAAATATATATATATATATATATAAATATATATATATACATGTGTAAAGAGCCACAAACACATCGGTTGACTCATTTCTTGCCGTTGTCTTAATTACACTCAATTACAACTACATCATATTTGTGTTTTTATACTGCATGTTGTATTGTATTAATGCTATCCAGCTCCTTGTACATGAGGAAAAGACTTGCACTCACGTGCTTCATCCTAACAAGCACATATAGTGCACCTACACGAGGAAAGAACATGAATTCTGACATACTGTCGCCAGTTCGTACAGCCCTGCTCATTCCTATGCACGCAAACAATCATTTTCATGTCCTCGTGGCACATGGCGCATGCAAATATCTTCGCGTCTGCCTCCGAGACAAACACGCTTATTTTCCTTTTTTTGTGCGACCGAACACGTCCAGGCGTCCAAATGAACACAAGCACACCAGCGTTTATGACTAATTAGTATCTAGTTTTCGAGGTCAGTCAGTCCAGTGAATCATCACCAAAACCAGACGGACTGTCTCGGCTCCTGCAACGTCTTGGTCCATCACTGGACTGAAAATGCACCTGTGACCATCACTCAGTCACAGACTAAGCCCCAACTGTGACAACAGAGGGGAAGCAGGTGGAGCAGCATGGGGTGACAAGAGTGTGTGTGTGTGTGTGTGTGTGTGTGTGTGTGTGTGTGTGTGTGTGTGTGTGTGTGTGTGTGTGTGTGTGTGTGTGTGTGTGTGTGTGTGTGTGTGTGTGTGTGTGTGTGAGTGAAGAGGAGTCTACTTTGTATGCAGATAGAGCGAACCCATCACAAGAGGCTGCTGTCATTTTTCATTCTCCATTTGCAGCAACAGTGAGAATTTATACAGCAGGGACATGAAAATATTATTATTCCCAAAGGGGAACATTACTTGCCAGCACATAGCAAATATTTATATACATCCAGTGATACATTTTTTTAATGCCGTCTGTTAGCATACACACTTCATGAAATAACTTTATAAACTGTATCAGAACTGAGAACTGTTAGTTTCCTTTGTCTGTGACACAGGTGAGCACGAAGGACATTTTACAGAAGGAAATGTGTATATGTTTCGTATTATTCTGTTTAGTTGCTTCAATTTCAGGACCCTTCACTGTCACACTGTTAATGTCTATTACTGTGTTAATGATAGATTTAAAATCTGTGCTTTTCCTTGTTAATAATAATAATAATAATAATAATAATAATACACTTTATTTGTATAGCACCTTTCATATAGGAAATGCAGCTCAGAGGGCTTCGCAGCAAGAGAATTAGATGCAGTGTTTTACATAAAATCAGATATAAAGAAACATTTAAAAATATAGAAAAGAAATGAGATAAAACAGATAAAATGCACAAAATTTAATACAAGTAGACTTGATTTGGTCGTTCTCTAGGATTCAAATTTATGATATGAAGTCGTGGAAACAGCCGTTGTAGCAGTTGTACGTCTTGTGCACTTTTCTAGAACTTTACTTCACACAGTCTATAATGTTAATACACTAGAGATGAAATCTCCTTTTCTCCTGTGGTCTTAGTAAATTATTGAAGGTAGGCTCGTCACTGTCCCTCCAGGTTTCTGCTAAACCTCGGTTAAAAACTCACACAGGTCCAACCTGTTCGTACATACTAAAGTTCCCTTTTCACTTACATATCAGTCTTTTTGAGTTTTATCAAAATAAATATAAAATAAGCAATATCTGGTCCAAGATTACACCCAGAGTAGTTACTTCTGACCGTACCCACGGAGTTAGTTGCCCCAGATCTTTTTCTACGATTTCTCTTTTTGTTTTGGGGCCAATGAGGAGGATTTCTGTTGAAAGGCCAAATTTTGTGAAAATTTAGAAAAAGGTAGGTGACTGAAAAACCTGACTTTAAATGGGAGAGACTTTGCTGACCCTACATGCACTCTCTGCACTGCTGTGATTGGTTATTTTATTGTTGGTGAACTGGTCCCAAACCTTTAACCTTACCCCTACCACAACAGAACAACGAACTACTGGTGCTAAAGCAGGTTTTCTGAGATGTTTAGCATCTAAATTTTGTCTGAAAACTGGATGAACTCCACAATGTCAGAGCTACTGATCATCAGTGTGGAGGAGAGGCAGCGCTGAGCTTTTCACTGACCACTTTTGAATGGCTAGCAGTCGATCTCGAAAGCTATCCTGAAACCCCACAGAGGATAAACCCACCATCCCAATAAAGACACGCTTTACATTTGTATCCACATGTACACAAATAGCAAAGTTTTGAGTATTTTAACTGTCAAAGTTTACCTTTGATCCTGGAAATAGTATTTTTTTTTTTGTATTATTATTTATACTATGTACTTTTTTGGTTTTCATCACAAGACCCACTTACCAACCTTTTTCTGTTTTTTTAACCGTTTTCAAAAAGGTCTTCATCATTGGCAGGTCAAGTTTCTTAAATGTCATGGAGATGGATTTGTCATTACAGTCAACATGATTTTAGGACTTATTCAGCTTAACTGTTTTGTTAATGTGGAGGATGTAGCCCAGTTTCACTTACTTTAGGTGTACTGCCACTGATTAATATTTCAGTCTGGGTTAAATCAGAAATATCCTACGTGTTTTATGAGGACGTTGGAGTACAAAACAAACTGTTTGGTAGTTTTTTTGCTATAAAGTTAAAATGTTGGGTGGGACAACCTATAAACATCCAGTGTATTTAAACAACATCGTTACATGATACTCCTCATAATGCTACGTGGGAGGACAAAGCAGTTAAATAATGCGAATCGGCTCTGAAAACTTTGAGCTTCTTCCACTGTTTTCATTGTTTTAAATTAAGAATTATTTTACATATTTTTTTCACTTTTATTTTACTTTTTCTCTAATTTGAAGGTCCTTGGGATAAGGGCGCGTTTGGGGTTGGTAACACCACCACTACACAGTGTTTCCTTTTCCATTCCTCCTACCGTGGAAGCACAAAAACAGGCCCAAACTGGAGGACATAGCCTGTGGGTGTGTGTTGTGATTCGATATGTCTTATTCCTTCTTTATTAAGCTCTTTGAGTCACTGTGACCTGATGATTTAAACTGATGGCACAGGAGCAGAAAACAAAGATCTACGCAAAAAAAACAAATTACGGCGTGTTGGCCTGCTGGCCGTGGATCTAAACTCTTCTCTAACCTCCAGACCAGCTCAGTGCTGTCACTACTAGCCAAATCAAAGTTTTCATAACAATAATCAAAGAAAAGTGACGCAGGAATATGAAAAAAATATATATATATATATTTACTTCTGGCTTTCGAATCTGAATGGTTTACTAGTCGTTACTTTGGAGGTCAAAGAGGTTTTTCTATCTCTATTTCGTCTTTCTATTCAAAACCAAACAGATTTGTTTATGTAAACTTCTACTATCCTTTTATCCCAGGCTACCTGTGGCGTTTAAATGAGCATACATAACAAAAATTGTTATATAACTTGAGCATTAACAGCATATCTTTGACAGAAAACAGGGCCAGCAGCCCCACATATGTAATTCAACAGGTCACTTTTACCCGTGTGTGTGTGTGTGTGTGTGTGTGTGTGTGTGTGTGTGTGTGTGTGTGTGTGTGTGTGTGTGTGTGTGTGTGTGTGTGTGTGTGTGTGTGTGTGTGTGTGTGTGTGTGTGTGTGTGTGTGTGTGTGTGTGTGTGTGTGTGTGTGTGTGTGTGTGTGTGGTTGGGAGACATAACGTTCATGTCCTGTTACACTTAAGTCCCAAAATGGGTCAGATAATGTTCTTGTGTGTTTGTGTGTGCACAATACCTCGGGGACTTATTACACAGCAAACAATAGTAAGTGCTCAGGTTAGTGAGGAGTGTCCTAGTTCAGGTGTCCCCAACATGTTATCGGCATCCAGCACTTATATACAGTACTATGAACTTGTAGTAAAAAAAAAAAAGAAGGTAAAATTACTCCTGTTGAAAATGTAAATAAACAAAGAAATTACTTTATGCTTTATATTACTGTTGATATTGTTTATATTACTTCTGGCTAGACAGTATGACTAGGAAGTAGTGCTACTTCTTGATTTACCTTTTCACAAGTTGTGGCTCATTTCTAAGGTTGTATACCCATTGTGGAGGCAAGTTTACTTCCAAATATGAATAATGAAGTCTACATATTTAAAGTTAGCAAGAGAATCATTTTATTTTCAATGGTTGTTCTTGAAGTGTGATTTCAATCACAACACGTTCCTGCAAATGTTTGTCAGTCTAAGCTTTGTTAAGAAATGAAGGGTACTGAAACGCTCGAGAGCTTTTAATTTGAAGATTGTATGAACACATAATTAACTAACTTTAATAGGGCAAACGGTAGCGGATCAAAACAGGGCCTCAAGTCGATGTGGTACTAATGCACCCTAAATAAATTATTTTAACTTTAACCATTTTTTTTTTATTGGCTCTCCTGCATCGCATACACTTTAGAGATGACTTTGATACTTTCCTTATATTTTTAGAGCTCTATGAGGGTCTGGGATCCTCTCTGTGGAATGCACATGAAGCTTGGTGATTATTTATCTGAGGTCTGCTTCTGATTCAGAAGAGCGGATTAGAAATTTCTTCTGCACTGATAAAGTTGACAGGAATGTCAGCTGAACAGGCAGTCATTGATTGATGATGCAAACAATATAGCATGAGTACATATCAAGCGCTGGCTCTGAAAAATAAAGTCTATCATTTGCAGTAAACTATCTTTGTGAGGCTGCTTTTGGACGCAATCCTGTACCTTAAAAACATGTTGGGAGCTCTCTCCATCGCTGACTATGGAATTATGCACTCCTAAAGTTTGCCTTTCTCAGGGTGGGGGAGCTGTGAAATATTATTTTTAAGATGATTTATTGAGTACAATTGCAAGAATAAGAAATAGAACATAAAAAGAACGGTACATTGTAACACGAGGGGGGGACTAAAAATTATTTAAAAAAAGTTTAACCTAGTACAAGTTGATACAGTTTTAATTGCTTTTTCTTTAGAGAGTGTTGAATTAAGTCTTTGTTGAAGTCGATAAAGCTTCTTACCTTTAAATTTACATTTATGGATATGGTATTTGGCCATTACGATAAGTATAACAATAAGATTTATCATGGACACATGAGGGTTTTTCTGTTCATTCAGGAGACCAAACAATACACTTTTCTAAAATAAGGAAAATCTTTCATCAATATTTTCAGTAATGAAGCTACATAGGTTTTGTCCATAATTCTTCACAAATGGGCATTACCTAACTAAATGCACAACAGTCTCTGGACAATCATCACAAAAACTACACAGGTATTGGTATTGATGCAGTTGTTAAAGAGTTTTCACATGAGGTCATACCGATGTGGTTTTATTGTTGACATCAGTAACAGCCAGGTGACGGTGCAGCAGCCAGACAGAGCAGCGTTAACACGGCCGTGTGCTGCCAAAGTCTTGTTCCCTCAGCAGTGTATCGTCAGTCGGACTTCAGTGTCTTGTTGTTTTGTCAGAAACATGTCAAAAATGATCAGACTTTGATGAGCACGCCCAAAAATCTGTCTGCTCTGAGTTTGACACAGGACATCGAGCTTAATGACATAGCAGAAACCATGGCAACCGTGTGAAACAGTTCAACAAGCTTGGTGCTGAATTCCAGTCCACCTGGACGGGTTGATGAAGTGGTCTCAGGAGTCGTCTGCTCCAGCCTCTTAAATTACTGAACAGAAAACGCAGATATAAAATCTGACAGATTTTAGTTATGAAATGTTGCCTTTGTGTCAAATATGAACAAAAGTCTCTCATCTGAACCTGTTAAAGCAACAACACAATGTGTGTTTGTGTTTTTGTGTGTATTTCTTAGGTGACTACTTTGGCATTCTGATGGATGAAAAGGTGTCGGGCTTTCCCTTCAACATCGCAGAAAACCCGATGTACTGGGGCAGCACTGCCAATTACCTCGGCCTGGCACTCGTGTAAGTGTGTGTGTGTGTGCGCGCGTGTGTGTGTGTAATTTTCATTTATTTTCCCAGCAGAGGTGTGTAGCTCAGTTTTCCTTTCATAGGTCGTCAGTTCTTTTCAACATGTTTGTCAATTAACTTGTAGCAGAGGAGCTTTTAGCTCGTAAATGAAACGAAAAGGCAAATCAGCCGACATGCGTCAAATGTCGTCCTAAACAGAGCGAGGGGCGTGCACACGCGACATAGGAAATAAACGTCAACCTTAAAAATGGAAAATGTTTTCTCCAATTCCCAAATCACTCCTGAAAAAAAGGTAGTGAGGTAAAAACGTGTACTTGTGCTCCTGGTTTCCACGACAACTGTGACCACGTCGCTGGCAGCTCGGCGGGCGTCGTTGCTGGGCAGGCGCTCCAGGGTTGATGAGCCAGCTGCTGATGAAAGCTATTAGCTGCTATTCTTCCTCACACAGAGCGACTGCATGTGGACTCCTGGATTCAGACTCGTACAGTCTTTAGACTCTTCTTTTTCTTGCGACTGATTAAAGCCCCATTTTCTCTGCTTTAATTCACCTTTCGCTTCGTGTCTCCCGCATTCAAAGCTTTGAGAGACCAAACCTGTGATTGCCTCATTTGACTACCACCTCCTCTCTCCGTACGTCTCTCACCTGTGTTCATATGGTTACTGTGCCTCGAGACTCATCCTCAACCTGCTCTGCTAGCTTCATCTTTTTGTTGTCGTCTTATTGATCTGCAGTTTATGATCACATCAGGGTCTGGTACAGTCGATCTCAGGAGTTGGTCGAGACCAGAAACAGAGCGAGTGTTAGACTAATGATCATCAAGTGAGCACAAACACAACTCCAAATGAGTGGTAATGTCATGCTGAATCTGCTGGATGTGTAGAATGTAATATTTAAATGTCAGTACACCTTTAACTGCATGTATGTTTTAATGTGCATGCTTGACAGAAACTTTACAGGTACTTGCCCAATGAAACAGCACCATCAAATTCTCTTGTGGGCCTTTAATTTAGAGATTTCTACACCGAATTTTAAATAAACAGGGTTTAAGTATAAGGAACATGTTTGTATCAAGTGAAAACAAAAATAGCATTCTGTAAAAATGAACACATACAAAACTATTAATGAAATAATCAACATACACAAAATATTTTATAGATATTAAACAGTATGATTGTCGAGCTTGAATTCTTACCATTAATAATTACATTACTTTTTTTTATTGGTTGCCGTGCCAACACCATTGCGGTTTCTCTCATGTTTTTTTCTGATCTCTTATTATATATTATACCAATTATATTACCTGTGATTTAAAGTGCTTAAAATCCTGACAGACATTACTCACTGTGACTGAGAGTGTTATTCTGAAGTTGTTTCATCAAACACACTCCGGTCAACAACTGAAGAACGTCAGGAGGGAGAAAAACTCCCCCCGCTCCTCTTCACCCCCTTGATGTGCCAGACAATTTCAGTCACACATTAGACCACTTACTGGCCTTTTTGTGTGACCTCGACAGGAGATGAGCTGACACACATTAGCTGGATGCACTTAGATGTTAATGTATTAACATTAACACGAGCGGGACTCGCGCCGCCAGAAAACTAAAATGGGCGCTAAAATCGCAGCAGGATGCCATCCCTTTTTGTCGTATTTGTTATACAAGTTGTTTTTTTTTTTTCATGCACTCCATAAAAAAGAACTGTGGCACCAAACTGGAGCACTACGGTCCTAAAGGAGGCTCCCTTTAGTATCTGAGTGACTGCTGAACATTTACACTTGGACAAAAAAAAGTTTTCTTGCTGAGCAGCACTTTTTAAGCAACAGCATGATGTCCTCTTATGTGACGTTTCAGGAATGTAGGTTATCAGAACAAATGGAAGAACAAAGTTTTGGAGCAAAATGCGGCCGCGCTGGTCCATTTGCGTTGAAACGTTCACACGTGTTGCACAACTGGTTGAATCCCAATGAGTGATATCAAACCAAGCGTGAAAGAGGCCACATCTGCTGCCTCTGCACACCTCTGTGTTTTTATAAAACGCAGGGGAACAGTCCATTTGTTGAATGAACAGTCAGAAACTTAAGCATACATAAACAGTCCATCAGTCTACATTATATGACACTATGTTTTGAGAACCATGGATTGCAGTGTCGGTCCAGCTCTGATCCAGACTGAAATATCTTAAAAACAACTGAACTACCATGACACTTGGTACAGATATTGGGGAGGGGGACTCTGAATAACTTTGGTAAAGCCATACTTAAAATCTGTACTGGAATGAGGTTGGTATTTGTGGTTTTGATTGAAACATCTCAACAGCAATTGAGATGGATTTCCATTAATCTGAATTGACTCAGAGTCATTCATAACTGACATTTAACTCAAATGACCCCGAGCTGATTTTGATTCTTAGTTAGTTTTCTTCTGTTTTATGTGCATGTATTTTACTCTGTACGCTGCTGCTGTGTTCCTGAACGCATCTTGTTAGACATGCAGGACTTTGCTTGCTGCTGCTTGAGCACTACTGACAGGTGTTTGCTTTGGGGATGTCATGTTACCAGGAATTAGGCAGTCAGTAGCAAATAACGGTGAATTTCCAAAATGTTATATTTCAATTCAAAAGCAACATCTGCATAGAAGAGCAATCAAATGAATGTATTTAAATTCTTATTAAAAACCATCTGATCTGCTGCATTATATATTTCGACTGACTGACGAACACGTGAACAAGCTAACGTTGGCCTTCGTCAGCTTTGTGTGTGGAGCTACAACAGATGCAGCTGTCACAATTCACAAAAAATACCAGTAACATTTCAACATGTTGTTGGTATGAAGTGAAACTCTCCTTCAGTTCTGTGGACTTCTGTCTTTGAGGCGGCTGGATAAGTTTGAGGTGTTTCCTCCTTTTGTAAGAATTGTTCGTGACACCGTTTGCATCGTGGTCTGGGCCTGTTGCTGCACCTGCTGCTTTTCACATAGGATTTAAGGGATCTCGACACACTGGTACTGTCACTTTTTCAGAATTTTGACATTGACTTGGTACCTAAGTGTCGGTTCTCGTGTAGTTTGCCCTAAAAAGCCTGCGTAGAAAAAGTCTTTAACTTCATGACACATTGAAGACACTTCACATCCAGTGTGTACATGCAAACATGGGAATGCAGTATGAAATCTGCATTGAAAATGGACTCTGCCAGTTACGAAACTATGTAATAAATTAGCAAATATGTTCAATGGGTTTTGTTGAAAAGATGCTGGCAATAAATAGCATCAAAACCGTGGATTCATTTCATGTAAATCTTGAGGGTTATAACTTTAAAGTGCAGTGTAGCAGTTCTATAATCAAGCTGTTTAGCTTTCTCGCTGTCCAATCTGTCTTTTTTTCTCACATTTTGAGAAAAACCCCTTCACATACATTGTTTTATCACCAAATGATTGAAAGTGTGGTGAATTCTGCTCCGTGTTGCATCATGGATCACAATCATGTGTTGTGCTTGCATGCCTCCGAGCGAGAGAGAACAACACCGCTGCTACTTTGAAAAGGTCATTCTCCGCTCCGGGCGAAATCACGTCACCTTCACTCCGAAACCTGCGCCTCCCTGTTCTCAGCTGTGGCTTTACAACTTTGTGTATGTGGAGAGTTCAACAGCCGAGAGAGAGTTCAGTCGTTGAAACATTAAGATGCACCTCAAGACAGTTGCTCGTACAAAGCAGATATTAATAACTATATTTGCCACACCAGCAGATTAGCGCTTGTAGCACAAAGATGATGTTGCATTGGTATTTTGTCTGGAACAAGATAGTTTAATTATACAACACCAGTAGATCTTCGTTTTCACTTTTAAAAACGGATTATAAAAATTAGCTGCCCATCTATAAAGGTTGTTTTTGTTAGTCTTCTTTTATTTGTGCAATATCAGTACTGTATATAGTTGTGTTTCTTTGGTTTCCTTTGTGAATTTGGATTGCTATATAGAATGTTTTGACCGTAATTATTTCTTCTTTTTTTGTGGTTCTCACTCTTTGTTTCTTCACATTCACTTTTGAAGATATTCCTTTTAAAAAAAAAGAGCATCCAGAAGTCATGGGTCTCTTAAGAAGCTGTGCGTCATTTCAATTTGAGCTCATGTCATTCAGACCGAGATGGAGCTGTCTGTGTGAAGTGAAGAGGTGACCATGCAAGTGAAGCAGATAATAATGAGGTTCATAGAAGGACAGCAAAACTCTATTCCTATTTTCTTTACTGTTCAGTTATGAAATATGCAGCCAAATGTTTCTGGACAATCGTGTGCACGGAGCAGAGGGAAGCAATAACCTTCGGAGGTAAGTACTCCAAGTTACAATGCTTCATCAACGTTTTTGTGACCACTGGTACGTGCAAAATTATGATTTAACCATGGGTCTATCAGATTTTTGGGAAATAAAAATAAGTCACATTGGGCCAAATCTGGTGGTAGGGGTGGTGGGCAGCGACGATTGTGTTGTTGTGGGCAAGAAACATGTTGGAGATTCAAAATAAATACCATTGTGCCACAATTTAGGTCGTTTACTCCGAATCTTTTCCCTCAAAAGCCTCAGAGCATGACAGTTGAAATTGATGTTGACAATCTGACCCTGGTGGACGAGTTCATGGTGCACAACACCATGAATGGCAAAGAAAACACTCCTTTTTGCACTTCTGACCTGATGCACCTTCTTCAGTCTTGGACAGTGACGTTTGGCCCTCTTGAAGCCCGAATGCCTCTCAAAACATCTCGCCCGGCTCACTGCTTCTTTGCCGTACATTTTGTGAAGCATTTCAAGGGTTTCCATTGCCGATTTCCCTTGTTTGACTTCAAATTTGATGTGCGTGCGCTCTCTGCTCAAGTTTCAGGTTCATGGTGAAATGCCAGTTGTCACAAAAATGCCAGAGACACAGGTGATGATGTTGATCAAGCGACACAAGTGGGAATACTTCACTTACGAAGGTTGTAGCTTTCATGTTCTCTGTGCACATCATGGTGCTGCACACTGTTTGAGCACAACAGGAACAGTCTTAGAACTTTTTGATCGAGCATCGTACAGGCCTCCATCCACAAGTCAGGATGCTGAGTGCCATTCAACAAGTGGAGCATTGAGAAGATCCGTTGGTACAAACCAATATAACAGAACATCTAACATCAATGCACATGTTTTTGAAAATAATATGTTGAAATAAAGTAAGTGAATGTGATGTTTTGACAAAGATGAAGAGAAAGATATAAAATTAACTGAATGGTTGACCGAACGTTAGATAATTGTTGATCTACTTAATACGGTATGATTTCCACACAGCTAAAATGCTCGATAGAACAAAATCAGTACAATGAACATTTAGTGATGAATTATGTACAGTAATTTTCAAATTAAAAGTCATTAATGATGAGAAATCAATTAAAAGTGCCATTTTGAATTTCATGGAAGTAATAAAACTCATGGTTACAAATAGATTATAACTAATTCACTAATTAATGACCTTTTAATCACACATCTGTGGAGACACAGATTAGTGTCCCTTTTTTGAAAGCTTTTCTTAAGAGAAAAATCTCCTCTTATGTTACTGTGTAAACATAATAAGGAAACTCAACACACCAACTTGTGCAGTGGACTCAACATTCAATAAAGACCCTTAATAACCCCAAATAGATTCAGTTTATTATTATAGAAGACCAGATGTAAGAAGCTTCAACAAATTTGGGGGATTTTTGCTTTAAAAAAAACACTTAAAAAAACCCATTACTTACTTACTGCTGTTGCAGATAAATATTGTGTCAGTAAATGTATGTCCTGTGCAATGTGACACATTTTAACACACGTCAAACTACATCTCTTGCTAATTTTACTGACTTTGTTGCAATTTAGACAATAAACAGTTGTGTAAAATGAAAACACAATAATTTGTTGAAGCTTCTTACATCTGGTCTTCTATAATAGTAAACTGAATATATTTGGGGTTATTAAGGGTCTTTATTGAATGTTGAGTACATTTAAGGGTTTTAGAATCATCTTTGCGTTTGTTATGGACATTTTTAGTGTGATTGTACGTATATGTCGGCCCACCACTTTGAGAATGAATGCAATGTCTCAGTAGCTATTGAAAGAACTATATTTTGGCTGTATTTTCATTTAGGGATTTCTGGTCACCAGAGGATAAACTCATATGACTTTGACAATCCCTGACCCCTTAGAGATTGCCACTGTTAGTTTTCATGTAATATTGACATCTACTGGATGGATCATCAATTACATTTAGAGTGAAGATTCATGGTCCCCACATGATGAATATTAGTGATGTTGAAATTCAATCTACTTTTTATCTAGCACATTAATCAGGCTGAAATTAATTTTATGATCAGATAAGAGAAAAACAAATTACTAAGTTATTATGTAAACTGTACCAAAAATAAGATGGTGAACATGGTGAACGTTGTACAACTGTACATGCTAAAGAACAACATGTTAGCATGCTGCCACTAGCGTTTAGCTCAAAGAACAGCTCTGACAGACTCTTACATTTTTTTTAACTTTTGACTTTAGCTGATATTTTATAGACAACATTGTTATTGGATGAATCCGGAAAATAGTCTGTAGATTATAATCACTGATATCAATCGCAGTCAAGTTGCCTAGCGACTTCCTGCCAAAGGCTAAAAGAATGTTAAAGTTTTATCTCAGGAAATGTTGAAATGATTTTTTTTTTAAGTTTCTGGAAGTAAGTGGGAAGAATTTGTGTACCTGGATCAGTATGTGTGGACTCTGAGTTCTCCCACATTCAAAATGATCAAGCAGTCTGTTCTCCCAATAGCAATCATCAAGAGAACCTCAGAGAGGAGTGAGACTGACATATTCCTGCAGAGTGTGATGAAGGTGTCGCCTCCGGTGGCCACACTATATACTGTACATCTGGTCAGTTCTCGAGAGTGCTGTCAAGAGCTGTCAGGCACTTTACATTTTCGGTGAATACATATGAATACTAAACATTTTCAATCTCACCTCAGGTGTACATCGAGCACTAAATGAATTGTGTTGCCATTCTGTTATAATTTTTTACACCTTAAATTTCAATCTTACTGCAAAAGAGCACCAACTTTTTTCCCCTGGGGCTATCAGCACATATTGGTGCAGGAAATATAAAGTTTTCCATGCTGCCAGGAGACAAGTGTCTACAGCCTGATTCGTCCAGACAGCTCATGTATACGGATATTATAGTCCCAAGGTGTAGGACAAAGCGCTACAGGAACAGCTTTGTTCCAGCAGCAATTGTTCATATAAACAAGTCGTAGCACCTTTTACACATTTTTATGGTATTTCTTTTATTTGTTTTGTTTTGGCTTTTAGTATAATTTCTGGCTTTTAGTATAATTTTTACTGCGATAGTTATTCATTTATTGTTGTGGCTTTTATTGCTATTTATTAGTCTTGATTGGTAGAGCCTCGAAGTACCTTTTGTCACGTCTTTGTTGTGCTTGAATATTGTCAAGTTTGTTTTTAAATGTTTGTTAAGATGGATGCCTTCTCTTTCACAGCCAAACAAATGTACCTACTGGTACATATAAAGTAACCTAAAACCTGAACCTATTCATGAGCATACACACAGATTTGGACAACAGCATATAGACTGAGACGTACAGATGCACTGACTGGAAACTAATATTATTATTCTAAAAGCAGTGTTCATTTGGTCAGATGCTTATCCAGTCACAGCAAACTGAGCTTAATCATCATAACATATAATGAATCATTTTAACAGTAAGTCTCAAAGAGAGAGGAAACCAAAGGGCTAATTTACCTAAAGATTTGTGAATAACTATGAGGGAATATTCTGCTACTATTTCTAGTTCACAGGATAATTGTTATTGGCAGAAAGAGACATTTGAAAACTGGAGCAGTGTGTCAGTCTAATAACTGGACACAATGCAATGTGGGTCAGTTGCAAAAAGGAATTATAACGCGAAGTCAATACTGACTCATCGCGCCAGATTGGTGTGTCACAATCAGCGGGGCTCGCTGCAGCCAGTGTTGTGTGTCAAATTCGAAGTTGATGAAAGCCGTGTATTGATTGTAATGACGGTTGTTACGAAGCTGACAGAAATCAAAAGTCACGAGAGAATTGCAGAATGACGCTGCAGGTCTGCTCCCGTCATCCTGCTATCAACAAACAGCTCAGTGTGGAAGAAACGTCAACCTGTGGAAAAAAAAAACACAACGGTGTTGTTAATAGAAACTGTGTTTAACATGTCTGAAAACTGGCCAAATATTAAATCCTGAAAATGTTGTGGGGGTGATGAACAAAATAGTTGATTTCAGATCTGGTGTCAGTATTGAAAAACAAGCAAGTTCAAGTTGAAAGAGTTTGAGATCATTTGTCACGTGACTTTCAGAAAGGTGAAAGACGGTGAAGAGAATTGAAGAATGTAATTTTGTAAACCACATAGTGTCAAACCTGTTTTTACTTCACTTATCTTGGCGTGGTTTATGGTTCCACAGAAAATGTTGGCAGTCCAGTTAAGAACAGTCTGTGATTTTAGGTTAGACTAAAGATTATTAGCATTATAGACTAACTAACAAAACAAGCATTTTGGACCTGCTCTTTGTCTAAGGATTTGTTCATCCAAATTATACTGCACTTTATTATGCACTTTGTTCAGGCATTCATGATCCCCAGATGATGTATCTTAATGACTTAGAAATGCCCTGACTCTGTGTCAACAATCGTTAGAAGGACTGCCACAACATTATACGCGCATACATGTTCCCCACTGGATGAATGGTAATACCTCTATTGATCTCTTTTGATCTGTCGCAATCACAACATCAAATTTTCAATCTGGTCAATACTTTGCTGTGTAACCAAATACCTACAAAATTAATGGCCTGGGATTCTCAAAATGCAGCCTGAATTTTGTGCTAATTTATTGCTTATAAATTTGATCCCATTATGGTGCTAGATAAGATGTGAAAGGTTCACCAAGATTCTCAAAATGTATCCTGAAAGGAACATGAACGTCTGTATCAAAGTTCACACGGCAAATCAGTCCAATAGATTTTGAGACATGCTAATAGAAAATTGTTTTTACTTTGTGAACTTTCCCTCTTGAGGCAGGGAATCATCTTCAAACTTATCTTTACCAAAGTTTTCTTCATCCCTCCAGTTTATCAACAAACTCACCATTCAATAGCTAAAAAGCTCACAATGTTTACCTTTTCACTACTGCTCCAGAGCACAGTTTCCACAAAACGTTAAGCGTTAAGTATAAAATTCAACACAAGTCATTGTTTAAATGTTATTGAATTGAACCAAAGGACAAAATTCAAAGTTGTATAACGAAGTGCAATTTCTTTTTTTCTGAACCAAATTTACCTGCTGCCTCTTTAAGTAGGTCAAGGTGGACAATTTTATAAGCCTCAACAGATAGTCCTGTTCAGCTTCCCCACAACATGCTGTTGTACTGATTTCTATTCGTGTTCTACTTTAGCCTAATGAGAAAATAGGCAATGGTAGATTTCACCAGGCAACGAGACGAGAAGTGTATTTACACAAATCGCAGTGCAGCTCCATGTCATTACACACTTCACATCTTTACACTGGAGTGGCTGATCTCTTGAGAAATGGTCCACATATCTAGTACATATTGTATTTGTAATCCAACCTTTGTGTGTCACTCTTTCTTTTCTTTCCTCTTTCGTTCTCTCTCCAGTGGTGCCAGTCCTGTCGGTCTACTCCTGACTGCCGTAGTAGCCGTCGCTTACAAGGTGGCGATAAGGTTTGAGGGGTAAGTCCTTCTTCGTTCGACCAATTTATAGGTTCTGAGAACAAGTTGTCGACATTTATAAAAATGCCATTATGTGCTGTGAATGTGGGTGTAACCTTCATGTTACACGAGTGGTTTCTGGACTGATTGGTGGTCAAACTTCTAAATCTTCCCGTAGATGTTGGCTGAAGAAATGTCACAATCCATATAACCAATTCAGTAAATACAGTAAATACATATTTTACGAGTTTTAAAATGAGATCTTATTCAGTTATTGTTTTATTTGTGGCTTGCAGTAGGTCATCGACGCATGTAAATGGGAACATCTCATACAAACCACTCGGGTATCACAATGAAACATCTCTCATCCCATCCCTCTTACTCCCATCTTGTGTTTTTGTCTCAAACGTCATCTGCAATTATTCAGGACACCATTCATTAGTTCTGCAAAAAGCAAAACTGCGCAATGGCCAGAGGAGCTTGATCAAACAAAATGGACTTCTTTTTTTTCACACATTAAAAGCCCCGTTGGTCGGCCCTTTTCTCCCTCGCATCCTTTTTCCGATGCTCGTCCTTGGCGATGACGAGATAAGGCCTGAAAAACAGTTACGAGCGACCTACTTTTGGACATCTGCCCGCACAGACTCATGCGTGGATAAATACACACCGGCAGACACACAGAAATACACCTTTTTTTGTGTTACATGTCACATAGCATCATTGAGGTGAATAATTAAATGCACAGATGCACCTTAACACGTCACAACTTACTGAGAACCCACAACCCTGTTTCCAAAAAAAGTAATGAAAAAAAACAAAACAATCAAATTTCTCATTTTCAACATTTGAAATGTTGTCTTTGGTCTAATTGTAATTAAATGTGTTTACAGGATTTTGCATTGCATGTGTTGCGTTCTGTTTTTATTTACATTTTACACAGCGTCCTAACGTTTTGGGAAACGGAGTTGTACAATGAGAACAAACAAAAACGACAAACAAAAGGTTCACACGGACCGAAACACGTGCGTGAACCTCAGCAAATATACTCACAGCCACAATGGAGAGGCATTCGAATGGAAAATGAATGTTCAGCGACCGAAACACTCAACAGAACTCGACATCCAATGAGCCCCTTTGTCCTTTTTCCTACCTCAGTCCCTGAAGGTTTTTGTGGTTGTTTCATTCACATCTTCTCATCCACATGCTGCTCCAAAAGTCACCCAGTGATGGCTAGAAAAGATTCGGCCACCTACGTCTCCCTGAGTCTTTCAGAGCGGCATTACTTGTCACTTAAGAACTGAAAGAGAAACGCCATGTTAGCCTTGGCCAGTCTGAACATGTGTGTAAGTGCTCCTTAGCGCCAGCGTACATCACGGTGCCGCAATTTCCGGCGGTGACGATCCTCCGTCGTGTCTTTTAGCCTGGACATGTGAATTCAAGGTGGCAGATTTTACCACACACTGCGACTGGGAAAAGATCCATACGCTATATTTGTCTTCTGCCTCTGGCCCCGATTCTGAATGATCTCATTTAGTCAAACAGTGCAGAAAGTCTGGCGTCTGGTTGGATATTCCTTCACACAGAGACTGGGATGGATAAAAAAAATGCCAATGGGATTGATGCAGAAACCACACGGTGTCTAGAGAGTTCAGATGCATAGCAGCTTTAGTCATGCAGTGGTGAAAGATGACACCAACCAAACAGCTGGCGAGGACATTATTAGGGCCCGAGCACCGATGTCCTTCAAAAAATGATTTATGATTTTTTTTTTTTTTTTAAGTCATTACAAACCCCAAACCTTCTAGCTGAGAGGCAGCAGTGTCTAAAGTATAATAAAAAAAAACCTCCTACAATAGCATGTAATTGAAAACTCCACCGTCCACAAATATTCATTCAAATGCGACCAAAATTGCCGCAGACATTCTTTAGATAGCAGATATACGTGTTTTCAAGGGGTCTGCAGTGATATTAAATATCTTCCTGTAATCTGTAGTGTATGCAAAACTTTTTCAATGTCTCCAAACGTTTCAACTTTACTAAAAGTTGAATCACCATCAACAGGCCGAGGTGGAATCTGAACCATTAATAGCAGCCTTGGTGAAGTAGAATCTTTTACGTGTTGAGTTAACCAGACTGTCGGTTCAGTCACTGGAAGCTCTGAGTGAACTCCGTGAAACACTTTCTCCTGCCGCGACTCGTTCTCCGGCGCAGAAGATAATCCAGCAGTCTACGACGTCACTTCAGAGCTGGAAACAACCTCATAAAGACACGGGTTCGAGCCCCGCTCAAGGTATTACACATGGTTCAGGGAGAGCGAGTCCCCTTAATAAGCCACATGGTTCACGGAGAGCAGATCCCTCTTGGGGATCCACACAGGTTCGGGTTTGTACATGCCGTCATACTAATACCAAACCAAAGGTCAACCAAAATAAAAATCCCCCAAAAGACACTTTTTGTTTTTTTTGTTCATATTTTGGACAACATGCTATAGTATGACAGTGGGGCACTGCTTACAGCAGTTGCCTCACAGTGAGAAGTTGAGGCATGCATGTCAGTTTAGAAAAAGGTCATACTCCAAAAAGTTTTTTCCATATTTCAGACATGACTTTTTTCACATTTTGGACGACAAAAGTCATACTATAGCATGTCTTCCAAAATGTGATAAAAAAAATAAAAAAAAGTCATACTATGTCATCATATTTCGCATGTCGTTCAAAATGTGAAAATATTTCGAAGGACGTGCCATAGTATGAATTTTGTTGCTATTCCTGAAGACATGCTATAAGTATGACTTTCGTTCATGTAATGGAAGCCAGCATAATGGTGCAGTTGTCAGCGTTGTTGTCTCTCAGTCCAAAGGTCCCGGGGTCGATTCCCGCCCTGGACGTTCTATGTGGAATTTGTATGTTCCTCCAAAACGAATAACCGTAAAGTATGTCGTCCATAATTACTTGCTTACTTATGCATGTAGTCCATAATGTAAAACATTACATTCAAGCAAGAACATGCAATCATAAAAAGTCATGTAGGTAGAAATATGATTTTTTTTTAAAAAAAAAAGTCATTCTATAGCATGTTGTCTAAAATATGACAACAACAAAAAAAAGTCATACTATATTTGGTTCCCCGACGTGCATTTTAATTCAGATTTCTGATTCTCCATAAATCTCCATGAAACATCTCTGTATGTTCTGTTCTGAGGTGACAACGCAAACACCAGCATCTGACTTTAACTCATTGCTGTCATAATCATATTTTATAATCCAGTATTGATTTGAATTGTGTTTTTTATCCTATACATGCTGCACTGAAGTTGGTCAATTTCTTTAGAGATTTTAAGAAACCTATAACCTGCAACCTGTATCGAAACTTTGGTCTATAATACTCTTCTATACATCTATAATCTTCTGTATAGTGCCCAAATAAATTGCACATGCTCAGTACATCATTACTTTTATAGATAGATTAATGCTTTATTGATCAATTTCTATTTTCATACGGCAGCTATAGACAATAAAACAAATCTAAAAACTAAGCTAAAATCAAATAGTAAAAAAAAACAAACATTAAAGTGATTGACTACACACATGCACAGTATCCCAGTTATGACTCTCCTCATACTGAAATGTTGAGTCGTACCAGCATGTCCTGGTTTCAGTAGCTACTGAATATCAGTTCCCTAACCAGCTCGTGTAGTTCACCCATATGGAATTAAATCTTTGTAAATAAAATAACAATAAAAGAAAATCTTAAATATCAAACAAAAATAAGAATTTTAGAGAAAATAAAACTCACTCAAGCAAAAAAAAAAAATGCATCTCAAAAGTCAAACTTTAGCAAACAAATTATTTGTGCAGTCATGTTAAATATTGGTCTTTTACTTGTCATGCCTCCATGGCAGCAACAGCTGTGGCTGAAAGCATGATGTTCTCAGGTAGTTCGTCCATCTGACCCATTCTCATAAACACTGTATCTCAGGAACACCTTGTGGGAATTTCTTCAAATTTGCCGCAAATGTTCTCTTGGACTTCGAAATGACCTGACACTAATGAGACAGATCACCGTGCAAGGCGCCGCCATCAGGATGGTTCACCATCGGGAGCAACTTAGGGTGTCAACTTAGTGTCTTGCTCAAGGACACTTAGGCATGTGGACAGGAGGAGCTGGGGATGTGTGCAACCCACTCTGCCGTCCGAGCCAATGGAGATGTGTCCATTACCGTCCTCAGATGAGTGTCCCTCGCCCTTCAGATGAAGACGGACTGCTGACTCAGCACCTGTCCTCAGTAGTTGGCTCTTCTGCGCTTGTGAAGCGGTTGTTTTGTGACCCCATTATACAAGTCAGAGCATTTCTCTCTGCATTTACCTGCGAACACGACACTGTTCAGCTTCTGTCCTTGGTGTGAACAAGCTTCTGTCTCAGAGTGTTACTGGGCTTCAAATGTTCAGGGATTCAGGAAGTTTGTTGAAAATATTCTCAGACTGACTGAGAACCTGTTTGTGGCCATAACCCAAGAATATCTATGGTAATTATAACTATGTTTCAGACACATCAAAGAGGCTAAAAGTTCTGACTTTTTTACATCCAAAAGGTCGACTTCACTGTGATGTCATAATGTTCCTCAAAAAAACAAACAAAAAAAAAAACATTTTCTGGCCATAACTCAGGAACAGAAAGAGAGATTGTGACCATATTTCACATTTGGTCAGATACTGAATTAGTGACACTAATTTTGGATGTCCACCATAAAACCATGGTGATTATATATTTTGTATTGCGTGTGAACCGTCCACGTTTTAGAATTTGTACCAACATCCATATTTGAAGCATCGTTTACTCTCACGTCTAAAAATGTCCGTTCTACGACACAACACTTTACACTTTAAACACTTTATTTTTTTTTCTATTTCCATTGTTTTGTACCGACTTGGATTGTTTTCTGCAATTCTGATTCTAAAATCCACTTTCCATCCGTAGGTAGCTCCGGCTGGCAGATTCTGTCAGCTCTGATCGGCTTTATTAGCCGAGCATGTGAACACAGGGAATTTCAAAGCTTAACAAAGTCAAATCAATTAGATTTGATAAATTCCTTCCACGTCTTCATTACATTCACTGTACGAGTCTCTTGGCAGAGGCAAACAAGCGTGAGGCAGCAATTGCAGTTCAGTGATATGCTCTTGTGTTTACATTTCTCCCTGCTTCCTTCACACTGATTGCACCTTCGCCCTCACTGCCAGCTGCCGGCTCTCCCGTTGGCGCTGCCTGACTTGTTTGCCTTACACAAAACCTCCCGCGTGGGCAGATGTTTTCAGAGGGGCTTCCCCTTTGGCTCCTGGCTTTTTGAGTTACAGCTCAGACCTCCATTTTGAGGAAGCGACCACATCCAGCTTCCTGAATACATCATTTACACGAACTGTCGTCCTTATCTCAAACTGGCTGTGGTTGCAAATACGTCAATACATTTGAATCGGCTCGCAGCTATACCCTCAAACCAAGATCCAGAAGTTACAGGAGGTACTGTCTTCATACAATATTCGCACATATTACGACTCATCCTGCATCCGTCTCTCTCCTGCAGACTTTTCAAACATGTGTAATGATGCAGAAGTCTGGTGTTAACCTGTCAATGCAGTGAAAGAAATGATCTGGAGCTCCTGTGTGCACAAATTGTGCAACAGAGTGGAGGAACATGTGGACACACAAGGCGTCGTTCTGTGTCACACACACACACACACACACACACACACACACACACACACACACACACACACACACACACACACACACACACACACACACTCAAGCTCTCTCACGGCTCAACACACAAACGCTCCTGGCACGGAGTGGTACGGCTTTCCAGTCTCCGATTTATTGTCCCATTACATGTTTGTTCTTCTGTATTTACAGACCATTCACCCAACAGATCTACGAGGAGAGGAGTCAGAGCCGCAAGCATGAATAATGCCCTTCCTCCCGGACACTTCCTGCTGCTCGTTCCACTTAGGAAATCCCGTTCAACCACACGGACACGGGCAGACAATCAGACCGGGCAGCAGCCGCGGTCATCGATCAACCTCCAGTGGCGATACAAAAGAAATGTTCAGATCAAAGTGTTCTCGTCCAATTTAGTTTTAACTTTTGAGAAAGCTGCATGGAGCCATTTTCCAAATGCAATTCCAAACCACATGACTGTGACACTGTGACTGTGTGAATGTTGAGTTTATTTTTGAGATGAGAATATTTATACAATGTTTGCATGTTAAAGAGGAATTTCACCAATTTTACACATTGAACTCCCATTTACAAGTCTTGGATGTTTCTACTGCGTTTATGAGAGAAGTTGTATGAAGCTTTTTGTGATTGGAGCTGTCGGAAGTCACGTAAATTGCCTTAAGTGACTTGCATCAGTGTCAGTTGGGGATGAAGGCTATCTGAAAAAAATCAGAGTGTGTGGAATTAGAAAGAAATAAGCCTCCGAGAACTCAGCAGCTTCCTCCGTATATGTAGCCCAAGGCTACATTAGCCGCTACTTGGTAAACACAAACACATTTGTTTTCAAGTGAATTGAGTCCATCTGCATTGTGGGTAATATTGGTATTGGCTTTAAAAGGTCACTTAACATGTTGTATCACATTTTTTTCATTCACGACTATAAATACTTTCACAGTTTCCAGGCTTAATGCTAAACTAGGATCCAGCTCCATAGTCCGCATACAGACATAATAGGCGTTTCACACTGCCTATTCGTAGCCCTGGGCCAATTTAGCTCAGGTTAACCCTGGCTAAGTTAACAGTTTGTTTACTGTAAAAAGTCATAGTATGTAAGACAGCCTTCAACGCTGTAATTGTTGTTTCCACAGATTTCTGAAGTTTTACTCTGTTTTTTATGATAAGCTATATGGCGTTATTCCTTTTAATTGTCTGTACCAGTAGTGGCGTCACAATGCACCTATGCAAATCTCTCCTGCCTGAACAATACACACTGCCTGGTAATGTACTTGATGTTAATGGCATTATTTTTTATGTAATAAATGAATGAGTCAGCGTGCAAAGAACTGGTCTCTTTGTGTCTTATGGAATCAAGACGATTAATGGGATCACTTTGCATAACTGTCTTTTACAGGAAAATTAGTGCAGAGGATTTTATGCATGGCTATTCCTCCTTTATAAACAGGCAAATTAAGTCAGTCCTAATTGTCTTTATGATCGCGTCACGCAGGACTGGATTGTAGGAACAAAACACTCCTGAAACTCCTGTAATAAATGAAAAGTTTGATGGATTTGTGATTATAAGTAGCTTACTTACTTAATGGTCACCTATCTGTGGACAGTCCCAAGAAATGCTGTGCTGCCATTTGTGATCCCAAGAGAATGAAGCATACTGACTAAGTCCCTGACCAAAGGTGTAGTGCTTCTAGAGCGCCTCTTCTTCACGTGAGGAATATAAAATGTTCACAGTTCTCTTGATCTGGTTGAAATGTATTCTTAAAGTACGATCCAATCATAAGCCTCCGTCATCCAAGGGAGCCAATACATTACAAATAAAATGGTCAAAGTTTTGACATGGTTTTGATCCGCTATCGTTTGCCCTGTTAAAGTTACTGCATTACACATTAATACAAACTAAAGTTTTCTGTATCCGCTTCAGATTAAAAGCCCTCCAGCATTTCAGTAAACAGAAGCCCTTCATTTCTTAACAGGGCTTTTATGAAACCTTTTATCATGTTGTGACTGAAACGTGAAAACACTTTATAACACTTCAGATGAGTAATGAGAACGACCATTGAACACAGCAGGAATTGATTGTTGACCTTACTAGACTAAAGTAATAAATACATTATCAACTATTGTCAAATCCAGTTTCTCAAATATTTCTGATGCAGTAAAAAATGTAAAAAATCTCTGAAAAAATGATGCTCATTTTGAATTTAATGGCAGCAACTCGCAACTCAAAATTGGGACAGAGGCATGTTTACCACTGTGTTGCATCAACTCTTGTTTTTAACCGCTCTGTAAACATTTGGGAACTGAGGAGACCAATTGCTGGAGTTTTGAAGGTCAAATGTTGTCCCGTTCTTGCCAGATATAGGATTTCAGCTGCTCAACAGGTCGAGGTCTCCTGCGTCCCAACTTTTTTGGAACCTGGGTTGGATGTTAGCTTGTCATCACAGTGGTTGACCCTACATATTTGCCATTTCACAGTTCTGGCACTACTTGTCACGTATTGCAGAGATTAATTTTGAATAGCATCACGTATTGTTTTGTACAATTGCCACACTAAGAAACAACAAATCAAACTCGTCATCTCTCATACTGTGCATCCTGCACAGTTTTGTGATTGCTTTCAGCAATATTTCTTTATTACCTCCCTTGGGACTGTGACCTCATCCTTTTTCTAGGATAAGTACAGGGCAATTTTGTTAAACAGCGGGCTATTAAGACTGTTCTTTAAAAAAATAATAGATTGAAAAAGGAGAAAAGAAAAATCCAGCGGGCATTATGCAACACTTTCCCTTTGTTTTTTTTCTATGGCACCCAAGAGTGACAAAGTGGTCAGCACCAAATGCAGTCAGGACAATAAAGGCAGTCTCGCTGTGAACAATTTTATTATTCAATTTCTACAACATTAAAAGGAGTTCGCCTCCTCATCTTGCAACTACTTCACTAAGCGTTTCGTTCGAATGGTATACGAAGTGGTATGGTAATAGTAATAATTACCTTAATATCACCAGGTTGGCTAAATCATATGTTTTTAAATACTGAACAACCAAGGGTTGAAATGTAATGATTATAATACATTTAGCCTCAGAATACGGCAGTTTTGTCTCTGGTTTCACTTTTGCCTCCAACCTAAAGCATCAGACCTCCTTTCTTTCCACTGAAGGTGTAAAATGAAGCCTGAGTGAGCAAGAATAGCAGCAATTCCAGTGAGTGGTCTCGAACGCTCCATTTTTCTTTTCTTTTTTTTCCTGCAGCGAGCTGTTACTTGCATCAGAAGCGAAAGCATCGCACAGCCTGAAACCCACTTCTACTGCCTGATTGATTTCAGAGACAAGTGGCTTAAGTGCTACAAGACCGCTGAAGTCTTCAGCATTTTTTTGAGCAAGTGAGAATACGTGATGAATTTAAAGTCCATACCTTCTCCACTCAAAACCTGCATAGACTTTTGCCAGGACAGCACAAGGTTTGGTAACCCTGTCTCCTAGAAATCACATTTACATACCACTATTTTTTTTTTTTTTCTCACCACATGTTTGGTTTCTATATAATCAGTTCACTGCATGGATTATATAAAGAGGCTTTTTCTTTCAATGGATGGAGCACCACATTATTATGAACTGGATCGGGGTCAGCAGGAGGTGGTTGGGGTGGATGGCCGGTGTACAAAACGCACAGCTCTCTCAAAATATACACAGTTTTACATCCAGCACTGTGGTTTGGGTTAGGAAAAGATCGTGGTTTTGGTTAAATGTAAGAACATTAAATCTGTCTAAAGTCACTCTGGAGATAATATCTCAAACTATCGGATTGGTTGCCTTAATATTTGGTTCAGATTTTCAACTTTCCCATTTTCAACTTTTTTTTTTTTTGTTTCCTTGACTCTAAAGCCATCATTGACATCTAGATCAGAATGTCATATGCACAAAGACATAAAAGCAGATACAAGCAGACATCTTTTGTTTTGTTTTACAAAGGCTGCAGGATTTTGGGACTGCGTGTTTGTGAGGATTCAAACTAGTCAATCACAGCAATTTTATGTGGAAAGATTCAATTATAGACATGGTTATTAAACCAAAGTGAATTCTTGTTAGTTCCAGGAAGGTTGTGAGCCTTGTGACAGACACAAACAACAATATTCTAGGAAAATTGCAGGGCAATGATTTCTCAAAAAGGGCACGAGAACTAATTATCATTTCATTGTTTTAATTACAGTGAACCCTCGCTATAACGCGGTTCACCTTTCACGGTCTCGCTGCTTCACGGATTTGCATCGTGCATTGAAATCACATTACGACTATATGTAACGTAGATATATTTAATGTCCAGTTCTATCTATTTCAATTGTAAAATAAAGGTTACTACTTCACGGATTTCGCCTATCACGGTTTCTATTTGGAACGTAACCCCCGCGAAAAACGAGGGTTCACTGTATACCAATTGCAGACAAACACACAAAACAATAGGCTACTGACATACATAGACATTTAACAGTAACAATGAGAGGCATGAATTATTTACGCTATAAGCTGCTTTATGCGCGATGCAAGTGCTTTATGGTTACACCTGCATAATAAAGTGCATTTTCATGAGAGCAGATTTTATATGTTGACGCATTAGACTTGCTGTAACGTGTCTAAATGGGACTGTGAACACCTGCACAGGTTAAATCAACACTGCAGGTGCAGTGCATGTGGATTTTGGTATTTCTTTGCTTCCTCGGTTTACATTTGAGTCATCCGGATGAAAAGCAGGTGTGAATGCCGTCCGGGTTTTTCTGCTCACCTCACCAATTGAATTTCGATGCCTAATTTGTTTCTCTTGATGTCTTTTAGGAGCTGCCCGGCAGAAGTTATATTTGCTCGCTGTTATATTTGCTCCGTTTGTTTTGCCTCACTCGAGGTCGGCTCCAAAAAGCTTCCAGCTCCAAAGACTCCCATTCAACTTCTCTTATGACATTCTCGTCAATAACATTTCTCCACCAGTTCTTATGGTGCTGTTAGCTCAAGTCTTCTTATTAATTTTCTGGCTGTCATTCTGAATGTAATCACGTCATTTATTATAAAATAAGCTTCAAAAAGCTGTGTTTGTTTGACTGACAGGCCTGTGGTGCAGTCAGGTTACGGCTATCGATGGGCGATACCTGACTATACTACGTCCCGTAGTATAGTCAGGTATCCAATCAGATCGAGTCAGATCCACTGCTCGCTGCAGTTTGTCCAAATATTGTCACTTGTGGCACCAAACTGGTTCAGACTAGCAAGAAGGCTCTGGCCAAAATCCAAACTCGAGGCTTTTTAAGGGCTGTTGACAAACCAATGGGTGATGTGACTGTTGGTTGCCGCTTAGGTGAGACAGAAGGTCAAAACAACCTGAATCCACTTCACGTGACAAGTTAAGATCAAATAACATCAGAATTTTTTGATCAGTTCAGGCTAAATATCTAATGTCGATTGGTTCTGCTCTGCTTATCTGCCAAGCTTCCCACTGGTCATACAATTTCTGGAATATCAGGGAATTATAAAAAGTGAATTTCAGACATGGAAAGTGTGGGGATTGGTCATTTTTTGGGGGGGGCCAAGTCGTGGAATATCACGAGATTTTGTTTGTAGCATGTTTAAAAGTTCCTGGAACTTATGGTGGAAAAACAACTCCAGTAAACCCTCCACTCCCAACCATTACCCACCTCTACCTGTGCAGCCCTGGACATCCCTGGTGGCTCAGATCATTCTGTTGTTGTTCATTTCAGTCACAGACTTTCTCCACGGAGCGGAGAAACAAACTGCTCAAGTCAAAAATGCAGAGTCACTGCTGCACTACCGTTTCACACAATGTCACTTATTGTAAGTCGCTTTGGATAAAAGCGTCAGCTAAATGAAAAGTAATGTAACTTGAAAATGTCTCCGTTTTCATGATTCTGTGTCACTCTTCATTCACACCTGACTGAATGAAGCACGTGCCTAGAAGCAAACTCATTTTTTAATTAACAAATTTGAATTAACTGTCTGCAGTTCAACCCAACACACACACACACACACACACACACACACACACACACACACACACACACACACACACACACACACACACACACACACACACACACACACACACACACTTCTCTCTATAATCACTGTTGTTGTTCATTGCAGATGAACCTGAATCCTGTTTTAAATTTGCCAGCTGCGATTAAAAAAAAAAATCCTCCTGTCCGCAGACAATTAGACAAACAGATGGAGACTGCCAATATGCTGACACTTGCACATAGACACTGACAATGACTTTCCCCCCCACTGCAGTGATAAAATCGTAACCCGATTGCCCCCTTTTGGTCACTTTGGTAACTGCAGCCTTTTAATCTTGGATCATGAATTAGCAGCAGCTGCCATGACTGAGGATGTGAATGAATGAATGAGACTTTGTGGTAAATAAACAACTATAGAAGAATCTTGTAGGACGTTTAGGTACTTAAATTACTCTTATGCTGTTTTTTTTTTAATTTCTTTTGCAAGCCTGATAATACTCTGAAAACAGTTTGTGTTTCAGTCTGAAAAAAAAAAAAATTAGACTTGTCTTATTCTAGAAAAACATGTAACCGCTGTCGGTTTTCATAGTTTAACATTCTGTCTAATGTTCACACAGTGTCCCAAAACCGGCTAATCGACGGGAGATGCGTTAATTAGTAACTCGGTAACATTCTGTGAAAGTCATTATTTCTCTGGTACGCACAGCATCAGTCGCCTTGTCCCATCTCAATCATATTATAATGTTCTGGCTTTGGAGGATCTGTTTGTTACTGTTTTCCAGTACTCCCCTCGTATCTTCTGAAGAAAATGACACATGACGCACCAGTGGGAGTTTGGTCCGCTTCTCCCTGCGCTACACAGACCACCGAGTACCGAATCGCTGAGCTGTGACGCCAGCAGGGGGAGGGGCCCGCCGCACGCTTAAATACACGGCTCCAGCCCGGAGTTCAGACAGCATAGCAACGCATCTCAAGAGCAACAGGGTACGAGCCTTTACGCTGCTTCCATTCGACTTTTACGCACATAACGCACATTGCATCCAAAGGAGAAGCAGTCCAAGCACCCCACGTTTAAAGATGATTAAGAAAATGTCGCCCTCAGAGAGCGATTTTGACATCCCGGCAAAGAACTGCTACAGAATGGTGATTTTGGGCTCCACCAAAGTTGGGAAAACAGCCATCGTGTCGCGGTTCCTGAACGGGAGATTCGAAGAGCAGTACACGCCGACCATCGAGGACTTTCACCGGAAATTGTACAGCATCAAGGGAGACGTATACCAGCTGGACATACTGGATACATCGGGGAATCACCCTTTCCCCGCCATGAGGAGACTTTCAATACTGACAGGTACTTATCCTCAGTCTGTTTTACCAGATGGAATAGTTGTGAAAAATCAGAACGCAGAGATTGTTTTGCAAAAGGCTGCAAAAATGCGATCATTGTGTACGCAGCAGGGTGCACCGGTGCTTTTTAAGCTGCATTGATTTGTGCACATATCGAGTGCATCTTTCAGAAAGTTAACCAAAGCATTCTTCTCTCCTTCCAGGTGACGTGTTCATCCTCGTCTTCAGCTTGGACAACCGAGACTCCTTCCAGGAGGTGCAGCGACTCAAGCGGCAGATCTACGAGACCAAGTCGTGCCTGAAAAACAAGATCAAAGAAAACATCGACGTGCCTCTGGTCATCTGCGGGAACAAGGGTGACAGAGACTTCCACCGGGAGGTGCAGCAGGAGGAGATCGAGCAGCTGGTGGCCGGAGACGATAAGTGCGCGTACTTCGAGATCTCCGCCAAGCGCAACGAGAACGTGGATAAGATGTTTCAGACTCTGTTTACCTTGGCCAAACTACCTCACGAAATGAGCCCCGACCTTCACCGGAAAGTGTCCGTGCAGTACTGCGACATGCTGCACAGAAAGTCACTGAAAAACAAGAAGATGAAGGACATTGGGGAAGCGTACGGCGTGGTCACTCCATGCGCCCGGAGACCCAGCGTGCACAGCGACCTCATGTACATTAAAGAGAAGGCTATCGGAGGTGGTCAGGGTAAAGACAAAGAGAGATGCGTGATCAGTTAAGCAGACTGTGAGGTGCATACTCAAGACAAATCTTTAAAAAGAGAAGGAGCTTGGTGCGTCAGCTTGAGACGCGACCTACGCGGTCGGCTGCGCTCAAACTGACACCTGGAGGTGTGGAGACGCCGGGGCCGCCGCCGCCGCGCGCTCTGGCGCAGCGCCGTTTCAAAAGGACTGGACACGCGAATCTGCTTAAACAGCCCCAAAAAAACAAAAAACAAAACAAACAAAAAAAAAACCACACGCCGACGAGACATTTGACAATGTTAGCTTGTTCTGTCAATCAGAGCCCAGTGTGTGACGTGGCTTCATACCTTGTGAGACTCGTGCCTCGATGCGTAAAATGTGTTTTGTTGACGTTATGCCTTTTACAGATATCAGAGGGGAGAGAAAACTGACTCTTGGCTCAGGTGGTGCAATGATGGGAGAAAAATAATGTTGTTTACATCTTATAGATTTTATAATATAACTTGAATGCTTTGTGGCAATCTGGACTATTTTTATTGTGAATGCATATTTATTGTTGATGTGAATTTTTTTGCAATGAAGTCAAATAGAATCTGAAAATGTAATAAAAAACAAACATAAACTAAAGACATTTGTGCATTGCTTCTCATTTCTTCTATATATGTTCACTATATTGTCAACATTTTCATGAATAGCCATCTGCTATTTACCTCAGACAAAGGCCAGTTACCACATGCAGACACTGCTGTAAAGTTTGAACCCCTGAGGCACACTGCAATGTGCACTTCTGCAGGAAAAGCGTCTGTTCGTCAAATACTAGACATCTTTAAGTGTTATGCAGCAGTTGTCAATCTGTCAGCATCGCCGAGGGCACAAAACAGCAAAAGTCTTACTTCTGTATGCATGTATCTGCAATTTCCATCTATTTTGCAGAGCACAGATGTGATCCAAAAAGTTTCCAGTCCGCAAAATGAACACAGAAGTTCAGTTCAGATCTTCATCCAAACAGAAATAATGTTCATCAGAGAAAAAAATATTGAAACAGCCTTCAATGTCCTGAGAAAAACAAAGTTTTCATGGTTGTTTAAACAGGAAATGATACCCATCTGATGTTTAAACAGATTAACAGATTAAACATCTAATTGGTACCACCAAGGAAGAAAAGTCTGATCTATTTGCACCGGGAAGCCCATACGCCTTAATACATTTACATAAATGACGGGGACCTAAAAAGTGCACTAAAATCACAAAGTTTCCTCCACAGTACCCTTGAGCCCATTTTACTGCGCCAATGAAAGCATTTAACATGCTGTTGCAACACACAGTGGATGCTTGTAGCACAAATTGGCAGATTATACCCCTTTAACGCTAAAAGGATTCTACACTCAAGTGCACTCGTGCAACAGCAAATAAATACAACATGCTCCGAGAGCGACGACACCCTGCAGCTCCAAACAACGCAGCCACTTTGTTGTCAGGGTGGTTTTAATTCGACGTTATTTGCACCTGCGTTTACAAGTTCCCAACCCCTTTCCCATGAGAACAGTAGGAGACGCAGTGTCCAGTACTTTTTTTTTTTCTTCCGTGTGACGTGCCGGCTACTCGCTACCAGCAATAATCCTGTATACTGTATCCTGTGAAAGTCAGAGATGGTAGAGAATGTCCTGCATTCATCTGAGAGAGAGAGTGTGTAGGGAGTCAAGGACACACGGCAGGGCACTGTAACACTGCCCTTATACACAGTGACACCATGGCCTCCAGGCCTGCCTACATTCATTATGGAATTACATAATTACAATGTTTAACATGCATCGCCGTCCCTATTAGCTGAAGACTAACATTTGTATTTCTCATCATGAAATTTGTCAAACAGTCAAATAAAATCGTTCATGTACTTTTACACACTGCAGATCCATTGTGAGTCAGTCTGAGCACACAAGTTTTCATTATCATCGTCATCATCATCATCATCATCATCATCATCATCATCATCATCATTCCTATTGGCAAAAGTGTCAACACTGTGCGGCAGCATCAGAGGGGGTAGAGGAAGGCCAGGGTCAAATAGCACAGAACAATGAGGAAGAAGCAACGCAGGAATTCTTCTGTAGAACGTCTCGTCAAATATTGTTATCTGAAAGAATTTCAATCGGAAAACGCAGATGAATAATAACATCACTGGATGACAAGACAAAGGATTGGCAAGCGCACATGTTTGATAGTGCACATGTCTCAGGAGATAAAGGCTGTTTTAGTCATACTCACACCATGCAACACTGTTAAAGTGCGTAAAATTCACTGTATCGTTATTTATCACACTGAGGGCAAACATCCCGTCTCAAACATCTATGATCTAATTATCCAGTTATCAGTCTTTATTAAATTACAATTTAAAAAATTGTTTTATCTCATCTCAATCATGTTACATTTATGAGTCAAGTGATTTTTTTTTTTTTTTAAATCTTCTTTTATTAAAGACAAATGCAGCTTCAACAGGCAGCCATCATCACGCTACTGTCAACTTTCAAGCACCCTTAGTGGTCAAGTGCACTGAAATATGTCACTAATTGTGCAGTTTTTTAGTGTGTCGACAGTGAAAAAGTGACAAGATGAATTCAAGTGAAAAAGTTTCTGAAAAAGTATGGACATTTAAAAACAGCAATGCAATGAAATTCGAAGAAGTGCTCAGAGGGCATTTAAGCCATAGATGAAGGAAATGACAGCTGCTCATTGGCAAAGGTATCTTGATCGCACCCTGGTGGTTGGTTGGAGTAAAAATCATAAACGCAATAATGTTATATAGCAAGCAAGTAAACATTTTCAGTTCAATTCAGTTACATTTATATAGAGCCGAATCCCAACATAAGTCATCTCAGGGCATATCTACTGTTCACCAAATCGTCCGTTCAACCTCACTGGTGAACAAGTATAAGGTCACTAATGCTGGGATCAGACTACCTGAATTCAGCCCGATTTAGTCATTGCCACCATTTTTTTTTTTTTTACCTTCCTAGTTTGACATGTCCTACGTTGTGTTCCGCGACGTTGACCAATAGGATGGCAGAGTGCGTTCTCATGGGCATTTATAAACACGGTGAAGAGAAAGTGTTGCCGTCAGGTGGAACCAAGGAACGGAGAAACTGTTTGTTGAGCCGTGGCAACAATACCCCTGCCTTTCCGCCATTTCCTCAAGAGAGAGAGTACCACGACGGAGTAAACAAAGTTAAAACGTTGGCGAGAAATTGCAGAGGCACTTCCGCAACCTGGTGAAGGATAGCCATGTTTGACAACTTCTTGACCCTCCTCCCCGACGATCCAGGGACTCGCACACGAACATGAACGATGATTGGTTCGGGTCATGCTGGTGGTTGCCGTGGTGTTGCCAGTCTCCCGACAAAGACGCTGCAAGATCTTGTGGCACTGTGATGGCCTAATAAAAAACATAGTTACCATCATGAAAGATAAATATATCGTGTAGTCTGATCCCGGCATTGGACCGTTCTAAGTTATTTCTCGAGTTGATTTGGAAGTTAACTCTGATTTGTTGTGTTCAGGATCTCCAGCCCGTCCGTCAGCACCTCCACGCCAGCCAGCCTCTGTCCGCTCTGCCATCCTCCACTCAGCTGTCTCTGCACCGTGCTTCCCTCTCGTCTGCTCCACAGTCACCCCGGACCTCTCCACCTGCACCACCGCCTACCTGAATCCTGCATGTGGGTCCTCCTTTAACCTTTTCCCATGACAAAAAGACAATGCATTTTTATTATAGTTCAAAATCTCCGCACACACAAACACACTAACCATCACAACTAAATGTAAACCTGCATCCTAACCTAATTCTAACTTGAACCTTAAAGCCAAGTGACGTCCTCACTTCCCGAAAAGGTGCCCGTGTAAAATGGGACGTGTGCAAAAGGAGAGTCATGAACCGCTTCGATGTTCTTAACACGTGTTCAGTGCATGATAAAAGTCATTCTATTTGCCTTTGACACTGTCGCCCTTAACACACACAATCATATACATACATACTGTGTGAATGAAGAAAATAAATAAAATAAGGACACATACTAAGGCCTGTGTTAAGTGTGTGTATGTCCACCAGGAAATGAAAGGCCTCTTTGATTTCTCGTTTTAAAACTCAGATACCTCCAGTTTCTTTTAAACCGAATGTCACTGTAAAAGAAGGATCTATCATTGAATCTCCGTGCAATCAAACGGCGCGACAGCGATCGGCCTAAAATGCGTCATTAAAGATACGCAAGGGGTGGGAGAGGTGGAGACGTATTTGCTTTATTGGTGACTAATGACACAGTGAAGGTCTGTGGGATCCTGCTTTTGCGCCACCATGTCGTATCTGACCGTAAGTGTGTTGCATAATGCTCGGGAACATTAGGGAAGTCAGACAGGGAGCTGAAAAGGTCTAATGCCGTTGACGTTGTCAGTCAGTCTGGAAGAGATGGAAGCAGAGCTGTGGTGGAATGTAACCGAGTACATTTATACAAGTATTGTGCTTTTAGATTTGAGGTATCTCTACTTAAGTATGTTTTACTTTGTGAGACTTTATAATTTGGCTCCACAACATGGATCTGACAGTTCAAATCGATATTAATATTTTACATACATGCAGTAGCTGATTAACCAGCAACTGCTCTGACGATGGTCAAAAGGTCGTTTTTAAGCAAAACTGCTAGTTTCAGCTCCACAAATATGAAGATTTACCGATTTTCCTCGTCTGTAATGACAGTAAACTGGATTTTTTTTAAAATTTGTATCTGGACTGTTAGTCAGTCCCAACAAGACATTTGTAGACATTTCTACCTGATTAATCCACAATTAAATTAACTATTAAGTCTCTGCATTATATGCAGTCATTAAAGTGAGCTATATAGTAACTTAGCCTGGGTGCACTGACTGTCGCTAACAGCTTCAGTTTCCCTCGCTGTGATAACCGTCTGGGTCCTTGGCTCGTATTAGCGTTTGCGCAGCCACTCGGAAGGGCGGACCAATCAGCAACCAGCGACCTCCTTCACTGTAATTGGATGGCTGGTGACAGTGATGAACGCACCGTTTATTTTTCAATTCTCGCTGACCGGAAAAAAAATCGGTGCCGGCGTTCATTAAAATGAAGAGTGGCCACCACCATATTCATGGGGAGACGATTAAACAATTAATTGCTGTCCTATATTTAATCATTAAAATGAGTTTAATCTTAACCTACAACTACAGTATATCCAAAGGGTCAAAGGTTAACTTTACCATGACATAAAAATGTTCTGCAAAAACACGTTTGTGGCCATTGTTCAACACAATAACGGGAGATTGTGACCATATTTGGTTGGAAACTGAATTGGTGACACTGAACTTTGGTGTCCACCTCGAAGTTGTGCTGATTGTACAGATCTTCTGAGCTGTCGTGTTTAAGATGTTTGTGAAGCAGTCACATTTTCGAATTTATAGCGTCTTTGCAACATTTATACTGGAAGCAATTTTTTACCGTCATGGCTTTTGTTTCTTTATTGGCGGAGCATGTGAACACATACAAGAAATTTCTCTCTGTTTTTTGTTTCTGTCAACGAGTTTACAATCTGATGCTGCAGACACAAAGCAGAACAAGACCAAAGCTTACACTGCAAAATGACTCAGGCAGAGGCGAACAACCAAGAGGCCCTAATTCAAGAACCCAAGTCTGGACTGGACCTAGAGATGTTTTATTTACATCTGACACTTCTGCTCTTGGAATGAAGTGGCAGCATGATATTAACAATACTTCTAACTCAAGGTCCAGTGTGAGATGAGTCTGAAAGCTAATAAGTGGACTTTGAGTCAAGAGTACTTCATCAAACTGTTGTTTTTAAGGTTGAGAATGAACTTTTATTTAACATAAATAAGACAACAAAAGAAAAAAAAAAAAAAAAAAGCTCTTATCTAATATCGGCTACGTATCTCACTTAAAATGGAATGTTTATCTTTGCTGTTTTATACCCCTGCAACTATTCTTGCTCATAAAACCCAGACAAGCTGGAAATAACTGGACATGAATGAGACAAGCAGTTGAAAAAGCCTCGAAATTGAAGACATATCACACCTGTGGTTTGTTAAATGCGTTTTATACGATAATTCCAGTAACTAGGGCTTGTAGTGCTGGAGGGAGAAGTCGTTGAAGTGGATGATGGAATAGAAAATAAAAGGCGTTTTTGGTCCACGTGGCCTCAATAAAACCTCGTGTCTGCCCAATTTCATGTTAGTTAAAGACTTCTGTTGTGTGAATAATGACATTATTTGGCAGTGTTTTCCTCTGAGAGAGGAGCTGTGCTCCCTTGGGCTCATTAGCAATTTCCTAAAATGAAATCTAATAACAGGCCATACAACTGGAAAGTTGTACAACTACAATTTGTCATTGAGCCATAATTAAATAAACCATCATCCAGATTGTTCAGTAACCTTTGAGCCCTCTGTGTTATGAGCCATATTATGTAACAACTAGTTATAATCTATAATAAAATGTAAGATGAGTTTAAAATGGAATATTTGATAAGAACAAAACAAATAAAATGATCTCATCCTTCTAATTTTGGTGCAGATTTTGTAGCTGAGGAAGAGGAGACGTTTATTGTCAGTCTGACTGGCCTGTGGACGCTTCTTACGCAACACATGACTGAGTGGACCCATTGTTGTTCCACAAAACTGCAACCTTTTGCACAAAATGATTGACTGATCCAGGGATGATGAGTAGCCCAGTCTCTGGCCTGATCTGTCTTAATCCGTAATGTATTTATGTTTTAAGCAGAGCACCACAGCCAGAGTCAGACATGCCAAGATCAAACGGATATGACAGGCCTTGATTACCCTGTGACATCAACAGGGTTTGAATTGGGCTGGGAGCTCCAGCAGAGCCCAGATCTGCCTCCTGACATCTGAATTGCATCCTGCCAGAGCTCAGCTCCATCCCCTTCAGTACCACATCAATTTCCAACGCTCACACATCTCTTAAAATTCTCTTTCAGACACAGTGCCACGCCGACCAAACAAATTCACAATGTCAGCATCTTTTCTTAGATTTCATTAAAGAACTGAAGCCAGAAGTCCTGACAATCCACATCCACAAAACCCAAACTCTCCGGTTTTCAGTAGAAGCACCAGCAGTACCAACGCAGGAAGCAGTGTGTCCTTTATGCAACGAGGCAAAAAGTGAGGAAGTTGAGGTCACATTGGTGGATGATTACTCTCCTGCAGGAAACCAAAGTTTGCAAACCAGGCCTGCAACTAATGTTTGCATTTCAGTTAAAGATCTTGCACAATCTTTTTCTAACCATAACCAAGTGATTTATTGACATGTCCCTCAACATATCTTAACAATATTCCATTTTCCATTAACCTAATTTATACTTGAAGTTTACTCGTTTGTAGTTGCCATGCTAATTTGCATTACAGTATACGTGAAAAAGACGTGTCACTTAGATTTTGTAGGTTCAAAGGTTAATTGTCAAATATGATTTTTGTAATAATGGTCAGTTATCATGTTATCTCGAGATAAGAGAATAAAATATAATTATTCCTTCTGCTGTACCTTTCTGCTTCCATACGTTCCAGTCTTTTTTTTTTTTTTAAAAATTAACTAACATTGCAGAAGATTTGGGACTTGGACTAAGATTTTTACATCTGACAAGGTAAAGTGTTCCATAAACCCAATCTTTATTTCACCATAACCAGACAGTAGCAGTGCAGGTCCGGTTACATCCCAACCAGGTTCAACCTACACTTTCATGCACGTGAGCCTGTATTGTGGATGTGCGGGAGTGTTGATTTGTGTATGTTGAACACGGCCACTGATTGATTGATTGATTGTTTGGTTGGTTGGTCGCCTTCCAGAAGCAGCCACCCACATCCACCTCCGGACGCTGCAGCACGTCGTCAGGTTGACTGTGGTTAGGGTGTAACCGAGCCACAGGAAGTCATCTATGGTTAAACTGTAACTATAGTTTGTTTTAATAGTTTTGTCCCTGTGAATTTAAGTCCTTGGTAATATGTCGAGCCTTATCTTATCAGGCTACCTGCCATCAATCATTTTAACTCCAAATAAAACACCTCCACGGAAGTCTTTGCACTAGAAACCTATTTTATAATTATTTCACTGTGCTAAAATGAATGTCAGTGACGCAATGGATTATGACATGTTTTCAAATTTTCACCTAATGGTGTTATCTACTTAACACCATGAATAATAAAATAGATAAATAAATATAAAATGTTAAAATTATACTGCTTTAACTGAAAAAGATTTTTGGTGGACATGCCGTCTGGAAAAGCAGAAGAGACATTTTGAGCCTCAGCTCTGATTCATGTTTTCTCCTATTGTCTGCCTCTCTTACCAACACAAATAAAAACCAAGAAACTTGAAAACACGCTGTGGTAGAAAGAACACACACACACACACGCACACACACACACACACACACACACACACACACACACACACACACACACACACACACACACACACACACACACACACACACACACACAGCGCAGCAACACGTGTACACAAATGCTCACAAAACACGTGAAAATTGGTCACCCATTCTAATTCTGGTGTCGTCTGCAGCTGTTCTGTCCATCCATCCTCTCCGTGGCCAAATAACTGCTGTCCGCCTGCTCGTCTCGCTGCTTCAGTTGATGTGCAGATGGCATGATGCCGACTTTGGGATTTCCTGGAGATTTGAAGAAAAAAAGCAAACGTTTTCACAAGTTCAAAAACAAAGATTTTTTATTTTTTTTCCCATGTAGTATTTCTTGATCAGCTAACTTGGATTTTTTTTTTTTTTCTGGTATAAATTTTCAGTACGGGAATATAAACACAAATAGTACAGCATTCAAATTTTGCAAGCCAAAAATGTAACAATCACAAAGTAACTATAGAAAGAGGCTTAACAGAGCAGCTCTGGGACTGAAATCAGTAAGAGACCAACACAGCTATAGCCAAATGCAATATTTCTGCAATTACATTTTAAATCACTTCAAAGAGACAAAAACATCTATTTCAAGGGATTCAAAACAACACAGCATCTTCCAAAAAGAAACCCACAATAAGACTCGAAACAACAACAAATAGAAAAAAAAAAAACAACAACTAAAAAAGTGCAAAAAGGCAACAAAAAGATGATGAGAGAAAAACTTCTATACAAACAGCTACAAGATGACTACAAAGAGACTCAAAGCAACCATGACACATAAAACCCCCACTGAGTTGTTTGTAGTCATTCCATCCATGTGTTTATGTGCAACTAACTGGTAGGAGCTGTTTAAAAATGAGTGTTGAGGGCACAGATGGTGTGAATGTGTTAACTTTATTTGAATTGAGCGTTCAGTCTGGCTGCAAACACTCGCTGCTGCTCCCGACCAAACTACGTCATATAGTTTTAGCTGTTAGTCCTATTGTAACAACTTTATTTTTATGTGCATAGATTAAGTCAATTTTAACATACAAATTAGTAATTAGTAATGAGTTTAAATTTTTTTTTTAAAAACCTCCTGACACCTGGAAGGCTTCATGCCATGCTAATGACCGGACCTGTTCAGGTGTCGTCAGGACTCAAGTTCGGGTCAAACACAGCTTTCTTCCTGGAACTTGCTAATTTTTTTTTCCCACTGCAGGAGGTCGCTGCTGCTGCAGGATTTTCACAGCAGTTTGTTCTCGGATTAAAAAGCTACAGAAGCAGAGGGGCTGAGAATTTTTTTTTTTCTTTTTTTGAAGAAACAGATGATCTGTGTGTCTTGCATGTGAGGATAATCTGCTCCTCCAAAAGGCTTCAGATCGGAGCAGACAAGACACGGGTGGAGATTCAATTACCAATGACATAAGACGCTTTCATCAAAGCTTCTTCTGATGAGAGTTTAGGAGTGTGTGTGTGTGTGTGTGTGTGTGTGTGTGTGTGTGTGTGTGTGTGTGTGTGTGTGTGTGTGTGTGTGTGTGTGTGTGTGTGTGTGTGTGTGTGGAGGCAGATCCACTGACGCACATCACTCACACAGAAACAATATACCAGGCTGTGAAGCGGCCTCGGTCTGCTGGTGGGTTTGTTTTACCCCGACTGGGATCTGAAGGACTTAATTGTCTTGTTGTGCCGCATGTGTCGACCGCACGTTGCTGTTGTTGCAGCTCTGTTAATGCCGGCTGCGTTTTAGGATCATCGGGTCAATTTTAGAGCGACGAGACAGAACATCCTCTGTCTTTCAGAGCGCCGCTTTGACAAAACGCTTATGAAATGAAAAGAGCACGTGTGATTGGATCACAAATGAATGTAGTCTTTGCTTAAAAGAATGATTACACTGTCAAGGACTGGAACATTTTGGATGATGCGGGTCAGGAAATTACTGCCTGTGTAAAATATTTTTTTTGGAAAACATTTAAAAATGAACTCTTCAAATGCATGTTTGGACTATTAATATTCTTTCTTTAATCTAGGCTGCCTTTATTTCCAAGCAAAGAAGAAAGATTCATGGCTCTAATCCTCAATCCTGTCCTGCTATGTTCAATCAGTGCTGATTGTTTTGGTTTTACTTGCAAAAATTGTTTCAGGTATTCAGTTTGGAAAACTGGCCTTTTTGGTAAGTTGTTATGTTGAAAACATCCCTGGTATATTACTTGAGCACAGGACATGCTCAGGACACAGAGCGCCTGCGGGAAAATATTAAAACAATTTAAAAAAGGGAGACCTTTCCCTTCATAAAATGTGATTTTTATTTCAATAATTACCCTGTACATTAAAAAAAAAAAAAAATCGAATAAAAATTAAATACTATGTCATCAACTCCACTGATTTTACACAAAAAAGGCAGTTCACTAGCCATTAAAAGTACAAATCCACCTGTTAAACCACTTGTATGATGTTCTCTGTATTGATATTGTCTCTTATTACTATGAGCTTCTTATGGAAGCAGGAATGGACTTGTAGAAATAATCTTTTTAATCAAATCCAGTTAATTCTGCACAGCAGGCTGAAGTGTGGTCATGGTATTCTGTCGCTGATGAGCTGCTCTGGGTGAGTTTGGTGTTCATCTTAAATATTTCTGTACCCTGCTCCTCTGGCCACGTACTGATGAGTCCAGAACACCAACTCATGGTCTGTTTTAGACATCGGATGGAAAGAACGAAAGGACCGTGAGAATGAACAGCAGATACAACGTCGCCAAACAAGGTGAATTATGCTAAAGCTGTGAATAATGCTGCAGTTGGCACCTCTCTGCAGGTGTGTTGATCAATTGCATGGCGAATTAGCTTTGACCTAAAATAGGACCCGAGGTCACCTGTTGCACAACTCCGCGGTTTTGTGTTCAGTGACGCCGAGGTTTCCTGTCATCTGGTTTAAAGCAGACTTTCATACTGACACTGACGAATATGCTGCTGTGTGTTTGGCTGATTCTTTTTGATTGATTGCTACCGCGACACAATTATGTTGACCGGATACCAATCGGGCAAAGATTATGTTTACAAGAGACAATGTCCATCCACTCCATATGCCGTACCATGCAGGTTACAGGTTTTAGGCCTTTAGCATGTGAAGGACTAGAGAAATATATTTTATTTGAATGCAACTTTTAGAACTCCCACATTATGTAACACTGAGCATAAAAGGAAACTTAAGTTGCACAAGCAAAATATTGTGTGTGGTGCCAGGTAACACAATCTGCTGACCTGCTTGACTGGGAGTGATGCACAGTGTAGTAAACGTGAGTTATTTCAGCTCCGGTGTCCTCGTCCTGTCTGGCAATCATCTTTGGGCTTCAGAATGTATCCACAGATCAGCTCATTTCTTTTTGAGCCACACATTTCTAGTGAGACTCACATCTGCTGTTTCGCTTCATGACGTATTGGAGTGAATTTGAGACAGACGTAACTCTGGCAACAAAAAAAAACTCCTTCCACTGGCTTCATCCACTTATAACACCCACTTATAATTAGCGTCCAGTATTTGTTGTGCCTGTGCTTCCTTGTAGTTTCCATCATATTTTGTTTAAAGTGTTGCTTGTGACTTTTTGGTGACTTCAAATTTCCCCATTGGGTGGTTGGCAACATGGTAACAGACTAACTTCTTCACTTCCTTTGGAAAAAAAAAAAGCCAGATTTAAGCGTGAGTCCTGCATAAAAATGTGAAGTCCTACATAAAGTGGGACACCTGGGTTACCCGGCAACGCTGAGGATGGCTTTGATAAGCTTGACAGAATATGGTGTTCATCCTCTAAATTCACAGGGTTCAGATAAGTCCAAAGCACACTGTAGCCATGCAACAATGGAGAGAAGTATTTTTTATAGAAATAAAGTCAATATTGTTCCATAATCTTTTGGAAATGAGCAGTAGACCTGGTCATCCACCAACACTGACTAGACTCTGCTTTTATTGGTTGTTTCAGGTAGCTTGGATTGAAAACACACTGGAAGGGAGAGGCTGATTCTTTCCCCGCAGGCCTCAGTTTGTTTAGCATCGCATCCCGTCGAGCGAGGAAGCAAAATCTCAAGCTCATTACTGGTTGTCATGCTTTTATATTGTAAAGTATACTTTTGAGGTACTTCTGGTGTCTTTGACTATTTCAATTTTATGCTTCAACTCCAAATTTCCTCATAAAATACGACACTTTTCACTTCACTGTATCTGTCTGATCAGTACTTGCCATGTTGCAGATTAATACAAAACATATGGTTGTCTTCAACAGTACATTACATTACTGTAGACTAATCTGTGAAGCATGCATTAAGTAGCCTTGTTTAAATTAGCTCCATTTCCATAAACTACAACATTAAAACGTATTTTGCACATGAATGCATCGGTAAGGATAAAACAGGACAACCTAAAACGGGTGGGCACGTGGAGCACCTTTACTGTCAATACTTTAATTAGTATTTGCAAATAACGTGTTTTATTTATATATAATTTTGAAGACATTGTTGTTACTGGTAATGGAGGCCTTTTACACTGTGGCATTACTTTTTGATCAGTAAGGAAAGATTTTGTTGCCTTTAAACGGCAAACCAACAAATAACTACTTGTCAGGTAGAGATGAGAGAACCCACAATGTCCGGCACGCCTGGAATATTACAACACATGCAAGATGACTTAAATGTAAAAAAAAAAAAAAAAAAAAGCATCATCCTTTAAAGTAAAAACAAGATTTAATGAGCTCTTGTGTCTCTCCCTCTCTGTTTGGCTCTGGTTCATGTGTTCTTCAAATATTCTGGAAAGTTTCCAGCATAAATAAGGGATCACTTGTGATTAATCAGTAACTCCTAGTTTGGTATTCCTCCCTCAGTAAATACCTGCAGGTTTTACAGGTGGGTCCAGGATATCCTACAACACGTGTGCAGATGTTTGCATCTGCACTGAGAGGCTGCTATTAATTCTGATTGTTGAGGCATATTCTCGGCTAAATCAAGGAATTTGTGTGGTATGTACTACTGGTCAAACTAAAAAAAAAAAAAGAACTCTTATTTGATATTTCAGTGTGCTGTCAGCAGCGGTGCGAACAATGCAGAATCTACGCCAGCTGCCACAGTTTACTGCAGGGCAAGCCGACACCTATTTGTCACTTTTTGTGTTCCTTCAAGCTCCTAGCTTTCAGATTACCTCGACGTCCCTTCAGCATCTGTTCCTTGACTGTTGTTGATGAGTTGACAGTCATTAAGGATATTGTCCTTGAATTAAAAGATAATGTCACGTGTGCCGTAAACTTCTCTACATAGTGCTGCCAGAATTAACAAGAAAATAGACCCCGTAGGCCTTACATAAGTTTTCTCTTTCGTGATTGTACTCTGCTGACGGTCAATAGACTTGGCAAATGTGTTTATTCAGGTGATACAGTAGATTATTGATTGTTTCCTATTTCACCGAGGCTTCAACATAAACCCTTCCTAGTCCATTCATTACTTGTCTGGTCATCATCCTGTTCACACCTGGCACTAATATGTGTCTATCATAAGTGGACAGCTCAAAGTATATGTGTGAACCATAGACTGTAGCTAAAAATGGACATATAGCTTCCACACTGAAAAAAACAATGCACAAGTGCCATAAAGTGTAGCACCAATGAGGGCCTCTGGGGGTTGGCTCCAAAAAGCCTCTGGTTCCATTGACTCCCATTCAATTTTCCCTTGAAATACAAAGTCAGTAAGTTTTTTTTCACATGTCAATATGGTGTCATTAGCTAAATTTGCATTGTCTGATTACTTTTCTGGCGGTCTATCTGAAAGTCATTCCATAGCTAATTAGATATAAGACCTACATGTCGCCAATTGTCTGAGACGCATCACTGTAGCGTAAACTGACCCATCTCAGCTCGACTTGAGCCGAGTGATGGTGTTACCTGTGACACAGCTTGTCAAGTCGCGTTGGCGGTCTTAGAAGGAAACATGTTTTAACAGTCAATCAGCTCGTAGCAAAGTCAGCTGATCATGTCCTGCTGATTGGAATTTCTGAGTTTTGGATGGAAGAAAGAGGATCTCCTCACCAATTTACCTGAGGAACAGCTGTGTCTTTATGACAGAAGTGTGGCAGGTAACTCACTATCACTATCCTCATTCATGTTTTCAGACGCAACAAAATATATCCAGCAACAAAATAGTCTGAAAAGCCGCCTGTTAAAACAGAATTACAGATTCGTTGCTGTGGAGATGATTTACGGTATTGTCAAGGTGCTGCGTTGTAGAGGCACCGCTGCATCAGTGCGCCCTCTGTTGGAATTACGTTAAATAGCAGTATAGACTCATTGTTGTAATTTACAACAAGATTCATGAACGTAACGCTTCCTTTTACTGACTTTTTTAGAAGGTTTTTTTGTTTTCCTTTACAGACATCCTGGGCTGGATTGAGATGGTCCGTTTAGTGGATTGGTGGCACAAAAGTCCACTATGTTACATAATGTTAATGGATGGAAACATGTATTCAATTATTATCTTCTGTTGGATTTCTGGAAATTAGGTTATATTAGGATGGAAATCTGACTGTTGATGGCGAACACCTGTGAGCTGTGATCTTTAATGTCACATAATATTTTCAACAATAATGGTGCAAGTGAGGACAACACCAAAGCATCTGCGTTGCAACCACTTTGAACTAAAACCACATAAAAATCATTATGCATTTCATTGTTTGTTAATTTAAGCTTAATTAAGATCATTTTCATATTTATATTTATGTAAAACCCATTAAGTTTTATTAAAGTGTGTATGTGAGGAAAGATTTCAATAAAAGTTCTGCAGAGTTTATACTGTGTGAGCGAGAAGGAGCAGAGCAAAAGTTGTGATAATGACAAAATACGCAGCATCTCACGCTAACATCTGCATGCATCCCTGACGAACATTAGTCACATCAAAAAAATAAACTTTAGGCCGAGACGGGGTGCAAACGTTAGCATACTGAATTCTGTGAAACAAAATTACAGAAAATAATATGGTTGCTCTGAGAAAATCAATCAAATGGTTCAAAAACATTTGTATTACTTTTATAACATAATTGAGTATAATCCCTATCTAAGGTCAACTCTCATGGTGTTGTCTGACCTGAGTAACAAAGGAAACATTACATTACACACCCTTAATAACCAGTCCTTCATGTTACACCATAGGGAAATAGTCAAAAAATAAATCTGCATTATTAGATATTACAAAGTAAATGTAAGAGACTTTTCTTTCTTTTTTTTTCATTTGTGTGAGCTAACATTGTTATCTGACAGCTGTGACGGCGATAATCTACTGTTGTAAAACAGCTGCACATCATATCTGTTTCACCACAATAAAACAAGCTGTCTGGGTATGTGATGCTGATGGCACGAGGCCAGTCGAGCACGTGGGTGTGTTTGTGTTTGGCCTCAGATAGCTTAATTTCACAGAAGTACTGTGTGTCCATTTGCTCAAACATGTGCTGTGTGGTGGATGATTTTATCAAGTGCGGCTCGGACCATGACGTCAGCATCCATCTTTCTCAGGAGTCGCAAGTTAGCTCCGTGCCAATATCTTTAGTTACCAAAGAATTTCCAAGGCACAATTCAGATAGAAATGCGAGTAAGTAGCGTTAGACGGTTTGTCCTTTCAAAGAAATCTGCTCCCAGGCTGATCAACCAGTAACTGCATGATTGGAGGAGTTTTCAGTTGAGCTGTCGTGCCACCAGCCCAGTGCTGAACCTTTCTGGGCTGGTTCTGGTTCTTGTTTGAGGTTTACATTTCTATTGAAAGCTCAAATAGGTCAAAGGAGATGGCCATAAATTTTGGAGTTACACAATATATTTATATAAATACCTTATTCCATTAAATATAATTGGATTTCAATATTATTTACATGTACATAGCCATAGTGCGGAAACTACCATATTTACACTTCATTATTTCAGTTTCAGTTTGAGTGAGACTTGGATTTGTTTTGGATACAGTCACTTTTCAAAGTCTGGGAAACCTGTTGTTTTTTTTGCTTGACATTTAAGAATCTGGATTTCTACAGACACAGTTACCAGGTTACTTCGGTGCATGTTTACATTCAAGCTTTTACCCATTGATCAGCAAGGCAGACCTGCATAATAATGACATCCGCCATGATGCTTTGACTGTTTTTACCAAAACAGAATGATGTCACCAGACAGACTATAACAAACCTACTCATCTACAAATACTTTAGACTTTTACCATAAAGTATAATGTACTTTATGCCAAATACAAAGATTGGAGTGTTATTTCATACAACTAATCACGCTGTATGAAGCTGTGATAGCTGCTGTGATTTCTTCTTAAACTGGTCTTGCTCTGTCACAGTACGTGCCCACATACAGTTTGAGCAGATGAGCCATAAACTGTGTTATTTGTGTGGATTACAATCCAAACGGAAGTAATCTGTCTACTATACAAACAGCAGACAGATTACCTCAGTATTACAGCAGGTGATTCTATGTTTGATGCCCTTTAATACTGAGCATTTGCTGACACAGACTGATGTCATTTTAGCCTGAGGTATACTATTTTCAGGTTGTCCATCCGTCTAATTCTTAACCCTCGTGTTGTCCTCGGGTCAAAATGACCCGCAGCTGTGTTCAACCAAGTTCTATTTTATTTCTATATTTTTATATTTTTTGGGATCATTGGTCATCATTCTTTAAAGAAACCCTCACAGCCTCCTCGTCACCAATGATCCCAAAAAATATGAAAATAAAATAGAACTTGGTTGAACACAGCTGTGGGTCATTTTGATCCAAGGACAACACGAGGGTTAAGAACACCCTAACTCTACAACACCTTTAGGGACTTTCTTCAAATGTGGCACACATGCTAACTTGGACCCAAAGACACGCACATTTGATTTTAGTGGTCAAAGGTCGAGCTCACTGTGACCCCACCTCAACTCATTCTTGTCATTGTGATATCACGGAAATGCCTTGATGTCAATTCTTCAAATTTGGCACAACCATTCACTAAGCCTCAAGGAGAAAATTATTAAATGTTGGGGTCAAAGGTCGTCAGCGTGACCTCACATCCCTCCCATGTTTGTGAAAATGATGACTCAGGAAGGCATTTGAGACAAACATTCACCATGCCTCAGGGAGCAAATGATTAAAATGTTGGGGTCAAAGATAATTTTTGTCCTGACCTCAAATCTCTCCCATTATTGTGAACATGAGAACTCAGGAACACATTGAGGGACTTTTCTTCAAATTTGGCACAAACGTACACTTGGACTCAAGAATGACCAGATTAGATTTTGGTGATGAAAGGTGATGAGAGGTCAAACTCAGTGTGACCTAGCATCCGTCTCATCTGTCCATCTCATTCTTGTGAATGCATTATCTCAGGCATGACATAGGGTATATTTTTCATGTTCAACACCATAACCCAGGAACAGAAGGAGAGATTGTGACCATATTTGGTCGGATGCTGAACTTGTGACACTTTACATGCCTTAACATCTATTTTTTTAAGCATTTTCTTCTGTCAATCACCTTCACTGGCCGAGCACAATAAGCATTCCTTCAAAATGTTCACTACATAGATGAGTGTGGAAGATATACAGTGGTTGTAAAATGAAACTGAACTGGTTGGCTGGCTAACCATGAGGAGATATTTCTACTTATCAGTGTTATAATTCCTTCAGGCTACAGTTGCACCGTGCTACAACAAACCTACATGAAATCAGTAAAGTAATTTAAATCTGTTTGACAGCAAATTAGTTCTATTTTAAGAATTTATAACATGCATTAGAAATTATCCTGGATTCCTTAACAAATTTATAGCTCGCTTTATTGCAATAATGTCTGTGTCAATGAGGATATGTTATGGCATTACAGCGTCTCTTCATTCCCAGCATAAACAACATGTCCTCTGCATTCCTGGCACTTCACTTTACCACAGCCATCACGCTTGGAGTGACGGCATGTTTCACACGGTGTTTTCAGTTTTCACACATAGAAATTGATAGCCTAAGACAAGATGTTTCAAGCTATACTTTGAGGCGGCTCTGAAGTTCTGCTGGCACAAATAGACATGGACACACGTCCTCATTCAAGGCTTTTTCTTTATATATTTACTCTTTTCTCTCGTGTAGAATAAAACTGAATAAATCAAAACTTTGAAATAACACATGGAATTATGTAGTGAGAAAACAAGTGTATTCAAAGATACATATATTTTGATTATTGTGTCCTATAAAGAGCCTCAGTTTGCTTTGATGATAGCTTTTGTCAGTATCTTAACCAGCTTCATCAGGTTGTCACCTGTCTTGTCAAAAAGTTGATTTGGATTTCTTGCCTTCTTAATGCAGTTAAGACTATCAGTTGCATTGTACCGAGATAGTGATGTTTGACAACAACTAACCGTATTCGAGTAGTAATCCATATGATGGCAAAAAAACACCTGAAATAAATTTAAATAACCAACAGTATTTTACTACTTTAGGACATGAAGGTCCGTCTCTCAGTAACATTTCAGGAATTTCAACAATTTCTTCAAGTATAGTTGTAAAAACCATCAAACACTGCTCTGAAACTGGCTCCCAGGAGGACCACTGCAAGAAAGTAAGACCAAGAGTTCTGCTGCTGGCGTAACTACATCATTATCGTCATTATACAAGTAGTTACCAACCTCAGAAAGCACCAATTAACGGCATCTTGATTCGATTTAACATCAGTGTCACCCATAGTTCAAGCAGCAGAAGCATCTCAGCATCAACTGGTTACTGTGTGAATGAAGCCTTTATGGTCAAACTGCTGCAAAGAAACCACTACTGAGGGGGATCAAGAAGAAGAAGAAGAGAGCTGCTTGGACCAAGAAACACAAGAAATGAGGATTAGACCAGTCTAAATCTGGCCGTTGGAATTTTCCAAATATATTTTTGATTCCAATAGCTATGTCTTTCTGAGACGCAGAGAAGGTGAACAGATGGTATCTGCATGTATGATTCACAATTATGTTGCATGTAGGTGGTGTGACGGTGTAGAGGGGCTTTGCTGGTGACATTGTAGGTGATTTTGTCTCATGGTAACACTTACTCAGCAGGGCAGGATGGTTGTGCAGTGTTTAGCACTTGCATCATAACCAGGAGGTTCTGGTTTCGAAACATAGACAAATGTAAAAGCAGACGAAGCTCAAGATCTGAAAAGTTTGGCCAATGCGGAAGTGCCTTAAACTGCAATACCACCAAGAGATACTGGGGACTGGCTCCAAAAAGGCTATGACTCCATAGACTCCCATTCAACTTCTCTCATGAAATACAAAGCCAGTGAATTTTGTTTCCAAAAGTCAATATGGTGTCATTCAATAAATGCCCACCTTGTAATCAGTGTTCTGGCATTTCATCTGAAAAAAAAAAATCTGTAATTAACAAGAAGGCCTCTAAGAGAAGTATGTTTGGGGAACGTGTTTAGTTTGATTGACAGGCCTGGGGTGCAGTCAGGGTTTTGCAATAGGTGGGCGGATCCACTGATCACTTCTCCCCAGCTCACTTTTGGCTCCAAAAACCCAACATGGCAACAAGTGAAAAAGCTGAACGAGAGGCTTCAAAATGGCAGATCACAAATCAATGGGTGACATCAAAGTTGGTTGCCGCTTAATTCGAACCCTGCTGGGACCATTCTGCGTGGCTTTTCTCCAGGTGCCGACTTCCAGAGATATTATGCATTCCATTATTCTCAAGACAAAAGGTTAATTATTAATTTAATGTTAATGTTTAGTAAAAGCTTGGAACAATGGCCATGTTGATTCAAAAGTAGGTCATATGACTGAAAAGGAAAATACATGGTCAGTGTTACTGGGAATTTTACTCAAAAGATTCCCTTTCTTTCCTGACCTCACAACTCCTTAGAAACAATCTCATTTCCACTGCCCCGGTTAGTACACTGACACATGGCTAAAGGTATATTTTCTGCTTATCCCTGTGATCTATCTCTTCATTTGGGGCTGTTAAACTCCCAAAGTACAGCTCTTCTAAGACTTGCAGTGTAATGTGTGCAGCAAACAAAAGGTACACGATAAAAAAGTAAAAAGAAGGGGTGGAGGTACATTTATGAGCATCGCTTTACAGGGGTCATTCATGACATCACCTCCGACGTAAGGCGGCACCACAATGTGCTGTGTCATTGGACCACTTCACATTAGAAGGTAAAAACTTTTTTAAACCAGACATTTTTCAAATTTTTCATCATCTGAGTATCTGCATATTGGATGCTCTTTACAAATTCTAATTTGAATAGTTACATCAAAAGTGGTCTTTGTGTGTGCTATGGAGCAGAACGTTACTGTAATACGACTACTTCAAAACCTAGAGTTTGGCTGGAAGATGTATGATAAGCTAGAGGACTTCCAATTCAAAAGGAAGGCTTTTAATTTGAAATGAATACAAGCAGCCGTGGCATTCGGCCGGCCAATGTTGTCTTCTGCTATTTTTCTCATATGAACCCTGAAGTTTGTAATGAACAGTAGACAACTTGGTTGTATTATCTGATTGAAAATTTAATGGTAGCAGAAATACTACAAGAACTCAACTGTTTTGGAGGGACAAACACCACGAGTAAGATGTTTATATGGTTACAGTATGATCTAGTGTTAAATTGAATTGTAGCTGTAGATGTTTTTGATGATGCTAATGTTATATCAACAGGCTCTTTGCTGCTAGAAGTGACGCTAGTGTGAGATTTCTGCTCTTTGCCTCCTTTTAGTTCTTTTTGGCTCGGCTATGACTTTTGAAGCGCTGATGTGTCATCTAACTCTGTTCGTGCTCTTTTTGTGAACTTTTGGTAGAGTGGCTCTGCCCGACTATTGCTGACGGCTTCGGTCTTCACTGGAAGTCAAGGAAGTCAAGTAAGGTTGATGTCACGTTACTGAGACCTCCTGCCAACAGAGAACAACTGGTTAATTTTATTTCGGGACATTATGAATCACCTGGATAACTTGCAATGGAAAAGGCAGAAAACACTACCAGCAGCTTGTAAGAAGTACCAATGCCCCCCCAAAAAATCACGGTACACCAAAGAGTATAATGAAGAAGTCTTAGTACTGCATACCGCTGAGTAGCAGCCCAGTTCAAGCTCTGAATTTATTACAATGGAACGGACCATTTGTGGGTATAATACCTTGCATATTATGCAATGCAAGCACAATCAAAATGAAAGTAGCACTGTGTTTGTTTCAGCAACTAATTATACAAACATATATACATATATGTTTATGTGTTTGTGTGTGTGTACATGTAGATGGCAGTTCATTAGTGATTAAAGGTCACAGTCTTTATCCGCGTAACCTATCTCGTCCGGCACAGAATGATCCCTCCCAACAGCCTCTCTCTTCGCTGTGACCTTCCCACAGCTCTCAGCTTCACACAGCCGCACTTCACACACACACGTCTGTACTTCTGTGTTTGTGAGGACACTCAATGATATAAACATTGCCTATTCCCTCACTATAACCTTAACCATCTCAATTAAACGCCCAATTCTACCCTGAACAAGTCTCAGTGTCTTTTGTCCCTTACAGCATATGGGAATAATCAATTATATTACCACTCATACAATATTAAATAAGCAGTGTTTGTCTTTACAGCCACTGTGTAAACTCATGGACAGAGCTGAGAGGTTCATGAGTCTCCTTTTACCCTCCCAGTTCATCACCCTTTTCAGAGGAGGCGAGATCGATACAACAGTGTTTGTGGTGTCATTTATTCCTAGTTTTATTGATAAGGCTTATCTGGAGGCGAACGGTAAAAGGAACAACAATGCAAATGCATTTACACCTGGAATTTCTATGTTCTTTTGTACCCTGCGGCATGAATGCCTCATATTTTTTTTCCCTCTTAGCAGCACTTATCAGCAGATGAGTGGGGGCAGCAGTAGCAACAGAAGTAAACACAACAAGGGTTGTAGCACAGTCTTTTGTGACAGCAAGGTTGATTTTGAAAAGACAAGAAAAGTGTGGTGGAAAGTGTGTCCACAAGGAACTGCATTGGATAGTTTCTAAGCCTACATGTGTGAAAGAGCAAAAGGAGAGAATAGCTGGAACAAAACAGCCAACACTGTTCAAAGAAAAGAGTCGTCACAGAGAAACTCTACTGGAGGCATTGGACCGGGTCAAGGACTCTTGTGTGTCACGCAAAACTTGCCATATGTTGTAAAAAACACACACACACACACACACAAAACAGATGCAATTGAAGTCTATCAGCAAGGACAAGAGTAAGTATCAAAGAAGAAAGCTGTGCAGAGCCAATGAAAATATACGGTATATCAAATGTGATATTTAACTATCAGTGATGTGCTTTCAGTTTGATTTTTTTTTTCTGGTTCACACAGTTTTAAACACTTTAATTTGTGCTATAGGCCTACAGCACCCATAAACTACATTTTCTTTCTAAACTTGTGTCTCAATTCCAATTCTTCCTGTAATTCACTTCTATATAGAAGACTACATGTACACAACTACATATGGCATGAATTCTGCCAGAGTAGTGGTGTCTCAAATTGGACAAGGTTTGTTTTGTTTTTACTGCAAATGACAACTGAAACATTTTCCCATGCACTTACCGTAAAATGGCAACCTGTAACGTGTTAAAACACAGTCAGGAAGGCAACTTAGTAATGACGGATATAAAGCACTACTCCGCTTACCCAGCGGAGTTACCAAGTGGCAACCCCATGATGTCACCCACTGGTGTATGAACTGCTTTTTAGAGGCCTCATGGTTCACATTTTGGACATTTGTTTTAGCCAGATGTGACCGTATTTGGACAATTTGGGCAGCAATGGATCTGACTTAATCTGACTGAGAGCTCGAGGACACTACGCCTGCCCAACCAAGACACCTGACTGCACCCCAGGCCTGTCAATTAAACCACATATGCCCCAAAATGTACCGTTCTTTAAAGCTAAATGTCAAATAAATTATTGAAGTATTTTCAGAAGGACCACCAGCAAACTAATGAGGACTCCATTTAGCAAATGTTACCATAAAGACTGGCAAAAAAAAAAATATTGACTTTGTTTTTCACGAGAAGTTTAATGGCAGTCTATGGAGCCAGAGGCTTTTTGTAGCCAGCCCCTAGTGGCCCAGAGTGGTATTGCACTTTAAGGCACTTTTGCCCTTTTTAGACCCAAAAGCTTTGTCCATTTTTATATACAGTCTATGGGTCAAAGCTTACAGTATCTAACATTAGCCACTTTAAGGTGCTGGTCATATCAAGGTTATTGCACTGTAAAAACACTGAGTCCATTAATTTAAATTGTTTAATAGCATAGAAAATCCCCTTCTTTTCTCACAGAGGAGCTATGTTATTTCTTCTGTCCAAAGTCTCTCATTGTACAATTGTTATAGCATATTTGGACTACTTTTGCATTTCTTATGCTCAATAGAACTAGCATAGAGTCTATTGGCTGAAAACTTGTATGACAATAATTCATTTCAATTTGAAGCTCAAACATCATCCAAGCCAGGACTGAATCTGCAGCCTCACAGAACAGTTTAAATTTTTCGGTTTTCCGATATGAAATCCCAAATTCTCCACATACATATCAGCACAAGAGGCTCCTTAATATCGAATACACAGCTAAAACATCGTTTCCAGGTCCAGGCGCAGGAAACCCGGTGACGATCGAAACAAGTTCCTGGATGAAATATAAGCCATACTATGATCAACTAACAGCTTTGGTGTCAGTTTTCTATACACAAGTGACGGAGACCAAAGGGGGCAGTGAACCAGGAACACCACATACAGCGGAGCGGGTACTCCTAAAGGTGATCAAGAGGAAGTGGTCGGAACCACGGTGGACCGGACCGTACGGAGTTAAGGAGAGGACAACGCACGCAGTCCGGCTGGACGGCAAAGGAGAGAACTGGTACCACTGGTCACAGTGCACGGCAGCAGAACCTCCCCAGCGGACGCTGGGTCAGGTAACAGTTGATCTGAAACATCAGGATCAACAGTAAGAAAGAAAAAAAAAGAATCACCTGTGCGAAAGAACTGTGATTGTGTGTTTTGATATATATGCAATGTGTGAAGGGCTGTAGCGGTAATGAGCTGTAATAAGAAGGTTACAAGGGCTTGTGAGTAAACATTTTTACTGACAATACAGAGAAGATATTGAACAGCGACATCTGGAAAGTTTTAGTTATAATGGAGCCACGCCGGCAGCGGGTATGTGCATGTTTTTTCTTTCTTACGGTTGTTGGTCTCCTGTGGGAGACCAAAAGGGGGAATTGTGCTATTCTGTGCTAGGCTATGTTTACAATAATACAACATATATGTATGCCATATCATATTACTTATATATAAAGTCGTATTATCAACTATTAATCCTAAGGTGTAGACAAAAGGCTGTGTTTGTGAATGAGAGTGATACTGCTGGGCCAAACCAAAAGGTCACAGGAGGGGGTCGGCAACCTGTGGGGTCACATACTGTTGTTCTTTGAGTCATAAACAGGAACAGACGGCTGTCTGGAGGACTCCAGGGTGTGAAGGAAGACAACCACCACCTCGACCAATCAACAAAGGACACATCACCACACATGACTTTTTGGTGTCTGGACTATAAGAAGACCGGGTCAGGGAGAGTCAGGAGGTCAGACTTCGTGAACGGACACATACTCTGTTGCGGTCAGGGAAACATAGTCTGGACCCAGAGCTCTGTAAACTGATTATTCTGCGGCTGTTAAATAAATATCTTGAAGCCTGACATCTTCTCCTATTGCCTCATTAAAAGAACACGCAGGACTGGGGGCTGACACATATTGGCTTTGTACTAGCAGGAGCCCGAGTCCAACACTGTATACTATTACTGTCAACCAGACAACAGTGACCTGTCGTCATGGCTCCGACAGTCACTGTAATCATAGTCTGCAGCCCTCAGCAGCTGCAGTGCAGCCCGGAGTTCCTCTGGGCTTTCTGTCAGCTCATGGCACCTCTGATGGCCTGTCATCAGTGTCCATGAGATGAGTTCGTTCCAGCAGTAATTTGCAATTGTCTTGCATGGAAGTAGTTTCTCTACTCTCCAATTTGTTACGGTCCAAATGTTTGGGCTTCATTTTAACGATCCAAGCAGACAGTCCAATGCACAAGGTGAAGGTTCCCTTTAAAAGCCAAGTACGTTTTTAAAAATGGATCTGCTTGTGAATGCAAAGTATACGTATGTTAAGCATCTGCCTGAAGATGCGTATTACAGTTTTGATAATGCACACTTAAAATAGCAGTAAAATACTGCACCATAGATTTAGGACCAGGTGACCAGCGCGTAATCGCTTTGCGCTGCGTCAAGAAATCAATACACCAACAAGGATTTTGACCGCATCTTATTTTTAGGCCAACACACTTAGATGCACAGCTGCAGAAATAACCGACGATTCTTTTTAATCTTTACAAAACTAGTCCCACTGATGACAGTAGTATTGATAACTGGTGAGTTAAGCAGCACATCCTGCTGGTAATATATGGCTATATCATCCGCAAACTGGCGTACAATCACATTCAGTCTTGTGTTCCCAGATTACTAACAGTGTGATTTCTTTTTGTTTGTTCCCGCCACACCCTACAACCCCCACTGCTTCCAGTCTCATGGTAGGCAGAGCTAATTGAAACACAAAGAAGGGTTTTTCACAAATCTTTTTTTTTTTTTAAGCTGAAATAGATTCTGCTATCATCACAGCTTCTACAGAAATAATGTATGATGTAGCATTCTCTACAGTACAGTATACCAGTTTCATGACTAAAATAATGACAATAAACAATGAAAAAAACCTCATCCAACTCATCCTGTATACAGTATTTTAAATAGTGAAACATTTAAAGCCCCCTTCCACTCAAAAATGTGTTCTTCTTCCTTTTACCACCTGTATTGTGCAGAATGATGTATGAGTAGAGTTTGAAACAACAATGCTGATTTTGGTATCATCTGCTGAGATGGCAAAGTGTCTCTGCGCTCATTGACAATCTACCTCTAAGGGACGGGCCTATGACCATGATTTGTGACATCACAAATACTTTGGATGCCAATCTGGGTCCAATTTACAAAACTTTGATGTGGAAACTTGAAACCTCTAGTACACGCACTCTTTACAATGAAGCATGGGACATCTTGTGAGCCGCGATTAAACTATTGAAATTAAATATATTTGCATATTCAAAGATCATTTTACAAGATAAATGGCTTTTTTTGTTGTTGAAAAGTCATATTAGACACAAATTCTTATTCAAAGTAGATTATTTTCGAAACATTTTAAAACATGTCTGCAGGGCCTCTTTAAACATACCACATCACCAATCAGACAACTGGAACACAGGAAGCCATAGAAAAGATTTTAAAACCACATAAATATTAAGTTATCCCTCAAAAGAGATAAAAATAAATAAATAAATAAAAAATTCAAAATGATCAAAATAGCATCACAGCACTTGAGAAAATTGCCTCAGTTAGGAGAGTATTGAGGTGATGTATTGAGATGTCGGACTGGACGACACCACAGTTTCCTTGACTCAGCTATACACTTGACTGACGCTGTTTTCTTTGGGCAGAGGGACTTTACATCGGCACATCCTGCAGCATGATGCATCGCAATCACACATCACGCTGACGTCACCACGATTCTCATACCTCATCCACGAACTGGATTGAAAAACAACATTGGTTTTGGAACGCATCTGCTGGTTCAGCACTCAACAAATGAGGCCCTGTTCACCGGGTCGTTAAATGAGCAAAGACATTTTTATAAACCCTGATTCAATAAAATGGAAAATCACATGTATCTTGTTTTTTGCACTTTGGGTTTAATCATTTCACTTAAAGTACATTTGATGTCATTTTAACCAGCTGTACAAAGATCTCTCACAAGATGCTGAGTTGCAGTTTAATATGGGTGCTACTCTTTAAAGTCTGATTACATAAATCATAATGTTTGATTTTTACTCACTCTCGAAAGCTGAATCTTTGCATTTCCATGCAGTCCTCAGTTCAACGCGATAAGCTCATTTGTTAAATGTCATGGTTTTATATTATGCCTGAGTTGATAATTTAGTCATGCTGACTGCTTTTTAGTTCTCTGGCTTCATTTTAATCTCCTCATTTGGTTTTTGTTTCAATTTGCAGCTCACGGTTTGTTATTTCTGTAAAGGAAAAATGTCAAGTGCTCCATTAAATTTATTTGTAAGTGTGTTGTTAGTGTTATTGTTAGTAGAAATAATATAAAAGAGCCAGTGTCTTTTAACTCTTTCTCCTTTGTGTTTCTTCCTCTTGCTGGCAAATACAGAAAGATCAAAGCAGATTCACTTGAATTTTATTTTATTTTATTTTTTAAACACTGGTGTCCATGGCCTCATGTATCAACAGCTTACTGCACTTTTCATTAAATGAGTGTTCTATGTAATAAACACAACGTGATCGACTTGTTCACTCAAGTGTACAATTCAAAGATATAGCATCAGTTTTGTAGAGCTGGCACCATCCATAGTCTCAATAAAGCAGCTGACAGTCAACAGACAAGATGTGTTTGCTGTTGATTTTTATTTTATTATTTTAAATCTGAGCAAATTAAATTGAAACTATCTTCCCAACTGGACCATCAGTGGTTAGAGAAACTGTATTTATAGGAATTTAAGGCAATCAAATTGTGTATATGTACCAACATTCACAATAAAAAGGAATTAATCAAGTCAGTCCTTTTTTCTTTTTTTTTGATGAGGGGCTTGTGTGAGTGCACATGCCTCAACAGTTATTAGGTGGGAGTAAATGGCTTGACGTGCCCAGTCTCAGCACACGAGCGTGGGTCGACATATGAGAGACGCACGCATGTGAGAGAGAGTCTGATTGGTTCTGGCCCACAAGCCTCACGGATCAGTCAACGGCCTCTCATCTGTGTTCCTAAACAATCCTGTATATCCAGAATGACAAGAGCGGTGGGGATAGATTGGCCGGCGTAAAACAGAATAAACTGACAGTGGGTAGTATTAATAAGTAAAGCCTACGCTTGATATGTACATAACATAAGGGAATAAGATGAAATATGATGATAACCATGCATTGAGTGCCTTTTCTACTATTTCTTTTATCATCTAAAGACAGCAGTTGTGTGGGAGGGTTGGCTGCACGAAAGCGAGGGAATTTGTTGTGAGTTTAATTCCAATAAGTCTTTATCTAAACAATATAATCCTATAAATCTGGAAGTACAATTGTATGCAGCTGGCCAACCAGATCACACAGGACCCTCGAAATGCTTCCGAAAGTCAACGGCAATGAAGCAATGAGCCGTGCGAGATCGGTTGAGTGGCATTTGTGTTTCAAGAGGGCCAGAACGTCACGGCGTCCAAGCTTGAAGAAGGCGCATCAGGTAGGAAGGCAACCAGGTGGGTTTTCTTTTACACTCGTAGGGTTGTGCACCGTTAATTCATCCTCCAGGGTCAGACGGTCAACATCAAGTCCAACTGTGACGTCCGGAGACGTCTCATTCGGTACAAACCAGAACTCTTGTGCAATGGGATTTGGGTTCTCCAACATAACAACACAAGTTTTTTTTTGCCAACAAAAACATAATCGTAGTTCCCCACCACCCGAATTTGGCTCCATGAAAACCTTTTTTCTGTTCCTGAAAAATTTGACACAAAAGTTGATGTGCGCTCTCTGCTCAAATTTCTGGTCCATGTTGAAATCACAAATCGCACATGCCACTGGTCACAAAAACCAGTGCAACAGACATGCTGACGTTGATCAAGTGGGATGACTCGGAATACTTATAGTACTCACGAAAGTTTGAGTTTCGCCATTTACATTCAAGTGCTGCGCTCCATTTGTGTACAACAGGAACCATTTCAGAACTTTTTGATCGCACTTCAAAGCACCTACTGCCATGCTGGCAGGTCTCTGGCTACTTTGAGCTTGTCAATGCGATCCAGCTAAAGGTTGACAAGGAATTTTGCTCCAAAGCAAAAATGATGAAACTGGTTGCCAAAGCAGGACTACATTGAGGAAACACAGTGACGTATGAATATTAAAAGAAGTACACTATATCCACCAGAGACTGTGTTTCTACATCAGTCAGAAATGAGCTGCAAACACATGTTGAAAATGATAGAAAAACTAAACTAAACATGGCTTCTCAACACCACAGAGTTTTCAAATATTTCCAGCAGGAATGTCAATTTAAACCAACCAGTAACCAACCATGACTTCACTACTTTAGTAAACACTGTTCTGAAGTGTTCGGCATTTTGGCCGTCCCCATTTTACTATTTTAAAGCCAGAGGAAACCATATTTGTACAAGCTGGACTCCATTTAATTGGGAACTTGAGGACACTATGCCGGCCCACTTGCTTCACCACAGGCCTGTCAAGCACACCAGACCCCCCCCCCCCCAAATATGCCATTTTTTGAGGCAGAATATCAAATTAATTACAAAATTATTTTTTAATGGACCATTAGAAAAACTAACAAGAGAGAGTAACTTCAGTGAATGACACCATAATGACTCGTAGAAAATATTTATTGACTTTGTATTTCATGAGAGCAGTTGAATGGGAGACTATAAACCCAGTACCTTTTTTTGGAGCCAGCCCCTAGTGACCAACGGTGGTATTGCAGTTTAGGGTACTTTCACATTGGCCTCACTTGTCAGACCCGGAAGATACGTCCACTTGCATATTCATACTATGATTTAAACCTCAATAGAAACACAAGTAAAAAAGAGTCACAACCATAATGCAGCACGTCCACACCCAGCAGACACGAGGGTCCGGATAGCAGCAGCCAGATATACTGTGTACGAGTAAAAAGTGCTTTTGAAATATGTTAGCATTAGAGACATGAGACACTGTAGAGGTTTGAAATAAAGCCAGTTTTTTTCGTCACACACAACGTATTTCACACTTTTTTTTTTTTTTTTTTATATGAATCACACTGAACGACTGAGGCACAAATGAGGTCGCGCCCAGCTCACGACACACACCGGGTAGCCGACGTCATTGTCAACACCTTTAACGGTGGAGCTCCTAAACGAAACAAGATCTCAGTTATGAAACTAAGACTCAGATTAAATCACGTTAAATGAGGTATTTCAGTCAGTCTATATTTACTCATAGGGTTCCCTTAAAGTTAATACAGTATGTAATCCATACAGATACACGGAGAACGAGCTGTGGCTTCAGGAGGCACGAGGTCTGATGACGACACACAGCGTCAATCTGGGTCTAAAAACAACAAAACACCAGGGGAGAGGAGGGACTGCCATCTAAGGATTAACAAACGGACTCTGGTGAGAGGCACACACACACACACACACACACACATACACACACACACACACACACACACACACACACACACACACACACACACACACACACACACACACACACACACACACACACACACACACACACACACACACACACACACACACACACACACACACACACTTAAATACATGCGCGTGCCCACTTGTGAGTGACAACTTGGCATTGCTTCACGGCATCACACTGTGAGCCTTCCTCAGTGGAGCAGCCTCAATCTGCTGAGGAAAGACGTCAATGTGTGAAGTTTCCTGGCAAAGAAAATGCTGCGCACTCGCTCACAACACACACATATAACAGGATTGTACACATGAAACAGACTGATGGGAGAGCGTTTGGGTTTAAATGGGTGAGCAGTGTCAGCTATTACTGCTATCAAGATGCATTTCATATATAATCATGACATATTTTCCTGTTTCAACAACTTTATCTTCATAAAAACACCACAGCGTATCTCTTTAAAACCCAATTCGGGTCCCGTGGGCCAAGTTTGGCCTGCAACTTCTTCACCTAAAAGGAGTATTACACAGATCAAAGAGTGGTGTTTTAATTTTTCTGAGATTTTATTTCAGATATAGAATGTTAATTTTCTATAAATGACATCACATTTTAATAAAATGTAATTTTACAGAGCATAAACATTTATATTTGGCCTGATGCCCACCATCCAGGTTAATTTGAACCCAGACTTGTCCCAGGTGGAGGACATGCATGGGTACCCAAGCAGCATCCAACTGTGACATCACCTATTAGATTGTGAACTGCTGTTTTGAAGCCTCAAGTTCTGTATTTCAGCCATCTCTGTCTTGTTATTTTGGAGCCAGAAGTGACCATATTTGGAAGTGGGAACCTCGAGGACACTACGCCCGTCCACCTATAGCAGAACTTAACTGCACCACAGGTCTGTCAATCAAACACTCACCCCCAAAACATCCCGCTTTGTAAGGCCTAATATCTAATTAATGATGATTATTTTCAGGTGGACCGCCAGAAAACTAATAAGAAGAAGTGACTTTAGCAAATGGCACCATAATGACTTGAGGAAAAAAATGTATTGTCTTTGTATTTTATGAGAAGTTGAATGTGAGTCTATGGAGCCAGAGCCTTTTTAGAGCCAACCTCTGGTGGCCCTTGGTGGTATTACAGCTTGACATAGTTTCATGCATAATGGAAAGGAAACATTTATTTTTGTCAGGGCCCTCGCAGCAAAAACACATGAATTTCCCATGTTTTCCACATGGGACACGTGATCACATGTATGACGCATGTTTACCACATGTTGCAACATTTGACACGAGGAAAACACATGAAAACGTTCTACATGGGCTTCATACATTAAACCATTACAACGTCCCGAAGCCACATAAATATGCAAAATACATGTTTCACATGTGCACAATTACGCGATCATGAGTTTTTTTTTGCATGTGAAATTCATGTGTTTTTTCTATAAAGGAATGTAGAGCAGTATGCAGCAGTAAGTGGCAAACAAGAGAGACAAACTAAAATACTTCATCATCACTACTTTTAATGATGCCACAGAGGTTGTTGGAACAATACAGTAGCAACACATCAATGGGACACAACTACCAGAATGAAGGAACACAAACTCTCCGAGTCAACCAGCTCTCACGTCACCACTCCTGAGGTTTAAAATTCATAGGAGATCCCTCTGAAAGTCCTCCCCCTGAGCACCAGCGTTCATATTTTCACACCAGACATGACTCAATTTCCTCAAAAGGAAAAAAAAAAAAAAAAAAAGAGGCTATTTTTGTTGTTTTATCTGGTTGTTTTTTTTTAATGAGTTTTTCTGTCTAATTTCAGCACTTCTTGTCTCACTTCAGAGGTGAGTGATTCAGGACTGGTGGTGGCAGTTCTTCCTCCCTCACTTGCTTTTCATCCACACAAACACACACAGCAAAGACAGAGACTTTGTGAATCAGTCCGTTGAGTTTACCGGCATCGAGCGTTCTTTCTCTCTCCGCTCTCCTGTCGGGCCTCACGCACACTCATATGCACGCGATGATATAGATGCGCGTTGTGTTGTTTGCGTCATCTATTTCCACAGCTCCTCCTGTGATGCGCTTAGTCTCCTCTGAGCTCGCTGCTTTATTTCTCCTCTGGTATTTAATGATAAAAAAAAAAAAATGCTTTGAAACTGGCTCTTGTAAAATGACCACATGATAGAAACAAATTAATCTTGAAAGCAGCCTGCTGCGTCATGCATCATGCAACACATGAGATGAAAACCGTCATTTGACAGCTCAATTGTCAGTCTTACATCAAAATATATTAAAAATGTATTTCAGCACTATGACTCACTCTGTAAATGAAACCTTGGCCTCAATATGACAAACATAAAGTGGTTCAGAAAATATATGGATCAACATGACACATGCTAAACTCCATCATATTTTGTAATTTCAGAAAAAGTTCTCAACTGTTACAGAACTTTTTACATTTATATCCAGAGGGAATGGGCCGAAAAACTGCTTTTTGTGGTACAAAACAACAACACTTTTTAATACCTGACAGGTAACACACTCTTATTTCCGTTTCACATCAAAACTGTTTCAACTATCGACCGCCTGCTGGGTACTGTTGGTTTGACAGTGTCTGCTTTAAAGCTACATGAATCAACATTTTTATATCAACATTGGTTCTAATGGTTATGTGCAATATGATCGAGGTCACTCATTACTACAAACTCAAAGGGAATTACAACTTTGTATGCAAATGAGAAACTATTTGCCAATATGATTTCATGTGCCCACACAGTGGACACAAACAAGACGAGGGCAAAAGCCAGAAACAGACGGCAGCATTAATGAGGTGGTCGCTATCCCGGACAGTCGCGGTGAAGAGGGAGACGAGTCGTGAGACAAAGCTCTCTGTTTACTGGTCGGCCTGTGTCCCTATATCTATATCCCAATAGTTGTAACGTGACTGCACCACAGGCCTGTCAATCAAACAGACACGCCCCCCAAAAACACATCTTTTATAAGCTTATTTTCTAGTTAATGATATTTTCTGATTATTGTTTGATGGACTGCAAGAAAACTAATAAGAAGGAGTGACTTTAGCTTGCAAAACTGAAATAACTTGTGGATACATTTTATTTAAATTCAAATGTTATGGGACTAGTTGAATGGGGGTCTATGGAGGCTCTTTGAAGCCAACCTGTAGTGGTATTGCAGTTTAAGGCACTTCCACATCGGCCTCATTTTTTAGACCCGGAAGCTACGTCCACTTTTATGTACAGTCTAAGTTTAGCACACAATTACAACAAAAAACAACGCCAAATGATTGCTAATGTTACTTAGCTCAACCGTTTGTTCCATTGAGCCCAATTGCTAAAAAAAAAAAAAAAAAAAAAAATCAACCTTAAAAAAGTTGCTGTTACAATTTACTGTGTTACAGTTTTACCTAATATTCTCCAGCTCCCTTTCATTGTTACCACTGGAGGCTGGCCGGTAGTTTTCCCCAGTCATCTTATGCTACTAACAGTTCATTTATGTCCCCCCAGCATTTGAGAGAAAAACACATGGAAGAACACTGTGTCGGTCGGGTAGGCGATTTGTGGCAGGAAGTTGAGGTTTCCATGGGGAACATTGCTTTTATTTTGGAACATACATAGAGATAGTACACACACGATGGAGCCTTTAATATTGCTCTGCACATTGTACTGGCTTCTCCTTGTGCATTTACATGTGCACATGTGTTTAGTGATTAAGTGTCAGATTAAATAAGGCTAACATGCTGCTACAAAGGGGCCCTTCGGATGCCAAAATTTAATTAACAACGGGATGAAATGAACGCAAGTGTGTGTGTGTGTGTGTGTGTGTGTGTGTGTGTGTGTGTGTGTGTGTGTGTGTGTGTGTGTGTGTGTGTGTGTGTGTGTGTGTGTGTGTGTGTGTGTGTGTGTGTGTGTGTGTGACGTGAGCAGCCTAATGTGAAAATTTTCCAGCTCGGTCCTGTGCCTGGAAGTGAAGCAGCTCTATGAAGGAGGTGTTACCCCCACAGCCATCAACAGCAATCTGTGTTCCTCACTGAAGATGGATGGCAGAGTAATGTGGGAGTCTGGGCCCCTGCTGCAGTGGAAAGTTACCTGCTTTTGTTTTCCATCCCCTCCTCCCCCCCCCACCCTCCCCTCCTCCCCTCCCCTCCTCCCCTCCCCCAAACACACACACACACACAGTCACACAGCTCACGAAGGCAGGTGTAAACAAACAAACAACCGCACACCGCTGTGTTCTTCCCATATTGACCGAACACAGGAAAATGAATCATGCTCAATTATATGCTGAATTCACCTTATCAGCACCGGCTGAAATTCAGACAGTATGTTTTTTTTTCTTTATTAATTCAACTGCAAAATTACAACTGAACTAAAATAATCTACTTTCTCTGCACTCTTCCCTTTTCTACTTTTTGCAGAGCTTATGAAGCCTTACTTAGAAGAGAATTATATTTCCAGGGATCTACCCGAGTCCTAATCACAGTTAGTGAGTGTGAAGTGTGAGACAGTGGACAGTGTTCCTTTCTGGAGAAAAGAAGAAAAAACATTTAATGAAGTACAGTACATCGAATGCAATTTTTTACTTATTTAACAGCTCGCTCTTTTTAAATATTAATACCGCAGACATTGTCTCGCGCTGAGAAAGAAAAAGAACGAATGAAGGAGGTCTCATCTTTTGTAAGGCTGAAATATGTTAATTGTTTCTTGAAAGCAGCTTTTCACAGAAAAAGACTTCACTTCACTTATGAAGCAACGCTAAGTTACGAGGAGAAACATTTTCTTATTTAACTTTCGTTCCATCTCAGACTTGTTACATGAAAATTTGAAACACATTGTTAGATCTGCCTGCAATCACTGCAATCAGGGATTTTGTTTTTTAGCCTGTTCTACTAACCTTTCTGATGTATGCCTGATTTACTTAGTGGCAACTCTAAGAAAACTAGTTATTGGCTATTGTGCAATTTTTCATCCAAAAAAATTTGAACAGCCGTCAAAATTTATATATGAAAGGAAAATGTACCACTTTTTGTTTGGAGATAGATGTGGAAAAAAATATATATATATATATATGCAAACACTTAAAGGTGATTCACATGATGATTTGTGTTGATAGCTTGATTTCACTGCCCCCAAGTGGCCAACAAATTTATAAATGCTGAACAAAGTTTAACAAAAAAAATGTTTACAATGACTCAACATATTGCACGTGGAAATGTTTAATTTGTGGGTATCAGAGAATATGATGAGTGTTGCAACTTGCATTCCAGTTCTCATAAAAGGCCTCTTAATGCTGCTCCAACTCTGGTCATAAATCTTAGTCTTAGTACTCAACATGTGTACTCATTTCTGCAGGCTACGTGAAAGCTGCATTATGGAGTCTGTACCTCGACGCTGACCTGCCTGCCCGATGACAGTCAAAACGTTCGTCCCCTCAGAGCTCACCCACTCCCTCTTCAACCGTCACCCTGCGGGGGCGAGATCACCATCAGGGAGCACTTAACGGTACGCCGGACAAAAACAGCTTTCAGGTTGGGTCTTGTTTAATGTGCATAAATTAAATATGTGGGAAAAAAAACAAAACAAAACTAAATAAAACACACCATGGCTCGCCACAGGACAAACGGAAAAAATATTCAAAGCACATCAAAACCAGCACACGTAGTAAATATCCCAGACAGGGAGGCAGGCGTAACAACACCAAATATCATAAAGTAGGCTTATCAGTGTTACTGTAGTGTGCGTGCCCCCCCCCCCCCCCCGTGTGTGTGTGTGTGTTTGTGTTTTCAGTTATTACTTGCAGTGTTTGACTTCTGCCCATAACACCAGCTCAGCAAAAACACAGTGTCCTGTTCCTTTAGCCACACAGTTAATTGGAAAGATGACAGACAGACAGACAGACAGATGAACAGAATGCTGCCTGTGGATGAATCACTCAGTCAAACACGGGCAAAAACACACTAACTCCCGACTCAGACATTACAAACCAGCATCTGAGCTAGCCCACCTGACAAGTGAGGCGCACATGCAGAACACAAAGTGACAGATGCATACGGCTGTATTTGTTTGTACATTATTTGATATGTCTGGAATCGAGTCCATGATCTTCCCTGAGCATTTGCAGATTAGCAGATTGTGGCTACTGAAGTGGGACTCGGCACAGGCGACAAGAATTGCAGCCGTGTCATATTTTACGGCATATCACACAATCAATGCGTCAACATCAACTTATGCATTCAGATTTTTCTACTGAGCAGGTAACTCGGTTAATATATCGGCGTTTGATGGGATATACAGCTTTAAAGAAACTTCTCTGTCCATCATCCAGAATTCATAGCACCGTGGTTGTATTTGTGGCCTTTTTCAAGCTGCACCAATCAACATTTTGATTTGGCCTTGGATGAAAGAGCCCGGTGTAAGATGAGAGGGGTTGCTTGTAGTAATTAACCCAGTGAGAATAGTCAACCAATCGATCAGCTTTTCTACGGTTTATTTTGTCACAAGATCTGCACCTTTAAGGGCTTTACACACTTCTTCATACTGTTATTTTATTATCATGAGTACTTCCGCACAGAAAGCCCTTTCAGAAGGAACACAATTTTTCTGAGCTTCTGACTAAAGGCATCGACCAATCACATTGTGTGGAAGTGGAACAAATGTTCCTAATGACTGATTTGCAAAAATCATGTTTCATGTGTTTTCATTTTGACCTCCAGACTTCCAGAAGTCGATCTGGATATGACAAAAAAAAAAAACAGATTCGGGCTGTCAGTCTGAATATGGCCAAATTCAGATATGAACTTTTTTTTTTCACCTCTGTTCACCTGTTTGTCACTAACTGTCTCTATCTGCCGTGTACTGAGAGCAAACAGCGTGACAGTTATTCCAGAGCTTCTTCTCTGAAAACAACATGCTGTGGATTTATTAAAATATTGCTCGTGACATCTTAAAAGAGGAACGTCATGTCATCATAATATAACCCACAATTATTCCAGTATTTCTACCACTACTACCTGTTCGGTTTTACTCTAGTAAACAAAAGTGTAAATCATCATGAGGAAGCTGAACTCTTTAGGCTGTCAGGCTGTAAAACACACAGTGTGTGTTGTGGTGCAGATGATCTCATCTGGAACTTATCTTGCAACACACTTTCCTTCTCTGCTAGAAAGCAATTAGACAAACGGAAGGAGGGCAGTTCAAACAGAGAATGGATAACAGAGTGTCACGGGACGGTGATGAAAGGAACAAAAACAAGTCAGCAAACAGGAAGGGCTCCACCTGACCTGTTCCAATTTGTGCGCTCGATCACTCTGACTTCCAGCTTTTCCGCTCACACATTAGTTCTGTACATCAGGATGTGTACTTTTTACATAAATCCATTATTGTCACATGCAAAAACAAACATGCTGGTACATGCGCCAGCAGAAAGGAGCTTCCGAGGAATCTGTCACACCATCAGCAGCACAGCACGTTGGTTAACCGTAACCTTAAGTCTAATCTAAGCGCAGACCATAAATGCTGACTCTGACCCCCCCCCATCGTCTCTCCGTCCTGGAGAGGACATCGTGTACATTACGTCTCCTCCCCATAAACAATACAAATTGTCCTGTAAAGGGTTTTCCAGATGATAACAGTCCCGTAAGGCCTCTGTATGAATCTTACAAAGATATTTCTGAATAATTTTAGTGCTCTGTTGGGATTTCCTTCTGCCCTCTGACGCATTTCAGCACTAATGACAAATGTCTGCACAACTCAGGACAGCCCGAACAAGGCAGAGTGTTTCTTTTAGTGGTATTTCCGATACCCCATTAGACATGTTATTTTTTATTTTACTGTTCTGTTCTGGGTTAAATATTCCATTATACTTAGAATAAGGGCGGGAACAAAAAATAGTACATTTCTTGGAGCTAGACTGTGAAATTATTTTTGTATTATTATCAAGCTAAAGGTTTGATAAGCAAAAATCCATCTTTACTGATGTAATGGAGCTTAAATAGATGATAATGCAATATTTAAAGCTTCACCAATCAACATCATCATGTAATCAATGGGTCAAATGACTGTAAAGTAAACCAACATGTAATTTCTGATATACTGTACATGATTTATATGTTAAATTAAAATGCAATTTGGGGATTAATTCCTCCTTTTAAAGAATAATAAAAAGTCTTTTAATTAAATTAGTTACATTGGATCAATGACATTTTTGGACATTTTCTGGTCCCTTTAAAAAAAAAATTTTTTTTAAATCCTGATTATAAACATGTTCAGGCTATTATATGTATTGATTATCATGGCATCATCCTGTTCGTGTTCATCTGTGCAGGAATGTCACAAACTTGACAAAGACGGTCTCAGTCTACACACAGGAGCAGTTGTCAGTAATAAAAGACTTTCACACTTTAGGCCTTCATCACAATAAATAAAACAATTGTCATGCTTTTGTTTTAGATAATATGGCATTCTTGTGCCCTCTAGTATTTGATATAAGATGCTCAGAGAGGGTATCAGTGTGAAGGATTTCAACGCCCTGAATTAACAACATACAACCAACAGCAGCTGTTCAGAGGTGACGTTCACTGAAACACAAGCAAAACTAACACTTACCTGCACTGTTCACAGCTGCTGTCACTGCAGGAGAAAACATCTGGATTTATAGCTGACAATTACATAAACTTCATGGTGTAAACTTTTATCATTACTGGCCATCTTTTGTTTGTTTTGCTATTGACTTACTGACATGACTCAGATTGAGGAAGCATCCACGGACAGACTGTTGAACTAGTCAACTGGGCACAGAACAAAGGGCCCAAGATCTTTTCCCCAAAATATAATACAACACATGTAAAGACAAAAAAAAAAAAGAGAAAACAACCCAAAGGAAAAGTAAATGAAGACATGTAAAATGCCCTAAAAAAGATAAAATGGCAGCACAAATATGCAAAATGACCAAAATGAGATGTACAAATTTAAAATAGCCATAAAAAAGATGCAAAATCACCATAAAGATATAAAATGGCAACAAAGACATACACAATGGCCCAAATGTAACACAAAATGACTACAAATGGACAGAATGGCTAGAAAGAGATGCAAAATGACAAAAATTAGACACAAAACTAACAAAATGGGACAACAACAAAAAAAACACACAGATGGAAAATGATCAAAAACATGACCATAAAAAGAGGCAAAATCTCCACAGAGACAAACTGGCAACAAAAGGGCAAAATGACCAAAATGAGAAACAAAAAACCTCCAGAAATGACAAATATGGGACAAACAAATTGCATTGTAAAATGACAAAAAACAACAACACAGAGACAAAATTATTCAAAACATCTGCACAAAATAACTATAATTTCCCAAACCTCCCAACATAATGAGTAAAGTGGTTACACAGCGGTGCGAGCAACCAAAGCGGGAGGTCGTGAAAGCAGCATAGAAGAGAGTAAGAGTCATCTACGTCTTTATTCTTAACAACACGAGCTGGACATCAGCGACAAACTAAAAGTAAAAGACAAAAAGCAGGCCGAGTGGGTGAAATGTATTACAAAACATTTCTCCCTCCTGAATTGAAGAATTTGACACATTTACTGTTCTCGAGTCCAAACTGAAAAGAAGTGGGAAAAACAACCGCAGGTGCACAACGAAAGAATTGTGGGTGAAGGAGAGCCGAAAGTTCTTCTGAAGGCAGACGAAAACAAAAGCTACCCTGTCGGAGAGCACAACAACAGTGTTTTTGCCTCCAGGTAAAATGACACATGCACATGTGGGTGGATCTGGCTGCAGAGCAGAGGCACCAAACATGAATTTCATTTCTGAGCTGGTGTTACGGGTTGGAAGTGAGTCGGTGTGTGATGATTAACAACTCTTTAAATTTACATACAAACACAAAGAGACACCATTACATCCGACAGCACTTTAACTTCGTGCTCTGTAAGACCACAACAGGAGGTAATCTTACACGGCGTTTCAGTCTTTTTGGTTCCATTCAAACCTAATGAACACTCTGGAAAAGGTCCAACACTGAAATGGAAGACTGACTCCCTTGTTGTTTGTCCTATTCTCGGTGCCGTTAAAAGGCCTACCGTACTGTTATGGACTGAGAAGTTACAAAAGAAGCATCTCGGTATATTTCTGGTGTGACGACGCCAGCGGGAAAGCACACTGGTTTTGTAACCTTGTTGTCCATTAACAGCTGTGCTTGCTCAGCGGGTTTTTTCCCACACCGTGCTCGACCGCTAACCTCATCTGGCCCGGGTTTGTGTTTTGGTCGGGTTTGTGCCGTTTTATACAACTTCTTTTTAAAGTGAAATAGGTCAGCAGCGCTATTAAAAGACTTTTCATTTAATTCCTCTCCCTCCCACAGCCACTCTAAACTCCTCCACTACGTCTACACTTATTCTACTCACAACATCATTTCCTAACCTCGCAGTGGGTCTGAATGCAAAGCCCAAAAAAAAAAAAAAAGTTACAATAAAAAAAAAGCTGCTGTGCTGAATTGAGTTGACCCTGCACGGCCTGTACCAGCTTGGTAGGATGGAATATGCTTTTAACATGTTGTATGCAAAATAAAATAACTTTACTGTAGACAGTAGAGGGACTAATGCAAAATCATTTTAATGATCGAAGCTCTACAGCCATATGTGCTTAGTTGCATTTCAGGCTTCTGTGAGTTAATATGTGACCCCGTGTCTCGCGAGGCAGACGGGAAAGTCAGCAAAAAGTCATCAGAAATGTGTTTTATTTGAAGTTTCTCAGCCAAACAGACTGTTCAGAAGTTTGCAAACTTAAACAAAGACTTGAATTCTTACAGATTTTTAAGTGACCTGCCGTTATGACCTGACTGTGTTTCGTAAGTTTAGGTGAGTTCGGAAATAACTTTCATTAAAAATGCCCCAAGAAAAAGCTGCAAAAAAAAACCAACGCTGCGTTACGTAACACTCCAACCAGATCACAGGCTCTTTGATAGTTGGAAAACAACTTTTTCCAAATACAAAACCCTCAAAGATTTGCATGACAACTGCCGTAGATCTGTAAACAAATCTTCTTGTAAGCCTGTTAAATAACATCCACGCCGTTTCCCTTTTGAATCCTGCAAAGGCTTTAAATGGGGAATTTATAAATGACACGCCAGTAAGGTTTTGTTACATTCAACAACACAAATCTAAAATTACACCCGAGGGACGAGCCGTCGACCGAGCGGCACAACAGACCTGCAGGTGCACGCTGAGGTGATGTTCCCGGTGCGTTTTCTTTATTTTCTGACAAAAGAAAGAAGCGACTAGAAGACCTGAAAGGATCCAAGAGGCTTGTTTGAGACGGATAAAAGATTATCTAACTTCTCTTTCTCTCTACGCCCTGTTCACTCGACAGACCTCTAGGGAGGATGATTGTACACAATTGTGCGACGTAGCAACGCCGTCTCCCGTCTACCACTGACATGCAGAGTCGGGGTTATGTGGTGGTTTGACGTCAGGACTCTCATGTATCTTTTTAAATCTTGCACATGCTGCCAAAACTAAGAAAGAAGAAAAAATAACAATCAGTTTCACATTAGTTTAAACTTTTGGAATTCTTTGATAAATCTATTATTCTCCTACAAACGCAGAAGAGTGAGCAGCAACACAAACATGGGACATCCGTTGACCCAACAAAACAAAACAAAAAAGGCTGACACAGAACTGACACACATGCAGCGCTTGTGTAACGCCTCATTGGCATTTTGCCGTCATGCAGCTTCTTTTCACCAACAACTACAACATCAGGAGAGGGCGATCGGACGGAGCGAGCTCCTGCTCAGAAGCGGAGCGACAGATGACCCGTTTGACCAGTTAACGGCGGTCGGGAATGTCGTGAAGAAGCGCTTTGAAAGTGCGCCAGGTCACGAACAGGATGCGGGAAGAAGAAACAATGAAAGTGTGTGTCGGTGTCGGTTTGGGAAACGATGCTTCAGTTCAGGTCAGGTTTGTTTATATAGCGCCAAAACACAACACAGGAAAAAAACAAGGGAAAAACGCCCTTTAAACAGGAAGACAAACTTTAGACAGAACCAGGCTCAGAGGTGGTTTCTGTCTGCCTCGACCGGTTGAGGTGACGGGAGAGCGGAGACAGAAAAGAACAGCATAGCGATCCAAAAGAATAGAGCAGGACCAACTGATCCTTTCTGAGTTTTGCCCAACAGTCCCGTGTAAAATGAAAAGCGTCCACACAGTGCGAGTGTTCGTCTCTCCGTGTGTCCCATGATGGGAGGCTCAACGTGTCTTGCGAGTTTCGAAGGTATGCTGGGAAACGCTTCAATCCCCTTCGAACTTGTATGGAAATAAATAAATACAATAACGGCGAAAGTGAAACACACGTACCATCGGGAAAAAAAGGTAGAGCCTGTCCATGTGCATTAGTGTGCTGCACTCCATTCATTTACAACAGGGAAAGTCCCAGAACTTTGTATACGTCTGTTCAGGTGTTGGGGAAGAGCACTTGTGCACCTTTGAAAACGAGTTCTGTGAAGCCTTTTGTGGCTCAAGAGGAGGCTGCATGAAGTCGAATATACAGTGGGTACGGAAAGTATTCAGACCCCTTTAAATTTTTCACTCTTTGTTTCATTGCAGCCATTTGCTAAAATCAAAAAAGTTCATTTTATTTCTCATTAATGTACACTCAGCACCCCATCTTGACAGAAAAAAAACAGAAATGTAGAAATTTGTGCAAATTTATTAAAAAAGAAAAACTGAAATATCACATGGTCATAAGTATTCAGACCCTTTGCTGTGACACTCATATTTAACTCACATGCTGTCCATTTCTTCTGATCCTCCTTGAGATGGTTCTACTCCTTCATTGGAGTCCAACTGTGTTTAATTAAACTGATTGGACTTGATTAGGAAAGGCACACACCTGTCTATATAAGACCTTACAGCTCACAGTGCATGTCAGAGCAAATGAGAATCATGAGGTCGAAGGAACTGTCCAAGGAGCTCAGAGACAGAATAGTGGCAAGGCACAGATCTGGCCAAGGTTACAAAATAATTTCTGCAGCACTCAAGGTTCCTAAGAGCACAGTGGCCTCCATAATCCTTAAATGGAAGAAGTTTGGGACGACCAGAACTCTTCCTAGACCTGGCCGTCCAGCCAAACTGAGCAATCGTGGGAGAAGAGCCTTGGTGAGAGAGGTAAAGAAGAACCTAAAGATCACTGTGGCTGAGCTCCAGAGATGCAGTAGGGAGATGGGAGAAAGTTCCACAAAGTCAACTGTCACTGCAGCCCTCCACCAGTCGGGGCTTTATGGCAGAGTGGCCCGACGGAAGCTTCTCCTCAGTGCAAGACATATGAAAGCCCGCATAGAGTTGGCCAAAAACCACATGAAGGACTCCCAGACTATGAGAAATAAGATTCTCTGGTCTGATGAGACCAAGATTGAACTTTTTGGCGTTAAATTTTTGACTGGCCCAGCCCTGGTCCCTGACCTAAACCCAATGGAGCATCTCTGGAGACTTGAAAATGGCTGTCCACCAATGTTTACCATCCAACCTGACAGAACTGGAGAGGATCTGCAAGGAAGAATGGCAGAGGATCCCCAAATCCAGGTGTGAAAAGCTTGTTGCATCATTCCCAAGAAGACTCATGGCTGTACGAGCTCAAAAGGGTGCTTCTACTCAATACTGAGCAAAGGGTCTGAATACTTATGACCATGTGATAGTTCAGTTTTTCTTTTTTAATAAATTTGCACAAATTTCTACATTTCTGTTTTTTTCTGTCAAGATGGGTGCTGAGTGTACATTAATGAGAAATAAAATGAACTTTTTTGATTTTAGCAAATGGCTGCAATGAAACAAAGAGTGAACAATTTAAAGGGGTCTGAATACTTTCCGTACCCACTGTATGCCGACTCTAGTGTCTGCAGACTACATGTTTGAAAAGGAGAAAAATCTGGGAAAATTGAGTCGAGCAAAACCTCTGTGGCTCGATCTTCATATTGGCTAGAGGCCACATTAGCTGCCGTGATTGTAACACCAACCTCTTAAACCGGATCGTTGGCGGTCGAGTTGCTTTGTGGGGAACTTTTTGGACTCCAACCAAAACCCAGTTATTCATCCTGATTCTTCAGAGAGCTCCCGAGGTCTCTTAAATGCAAGTAGATGTTGAGGTTTTAGGACACGGACACTCACCATTTAAGTCACGTTTTGAAATGCAGCATTGTTCACGATGTATGAAATATGTGAAACAATGTGTGTAAGGCAGAATCAGGAACTTTCTGCTTTGATTTTTTACATCTGCTCTTTTCTTGCGAGTTGTTTGCAACGTCTGTCACGATGTTTCAACCCCTATTGTTGGCACCTGATGATGTAGTTCACATTATTTCAGCCAGTTTCCCTTTATTTGATATATATACTGTATATATTTTATAATGAAAGTATACCATGTTTGTATATCACCACTGGATATATTAGAAAACGTTTTTTTAAGACTGAATAACTGATTGATTTGGTTGAAATGTGGTTGTTGCCGTTACTCCTACTCTCTGCTGCAGATGTAGGTTTTATTCAGTGAGAAATTATTTGATATAAGCCACAGGAGTTAAAACCAAAAGATGTCACAGCTGTTCGAAACATCCACCCCGGTAAAAAATACATGAAAATGCAGCGTGGACTAATGCTCATATTCATGTGTTACTACATGTTTTCTTAACTGACATGATCAGCAGTGAGAGAAAGAAACAACAAAGAGGCATTTTCATCATGTTTTGTAAAACTCTCCTCCGAACGTTGAAACCACGAGGCCGAGCAGGTTTCCGAACTTTTGTCGAAAGCCATCGTGACATTTTGCTGCGTGAACCTAAAAAAACACAAACAAGTATAAAAGCAAAGAAAGAAAGCAAAGTGAATCATTAATAGTACCCATAAAAAGAAGACCATTGAAAGTATCCTGGTTGTCATGGGATTCTTTTCTTGGTTTTAATTGAGGTGCAGCAAAACACAGCATTAAAACATCCCTTAGACACAGATAAGCGTTGAATTTGCACATTAAACTAGGCACGATAAATCCGCAATTAGTACATCTTCCACAACACATGGTCTGCTTGGTTCCCTAAAAGCACGCCAGCAGCAACATGTCAGAAAGAAACAAAATGAATTGAGCTTCTACGTACTGACGGTGTGTCTTTAAGCAAAACAACACAGATCCTCACTGGGAAAGTGTCCGTTTTTAGAACTCGCTAAAATCCACAGACAGAACGGTTCTCGCCTGAAATACTGTTTTGTGGCAAATGTAGATGAACTCTATAAAACCTTTAAATAAATGTTTTTACAACTCGTAAATGACATGCTAAAACAAATACATCTTGTTGTTTTGTGGAGGGAATCTGCCCCGTCCGGAGTTCTTTTATTTTGTCTGATACGATGTAAACAGGCTACAGTAAAATAGATCAGATGTTAGTAAGTGAAATGACACATTGGTCATTTTATCTGACATGACACAGATCTCATTAGAAATGGCGTTCACATCGACAGCTTGTTCAATATAGTGAAGAATATGTCTTAAAAGTGTGATTTTTAAAAAAAATTTTTTTTTTTTTTTTTTTACATAAATTCAGTATTTTTCTTTTGGCAACATGCGTATGCGTGTGCGTGTGGGTTTACTCTCATCAGTGTATGATGCATAGATTGTTATGAACCGCTGAGGAAACACGTTTAAAAAAAAACAAAAAAAACAAAACAGCACCAATGCAGCCATTCACAGTTGATTCCCCTGTGCAAATAAATCTGCATTTACACAACAGTGGTTTGGTACATTCCCATAAAGTACATGTAAAATGCCGACCTAACAAAACAGAGTATTTCGCAAGTCCAGGTATCTTTTCTGTGTTTATGTATTGCACGTAATCACCAGTGCCGACGACTCTGGGAGGTTATTCTAGCGTGTACTGGAGTGCCCTGTTTGTGTGACTCATTAATGCGACCCAGAACTGTCAACTATCGGTTAAAAAAACATAAAATGTCTTTGACTTTCAACTTAAATGTCCACGATTCGAAACACAAAGACGTTACCAACACCTTTAAGACAATACGAACTGAAAATGGATAGGTAGGTAGGTAGGTATATACTTTCCATTTTCAGTTCGTTTGGTCCTCGTGATGTTTGTTAAGGTGGTGGAAACACGACTTCACGCTCGGTCTCAGAGCGCCCCCTTGTGGTCAAACAAGTGAAAGTCCTCTTCCAGCTGAGTGCACCAACGTTGTGTGGAAACATGCGACCTCCATTGGTACCTACAGAAATGAGGGATCTGGATGACGATGCCTCCGAGCTCCGACGTCCGCCGATGTCGTGCCGGTGACCCTCAAAAATTCCCTCCATTACCGAGGTGCTGGGGCTCGTGGGAGGTGGAGTTCCTCACTGCCTTTTGCTGTCCAGGATGGCCCTCCAGTCGTCCGACCAGGACAGCAGCCGCCTCTGGGAGGGGCTGACGGACAGGTGCTTGTTGTGGCAGGCGGTGAACAGGATGTGCTCCCACGTCGGTTTGGGCTCCACGCCTGAGGGACACATGTTCGACGTGAACATTACAAAGCTCCCACTGCTCGGAGCGTACGCATCACACTGGAGCGGCTGTCTCAAGGTCGCAAATGAAGCCTTGAAGATGAATGCAAATTATTATGACACCCACATAAAGTTACACGAACAGGATTATGCAATCCTCTTTATCAAACACATTTACATTATGATTGTGTTTTGTCGCCCATTTCATTTATCAAAACTCACCAACTCGGATCAAACATCCGGCACTATTGTATGCGTGTTTTTTAAACCCACTCTGGATCAGTGATGGTGAAATCATAGCTGGGCAACTGTAATTAGTCTGGCTCGTTTGGATCTGTCCACATGTTAAAGACGTGAGCGTGGTGCTGCAGTGGGAGGAAGTCTTCAGATGGTGGCGTATTTTATTTCGGCCTTCCGAGAGCTTAAAATCTCAAAAGCTCCATTGGAAGGATTATGAACGTATTCAACAGTAATTTATCTGCTCTATTACAATAATAATAATATTACATTTTATTTCCAGTGCTTTTCACGGTATTCAAAGACACTTTACGAAAGTTAAAATGATCAAAGAAAACAACACAATAAAAGTATAAAACACACAATATTAATCGGACATTAAAGGCGGCTCTAAAACGGAAGGTTTTGAGTATGAAGTTGAAGATGAACAGGTCGGTGTTGTGCTATTCTGTGCTAGGCTATGTTTACAATAATACAACATATATGTATGCCATATCATATTACTTATATATAGGTCGTATTATCAACTATTAATCCTAAGGGGTAGACAAAAGGCTGTGTATGTAAATGAGAGTGATACTGCTCACAGGAGGAGGTCTGCAAACTGTTTCAAGTGCTGTGTAAAACCAAAAGGTCACAGGAGGGGGTCTGCAACCTGTGGGGTCACATACTGTTGTTCTTTGAGTCATAAACAGGAACAGACGGCTGTCTGGAGGACTCCAGGGTGTGAAGGAAGACAACCCCCACCTCGACCAATCAACAAAGGACACATCACCACACATGACTTTTTGGTTCCTGTACTATAAGAAGACCGGGTCAGGGAGAGTCAGGAGGTCAGACTTCGTGAACAGACACATACTCTGTTGCGGTCAGGGAAACATAGTCTGGACCCAGAGCTCTGTAAACTGGTTATTCTGCGGCTGTTAAATAAATATCTTGAAGCCTGACATCTTCTCCTATTGCCTCATTAAAAGAACACGCAGGACTGGGGGCTGACACATGTTGGCTTTGTACTAGCAGGAGCCCGAGTCCAACAGTATTTGAGGAGAGACTTCCAGAGGGGGCAGGTATAGAGGGGACTAACTCGGCCCAGGTCCGGTGCTTGGTCTGAGTGGCTGAGACTGAAGGTTGGCGTCAGAGGAGCGGGAGGGAGCGTGGAGTGTTAACTGACCGGGTAGTGACTGAAAGTCTCTCTCGTACTGTGTAAAAGTGAAAACACACCACTTGAAAATATGGTTAAGCCGAGGAGGCGGATGTAAATGTGAAATACCAAACAGTAATAGCAGTAATGTCCAGCGGCGATCCAGATCATTCAAAATAAAAACCGGTCTTCCCTGCTGAGCTCTATTATCCACCTCAACCTGCTGGTGTCGCAGAGCTGCTCTCCTTCGTGACAGCCGGCTTCTACGCCGCCACTATTTCACTCTAGCTGAGGGTGAACGTGTGCGAATCGGAAAACGTTTTTGCTCGCAGGTGATCGACTGTTCGGATACTCAGACTGGCAAAATACGCTAAAGTACGAGAGTAAAGAATCTGTTATCTCTCCTCTGTCAAAGATCAAACACAGAAGTGGATTCATATTTGTCGCTGAAGCTGACAGTCTCACCTTAAGGAGGTTAAAACTGCCATGTCAGCATGCCACATACATTTTCAAATATGGAAATATTACCAACATTTAGCTAAATATAAGTACTGCCTAAAAAATATCTTAAATACTATACTATTTACTTCCAGACTGCATTACAAGACTTATCTTTTATTTTATTGTCTATTGTTCATTGTCAGTGTTTTCTACATGGATCAACAAGCGGTGAAGACTTTTATCTGATGTTTGTAGCGCACATCTTTGAGTCCTTTCACAGAATTCATGTTTGAAATCGAGTCAGCTTGGAAACGACAAAAGGTCATCAGAGATAGCGTTTGCTAATTTGAGCTTATTTATAGAAAACTCGAGCTGCTGACAGACACTCGAGTCATGAAATCAAGGACCGATTGTTTGAGGCATGTTGGCACAGTCGGGACTCCATGTGGGCCGGGCCAGAATAGAAAGCTTGACAGGCAACGGTAACTAAGGGTTACTGGGTGTAGTGAGTGATCTGGGAGCCGCATCAACATCAATATCAAATCATCAGCATTATTACAATACAGGATCTCAATTTGTTGCATGTATGACTTTAAAAACAAACACTGAAAGTAAACACGTACACATTCCTCACCCAGAATATCAGGCTTGTCATCGATGAGGATGTCGCCGCTGACTACCGTCTTGTCTCTGGTCAGGATCACCTGCTCCAGAAAGTCGTGGCCCAGATGTTTCTCCACCCAGGCGTACTGCACAAAAACACACACACTCTCGTTAGAGAACTGAAACTTGAATCATTTCCATTTCATTTAGCCGACGCTTTTATCCAAAGCGACTTACAAGAAGTGCATTTCAATCATGAGGGTACAAAACCCAGAACGACAGGAATCAAGAAAATACAATTTCTTCAAGAAAGCCAAACTACAAAGTGCTAAAAGTAAGTGCCATTTTAAGCGCTACTAAAGTTCTACTATTTCCAAAAAGGAATAAAGGATACGTGATGGTCAGAGGGCTTACCTTCTCATACGGGCAGTGCTTGTAGTGTTTTATAGGGCTGGTGCAAATGAACACATCTGTGCTGCGGAAAGAAAAAGAAAACAAACAAACCAGAGAGGAAAAATTACGACCATCATTTCTATATTCCAGCTGCTGAGGCCGGACAGATATTTTTAGCTGGAAGTGATAACTGTACGGTACAAAAATAACGACGTCGAAAACAAAAACACATGACTGATTTCCCTTGGTAAGAAAATAGGTGCATTCAGGCACTTGCGGCTAAAGAGAGACATTTATTTCCAGCAGGAGAGGAAATGACGGCTATTTTTAGACTTTATTCCACTGCTTTGTCCGTTTGAGAATAAGAAGAAATCACAGCCTCCTTCATGTGGATTGAGATTACACGTGATTGAATTATCAGCAAAGAAGAAGTCAGTTACGGGAGGCTTTCACTAAGACGCGTACAGCATAGTGCAACAACAGCACCTGGCTGGTTGGAGTCACAACTCTAACTGCAGCTGGACTGATAAACCTTAGTGACACAGGAAAGAGACCTTAGCAGCGACAGCAGCAGCCTCAGTCCTCGAGTGTGAACACGATGCGTTCAGGTACAGTAAAGAGCTGTAGGTCATCTGCAATTGAGCCTTTTAGCAAACACCATCAGTCTTTGTGGTTTTGGTGTGTAAAACGGAAGCAAGTACGACTTGAAAAGTAAAAGGTCACATTTTAAGTGTGGATAGTACACATGAAACACAACTGTTCGTAGCTCCTGGAGACAACCGGACTGATCAAAATACGTGGATTTGTTCTATCAGATTCATGTGGCACTCATGACTAAAACAATGCAACCATGAGCACAATAAGTCGGGTCAATTCGTGGAGTCGTCTCTTCTTTAATTTTTTTGCCCTCAATCAGAGTTCCACTTTTTTTGCTCCCTCAAACGGGAGCTTTCCCGTAACCGGCTCCACGGAGTAGAAATCTGAAAGCGCCAGCTGAGTGTTGCAGTGTGTGTGGGGAGGACAGAGGTTTGTAGAAACGCTGTCATGTTGCCAACAAAACAGATGGTGGCAATAGAGTGGCGTTTTAAAAAAAAAAGTTTTTTAGCAATAACAAACAAACAATAACTCTGACATAAGTATACTTTATATTATAGGAACTTCAAAGGTCAGTTAAAAAAAAGTCTTCCCTGAAACATGAGCCAAAAAGGTTTCGTAGCTCCTGGGTTTCCTTCCACATTGAGTGTTACACCTGCATGAAGTCCCACTCTGCCCACAGGCTTTATATTTACATGTCACTGAAATAAAATCCCCTTTCCTGGGATTAGAAATAGAAACAATACTCCAAGACCTTGATACTGCAAGCAGGAAATGCGGCTTAGAAATGAACACTAACGAGACCAAAGTCATGGCAGGCAACGTAACGTCCCCGAAGACAATAAGTATAAATGGTATACAACTAGAACAGGTGGAAGAATACATCTAATTGGGACAAAGATTCACCTTAACTGAGAAAAACCAGGAGAATGAAATAACAAGGCAGATAAAAGCAGGATGGCAAAACATGTGGGAGACACGGCGCAATCATGAAGAGAAACCTCCCAATATGTCTAAAGAGGAAAATATTCAACCAGTGCATCATACCGGTCGTGACACCTGCTTCAGAAACATGGACACGGACAACTAAAATGGAAAAAAAAAACCTCTCCTCAGTCCAACACAATATGGAACGCAGCGTACTAAATATCACATACAAAGTGCAAGACATCATGGAAACCACCAAAAACAGAAAGTGGACTCGGGCAGGTCATTTGACGAGGCGAACGGATGGAAGATGGAGTACAGAAATCACTGTATGGACACCAATAGAAGGCAAACGAACGAGAGGAAGACAGCGGAAGAGATGGAGAGATGAAGTCCAACACTACTGGGACACTGCCAACTGGTACAATTTCACAAGGGACAGAAAGTTGTGGAAACTCCATGCTGAGGCCTTCGTCCTGCAGCGGATTGACAATGGCTGAACATGATGTGAATTATAACAAACCGATCCTCAACACACACATACTCGAACAGGAGCTCACAAACTACTGGTTGGAGACCCCTGAGATCTAATCACGTCAAATACTGAATTATGCACATTTTCCACCCGTTATGATACCTACTCATCCATCCTGGCCATCTCCTTTACTGCCTCCACTCCTCCTGGCAGCGGCTCCAGGTCCAGGAAGAAGTCTTTGGACTCCCAGATACTGATGGCTTTCTCCTGGGGGGGTCAGAAAACACACACACACACACACACACACACACACACACACACACACACACACACACACACACACACACACACACACACACACACACATATCACCAACAGTGTAGGACGGCCAGGCATGTGTACCCACATCACATGAGTGTACATGTGCTCTGAAGAAGGAGAGTCCCAAGGTCAACACTGGAGTTTGTGGGAGCTTCACAATCTGTTGATAGGTTTTATGCGAGTTATATAACATTGAGAAAACGGTACACACTGTATTTGCTTAACTTACGATCAAGGTGTACGAGAGGCCCAGATTGACAAAATGTTTCTAAACTAAAGGTCTGTCACGAACCAAAAATAAAAAAATAAAAACCACACAGTGACAAATCAACGAGTGTGATTGAACCGCAAGAATCACAAAATACACACTTTTGGCTCATTGGATTTGAACCAATACAGAAAAAGATATAAAACCAGTTTCCTTTTCTAAAAGATTAAGTGTCGCAGAAGTTTATGTTCTGTTTCGAAATAAGTGAACGTGATCATTAAATCTTTTCTGCCTCCTCAAATATTGAATGGCACATTAAATTAAAGCAGGAGGCACTGTGTTATCACAAGCAGAAAAAAGGTTTAAAAATCACCGATCTATATATATTAAAAAATATATATATATATTTCTCTCTGAGGGACTCCTAATGTGAATTTAATATTAAGTTTCAACTGCAAACCATGAGAGTACGAAGTCTCTAAATGAAACTGGTTAAATGCTGCTCAAATTGAACCATGTCCCCCTGGACCCTGGTGAACCACCAGGAGGGGACACACGGGACCATGTCGGTTGTCCCCCCCGGGTCACTCACACACAGGTCGGTCCTCAGCTGTCCGTACTGCGTCGACACCCAAAACCCTCTCCTGTCATCCAGGGTGATGAAGGGCTCGTCCGGGTACCTGGCCCGGTACTTCTTCAAGAAGCCCCCCTCGAAGTCCGCCAGGACCCCGTCCACGTCCACCAGAACCCGCAGTCTCTTCCCCGAAGTCGTGGAGGACGACATGTTTACGCAAATCCTCTTAAACGGATCACGGAGCAAAGTGTTCCCTCTTCCGACGAGGCGCGTCGACCTGAACACCGACATCCTCGAGAGGCTCCGCTGACGTTCGCGCGGCAGCAACGGCCGCGACCCTCTCCGAAAGGCGAGCGGAAACTGCGGATAAAAGTCCGCATGGGGAGTCGACGAGTTCGTCTAATTACCGCGGCAGCTGCACCGTGCTGTTGTCCGCGCTTGCCGTCGTATTTGCGTGACGTTTTGTTTCGCGTAACTTTCTCGCTGCGGGCGTCTCTCTGCTGCAGCTGAGCTAACGGCCGGTGCCTATCTCAGAGGCTAGGGGCGCGGCGGGGCGGCGCGGTGGCGCGGCACGGCGGCGCGGCGCGGCGGCGACGACCAGGTCAAATGTGACATGCCTTTGGCCCCAGTGGACAGGGAGCTGTCTGCATCGTTGGGCAGTGTGTGTACGCTCTGGCCGGCAGCGACCCTTTTTTTTTTTTCTTTTCTTTTCTTAAGTCCAAAGCATCTGTGACGATGGCTGCTGCAGCTGCCTGTACTTGAACGATTAGTAAACAAATGGCGACGCAGCACCGAGGAGGGGGAGGGGGGGGGCTGCACTTCAGGGCGCGACAAAGATAGTTTAACGAAGCGACGGTTCACTCCTACTGTGTTCCCAAGAACCATGCACAGTAGAAATGTGCTGTTTTTACAAAACTCCACTGTTATGATACGGATTTATTTGGTCCTGGTCCATTTTGAGTGCATTTCTATTTAATTAAGATACTTTCTGATTAAATACTACAGATAATTGTGAAGAGGACACAGGGTAACATTTTGCATCCCAAATTCTTTCAGGGATTTATATATTTACATGCGTTACATGTATATTTGAAACGTCTTAAATATGTGGTATATAGTCTATTCTTGAGTTGTAGTTTTTTTTTTTTTGCTCATCCTCTGGGGTTTGCAAATCAGTTTTAGAAATGAACAATTACAGTACACTGCAGTGCAGTAAATTATAGCAAAATATACTTTAGCTGGGAGTGAGACAAATATGATCAAAGATAGATGGATCAAATTCAAGTTTTAGAATTTGATTAATCAATAGGCTTTCATATAAAGGAAAAAGAGGCATTTTCAGATAAAGTGTCATTACTCTGTAACACTCAAAACTGAGACTATATTCTTTATATACCAATAAATTACTCTTCACTACTGTGGACGCTTAAAAATCAGTTCAATAGGAGTTCTCGCATCATAAAATATCTTTGGTGAAAACCCGGTGAATTGTACGTCAGTTCCTGCATTTCTTAGTCCTTAAAGAGAGAAGTGGCACTGCTGTCTAAAAATAAACACTTGCTGCCCGTCAAGACATAAATGTGTTAAACAAGTTATAACTGGCAAATAAAAACGATTTTATGGAAATGATGTCAACAGTATTTCAAATCCGACCAGCGAAATCGTGTGTGTGGCCCTTTAAGAATCCAACGGTCGACTCGTAAATCTCGTTGCAGTCCGTTCTATTCTTATGATCTCGCGATAGCTTCAACTCAGTGGCGGCTGTGTGGCCCCCTGTCTTAGTCCGGACGGAGTTGTTTCTGACGTTTGAATGAAAAACAGTGCAAATTACCTCCACTTTGGACCCAGGAAATAATGGCTTCAGCCTTGGAGCAGTTTGTGAACAATGTGCGGCAGCTCTCCGCTCAAGGTAGGGTTGCTAAACTCATTAGAGTGGGAAGTATTAGCTAGTGAGCTAGCATATGCTATCCAATGCCTTGCCGATAGCTCGGCAGCCAAACTGGTCAGAGCCTTCTTTTTGCTTTATCATGTAAACACACCGCAAAAATGACTTTCTGCGGCTGCCGGAGTTCCGTAAACTACCATCCGAAGTTGCGTCGCTCCACGGGGACGCTAATGATAACGGTGAACTTGGTAACTCGTCACACAAAATGTGAAATTTGTACTTTTTGTTTTTGATCTAGAAAATAATTTCCAGGGACTGCCTGCCGGTAGTCCCGCCCCGGCCTCACGCGATTGGCTGGCGAAGTGAATTAGCGAATGTTATTGGTTCAAAGTCACCTGTCAATCCTACTCGCATTCCCTATGTTGCAAGGCCTTGACAGGACACTTGACCGGCCGATTTATATTAAAATACTCCACAACACGATGGTCCTGAACTATTGTGTTCCTCTAGTTTGATAACAAAAGCCCCCTGGCTTTCATTGGCGAGTAAATTCCTAATTAATCATAAATTTCGACGACTTAAACTATAAAAAAAATGTTTCAGCATATTTGAAAAAAACTATTGCCCTGTTCTCTTTAATAAATTGTATTAACATAACTTTATAATTTATACGAGCAGTGATAGGGAGAATGTTTTAATATTTCTGCTTTTGGTACAGAATGTAATAAATAAAAAAAAGCCTGTGCAATTCAAACCTGATGACATTAATCCTGGCATAACAACTTGGCTGGCAGAAAAACAGTGGCTTTAACAAATTTAGTCCACATCTAGGATTGTGATATAAACTGCTTTAAACAATTTGAGACTTGTTTTTGTTTTTTTAATTATTATTTTCTCTGAAAGATCTAAAGCACCTGTAAGAAACCCCGGGGTGGTTTAATTTCTCTGCTCTTCTGCCCTTCACCTTGACTCCCTCCCTTTAGGCCAGATGACTCAGCTGTGTGAGTTGATCAACAAGAGTGGGGAGCTGCTGGCCAAAAATCTGTCCCACCTGGACACAGTGCTGGGGGCTTTGGATATCCAGGAGCACTCCCTAGGTGTGCTGGCTGTGCTGTAAGTTCAAGCTTCCCCTTTAACTTTTCCCTGGTTTACTGTCATCAGTGCAGTCTTCTCTTAAATGGAGTTTGCTGCTGTTTTTCTGTATTTTGTTGACCCTTTTGTCCCATCTAGTGCTCCACTACACTCCTGCCTTCATTTTGCTCCATGCTTCTGCTCCACTTCCCTCCTCACCTGGACAGGATATTCTGTTATTGTCGTCACCGTTGAAGATCATGGTGTACTTTTTTGGGATGAACAGGGTAGCGGTGGCGGAGCTATGGAGAAAGAGTAACAACTAGCGATAGATGCACACAAACGAAATTTTTTCAAAGAAGTAGAAGTTGCTAAATGGATCAAAATAAACCACATAAATAATCCAGTATTTGAATATTGTATGTAAAAAAAAAAAGGTGCCAATCTCTTTTTCCCTGTTTTTCATTCTCAAAGGCTGCATGTTTGCATGAATCAGAACAAATGTGATGAAATCATGAAGCAGTGAAAGACTACCTGTTGCACATACAATTAATAATGTGGACTTGAAGCAGCCGAACACTGGAGCAACGGAAGAGATTATTTTTTGTTCTTTAGAAAGAGAAGACTTTTTGATTAACATTGTAACAGTTATGATTTCAGAAGTTGAGTTTAGTTTCACATATACAATGCACCACTACGAAATACAATACATATTTTTTCAACAATGAAATACTCTCACTGGATATTATCAGTTCACTTTTTCTTCTCAAACATTAAATCTCGATACCGATGGATACGTTTTCCTGCTTAATAGTGAGCCTTTGTTCCCGCACCTTCCTCTGCATACGGGTGGGACCTACAAAATACACCATTTTCATCCTACATGCCAAATTATTATTATTATTATTATTACTACTATTTAAGCTCAAAGGCCCAAAATGAAAGTGTCCTTTTTGACTGTCAGGTTTTTGCTAACTTCCGACTCCTTTGCTGCAGATTCGTGAAGTTCTCCATGCCAAACATCCCTGACTTTGAGACGCTCTTCTCCCAAGTTCAGCTCTTCATCAGCACCTGCAATGGGGAGCACATTAGATATGCAACAGACACTTGTAAGTCCTGACCGACCAGCTGCTCAGTGCTACACGTTTGGGAAGCTTATTTTTGGTTCCGTTTTATTGGAATTATTCAAATGAATAAGATCCGATTTCTGCACTGCTCAGTGGTCATATAATGTGTGTTATATGTCCCTTGACAAACACTGCATAATGTTTTAGTGTCAATCACAACAAAGAAGAACATCTAGCAGTGGTTGAGTTAAGTTCAGCAGGATCTGCTACTGTAATTGCTAATATTTGGTTTTCATGTTGTTAACATGAGCTTTAGAAAATAATGTCATCATCGTACATGTGTTTATTCAGGAATATATTTGTGACTGATGTTTACACATGTCCTGCACACACACACACACACGTGTAGCAGCGCATGGTACTGTCTAACCAACCACCAATCTCATTGAACCCTTTCTCACTCCTCTGCGTCCTCTCCCAGTTGCTGGTCTCTGCCACCAGTTGACAAACGCCCTTGTAGAGCGGAAACAGGTAAGACTCTCTTTTGTTTGAACTCCGCATGAATCGGTAGCAGGGCTTTAGGCTCGACTAAGCACTTCTGTTTTATTAAGTCAAGCTGAATTTTTGACTTTACATAATTCTCCATAGCCGCCGAGGAAAAACTTTTTTCCTCATTATGTGCCTCGGTGCCATTTATGATGCTGTTATTGTTTAGCCAAACAAATTGTTTTCATTCATTCGTAAGTCACAGACTGCAGCTTTTGCAGTAGTCGGCAGTGCTCTGGTTGCTAATGAAGGTCGAGTTGTTTAAACCTCAGTTGAGAATGCAGAATTTTAGGGGTTATTTATTTATTTTCAAGTGCTTTCATTAACTCTTCTCTGCTTTTGTTTTTTAATTCCTTTTTCCCTCTTGTTCAGTGTTTGGTTCCATCGACGGCTGCCTGTAGTTAACCAGAGTGTATTCATTGACACACTGCTGATTTAGTGATGTAGAGCGACTACCAGCTTTGAAATCTACCGTGTCTCTATAGACACTTTTATCCCATCAGCAGTTAATCTCTTTAGTGTTCACCTATAGGCCCCTGTGTTACTTACAGTATGTTTGTGCCACCACTGACACACACACACACACACACACACACACACACACACACACACACACACACACACACACACACACACACACACACACACACACACACACACACACACACACACACACACTTTGTTTATGACTAGCACTTAACAAACCTATGTTACATCGGCCGCTCTGCACTTCAGCAGTAGAATCATGTGACCTGAGCCTCGGCTGTCTAACAGAGAAAACAAAAAAACAGCACTTCCTTCCACCTGAATAATCATGTTAGTGTTGATCTCGGTTTCGATTTCTAATACGTTGCTGCGACGTGTCCTCGTCAACATGCCCCTCATGCATACAAGCTGTTTTAAAAGGCCGCTGTGCAGCGTCTGTGTGGGTGAAACTGTTTTTTAATGTGTGCTGCAAAAGAAGTTCCCTCTTTGGGACACTGAAATGAGTCAATCTGAAGTTAATTTTTTTTCTCTCCAAGACAAGACCACACAAACACACGAGCCGTTTCAGCATGTGTTCCTTTTCCGTCTCCATCTAAATATTTTAATGAATTTTAAAGTGTGGACCAGAAGGTCCTCAGTTTGTTTGGAAAGCTGCAGCAGAGTAACTCTTTCTGTCTCCTCCTCTGACAGCCATTGAGGGGTGTCGTCATCCTAAAACAGGCAATAGACAAAATGCAGATGAACACAAACCAACTTACCTCAGTTCATGCAGACCTGTGTCAGGTGAGTCATCGGCTGTAATCCTAATCCTTCAATGTTGAAACTAAACAAGATCACAGCTGTATTATCTATAATCATTATCGAAGTCCTCCCTGGTATCCTAATTGTCTTTAATCTCTGTCTGCTGAATGCAGATGTTGTTGTTGTTGTTGTTGTTGTTGAGGATGCCGTGTGTTAAATAATTCAAGCCCAGTGGAAGCCCCAGTGTGACCGTCCACTCTCACTTCTACAGCTGTGCTTGTTAGCGAAGTGCTTCAAGCCCGCCCTGCCCTTCTTGGAGCTGGACATGATGGACATCTGTAAGGAGAACGGAGCCTACGACGCAAAGCACTTTTTATGTTACTACTACTACGGTGGCATGATCTACACGGGCCTCAAAAACTTCGAAAGAGCACTGTATTTTTATGAACAGGTACCCTCTTATCTGTTAACGGCACTTTCACATGATTGTAATGCAGCTAAATTCTTTGACTTCTAACGTGATCAATAATTCTTCTGTATTATTATGTGTTCTTGAGTGCATGTTAAATGCAGGGTTCCCACGGGTCAGGGAATTTCAGGGAATTAAAAAAAAAAAAAAAAAAACCTCTTTTCCAGACAGGGAAAGTCAGACAGTTTATTATTTCTGTTTGGGTCAATTGATAGAATATCAGGGAATTTTGTTTGCTTGTTTAAATTTTAGTTGCCATTTTTCAAAACGACAACGTTATTCAGCGAGTTATTGTCAGTGTGTATGTTCGGTGGCATTACTGGTCAGTGACAGAAATTGAAAATGTAGCTTATTAGATTGATTTTGATAATTCACTTTATTGTTAGATAAATTCTTTGCCTGTGTACCCAGTATTTAGACAGGTATTTAATTTCTATCAATATTGGCACAAACAGAGGGGGAAGTGTGAGTCCGATTTGAACAGAAATGACGCTATTTCTTGTCCACTCAGCACAATGGCAGTTTCTGTTCATTATAGGTCCGAGAATTTCAGCTTTTTAGTCGGCGAAAGTCCGAGAATTTGACGTAGAGTGGGAACCCTGTAAATGCTCACTTCCTTCCTGGTGTTTCTGTAAATGATTACCCGTTTTAAATTCTTTCCTAACAGGCAATAACCACTCCAGCCATGGCAGTGAGCCACATCATGTTGGAAGCCTACAAGAAATACATCCTGGTGTCCCTCATCCTTCACGGCAAAGTGCAGCCGCTGCCCAAATACACCTCACAGATAGTAGGGAGGTTCATCAAGGTAAGAGGCAGGGGTGAAGAGAATCTGCTGGTACAGCTGTACTCGGTAGTAGTACTCGGGGAAAATGTGTCCCCTTTATACTGAAATCTGTGTTAACAATGGTAAAAGACACGTAGGAGTGCAGTATGAGGTGTTCTTGTTGAGCCCAAGAGCAGCACAGTGATGCTCATAGAGGAGAGGGAAGCAATAACCTTTTTGAGTAAGTATTCCCAGGTGCGTTGCTCGATCGACATCAGCACCCGAGTTACAACCGTTTTTGTGAGCGCTGCTACGTGTGCATTTGCGGCGTCTCTGTGGACATGAGCAGAGAGCACACGCGAAATGTTGTCAAACTCAGGAAATCGGCAACAGAGAAGCTTGAATTCAGAAAACCTACAGCAATGAGCCAGGCGAGGCGCTTCGAGTGGCGTTCATGTTTCAAGAGCGGCAGGACGTCGCTGTCCAACACGGTCGAAGGTGCAGCCGGTCAGAGCGACCGGGCCGGTTCTCATCGACGTTCTGAGGCGTTTTGAGTGAAAACATTCGCTGCGAAACACTTAAACTGTAACACCCCTGTCACTACCAGATTATCTCCCTGCAACTTATTTCTGCTCCCAAAAATATGACATCAAGTTTAACGTGCGCTCTCTGCTCATGTTTCAGGTCCATAGTGAAATTGCAAATGCGCACATATCAGTGGTGACAAAAACACTTGTAACAGGTGCTGATGTTTATCAGGAGATGAAACCTGGAACACTTACAAGAGTTCGAGCTTCGCCGCTGCAACAGGAACCGTCTTTGAACTTTTTGATCATAATGTACATTGTTGATATTTAGGTTGATGAACAGATGTCAACACAGAATTAGTGCTACACGGTGGTTAAACACATTTATTTTTAGTTATTGTTTTTTTTTATAACTCCAAGGTCGCAGAAGGTCATCATGCATCGCTCCATGCTGTTAATCTTTCTCTGTCAAACCTTTATTTTCACTATCGACTTACCTGTTTATGATCTTGTAGTTGATTAATCGTTGTTATAACAGTGTCTAAAGAGCAGCAGACAGTAAACCGTGTGGATTGACTGCTTCTCGCAATCACAGGCAGATTCAAAAACAAGTAAATAATAATATGACAACAGAAAGGAAGTAAGGCAGAAATGTGACGAGCTGTGCTGACCGTTCGACGCTCCAGTGTGAGCAGCATTTCACCTGTAAATCTTACCAAGTTTCTTCACATCTGCCTGTTTCCCTTCAGCCCTGAGGGAGACCAGTGGACTCCAGTGACTTAATAATCCTCTTTTCTCACCTGGTGAACACATTGTAAAATCCAGTGAAAGACCTGTGTGCCTGCAGCCTCTCCGGCCGCGTGTTTTCAGCCTCTGTTCTCTTGTCTATTTTGTGCCTCTGCCCTCAGCCCCTGAGCAACGCATACCACGAGCTAGCTCAGGTTTACACCACCAACAACCCGGCCGAGCTGCGCGGCCTCGTCAACAAACACAGCGAGACGTTCACACGAGACAACAACACGGGCCTGGTCAAACAATGCCTCTCCTCCCTCTACAAGAAGAACATCCAGAGGCTAACGAAGGTGCGCTGTGTGTTTGCTATAAGAGTGTGTGTGTGTGTGTGTGTGTGTGTGTGTGTGTGTGTGTGTGTGTGTGTGTGTGTGTGTGTGTGTGTGTGTGTGTGTGCGTGTGCTCTTAAGATTTTTATACATTCACACGCTCCAGATGTCTTCACGGGAAAGTGTGAGCGTCTTCGCATGATGAGGTGAACTGTGCTGGTGACGTTATTTAAAGGGAGTGAGCGTGGGAAAATAGAATAAAGCAAAAGAGAAATGGGTCTCGGTGCTTCGAGTCAGCTGGAAAAAAAAAGAAAAAAGCTCATCAGAAATCACAAGAATGAAAAATGAAAGGAAACGGCCGTGCGTGTGAAGACAGATGCAGACATCTGATCTGAAGCAGCTGTTACTCCTCGTTGTCGGAGAGCTCGGCCGAACAAAGATGAGAGCTCGCCGTGTTCGGCTCGGGCTGATTCATTAGTCAGCGAAATGTCCATCGTGATCTGAGAGCTGACATAATTCATCTTAGAGGCTTTGTTGGCGCAATATCGGATGTCTTTTTACTCTTCTGAGTGAAAATGAATAATGTGTCCACCTGTTTGGTCATTTAAGTCAAAATATGAGGGAGTTTCTATGCTAGAATATTTCTATTTGTAAGTGTCTTCTAAACACGCAGTACTACACATATCAGTGTAATTAGTATGTACTTAGATCTTAGGTCAGGAATCATAATGTTGTGATCTTCATTACATCAGTTAAAGTTGGCTGAAGTTAGAAGACAGTAAACAACATGTTTAGGTGACTTTGTCTGCATTTAATTGATCTGCGTGAACGCCAATGAGCCGAACGCTGAGGCCCAATAAATGTCCGAGCTAAGAAACGTACCGGCGCCGCACTCGTACTTTCAGTCACTCTGATATCAGCTTCTGTTTCCCGTGATCCCGCAGACCTTCCTGACGCTCTCTTTGCAAGACATGGCGAGTCGAGTGCAGCTCTCAGGCCCGCAGGAAGCAGAGAAATACGTCCTACACATGGTGAGTTGGTACACAGGGATTTACCATACCATACCATACCATACCATACCATACCATACCATACCATACCATACACCTTATTATGCCCATGGTGGAACATTTTTCTCGGGCAAATGTTGCTGCATTTGATAGAATTCTGCATTTTGGACGTAATGTAACATTACTCCTAAGAAAGAGAGAGACTGTACTTCACATAAACATAAACAATACATTAACACTGAGGACACATCGCACAAATGGGACTGCATTTGATATCTTTACAAAAATGAATAAACGCTGCGTATACAAGCTTAAAAACAAGTTACTACACAGTCCGCCTTGGTATGATACGGCATATTGCATATTCTAAAGACACATTCAACATCTCGGCTCCTATTGCGTGATCATATTGCACCATTAAGGGTTAGAATTATGACAACAGATTACACAACCGGTCCATCCTCACTGGCGGCCTCCTTGTTCATGTTAATTCAAATTGCAGCATGCAGGTTCTGGTCCAAATAAAAGTGTTCCTTGTGACTTTCTGCCAACTCGCAGTTTACTGCTGACCAGTACTAGAAACTTAGCGCTGGGTTTTAATCACGCTCTTCCTGATGCTGCGTTGCAGATTGAAGATGGTGAGATCTACGCTAGCATTAACCAAAAGGATGGTATGGTCTGCTTCCACGACAACCCCGAAAAATACAACAACCCAGCAATGCTCCACAAAATTGACCAAGAGGTGAGAAGCACAGATTTATCTTTAGCGTTGTCGTTCTCGGCACAAATTCTTTTAAGTGTTGATTCCTTTATTGGTAACTATTTATTTGTTTCTAAGTAATTTTGTGTCTTTTTTTTTTTTTTTTCTCCTTTCAGATGTTGAAATGTATAGAGCTGGATGAGAAACTAAAGTCTATGGATCAGGAAATCACAGTAAACCCACAATTTGTGCAGAAGGTGAGTTGGTGTTCAACAATATTTTGTGTTGTTGATGTTTAAACCTGTTTAATGTGGAGATTTCTGCATTTTGCTTTGCGACATGATTCTGTTTTTTTTTTTTACGTGAGAACGGCAAAACGTGCTCCCGGTGCCTCCGTACAAGATTTATGTCGTCGCAATTTATTGTACAAGTGTGCATCTATACGAGGGGCAATCGAATTGCACTGGAACGGAGCACAGAACCTTTCTGGTTCCCGACACTTTTAACAAGAAGTCGACGTGCGCTTTCTGCTTCCACTTGTCAGTGGTGACAGAAACACGTGTAACTCGGGTGCTGACGTGGATCAGGTGACATAACTTGGAGTACTTGCTCGTGAAGGTTGTAGTATCCACCTGCTTCGTGAACATCAATCATGGTGCTGCGGCGCCTCCAACAGAATCGGTCTAATCTAATAATTCAAGGAATATGATCGACGTAAATGTCTCTTTGGTTGTTTTCACATAATTATGAAAACAATACAACGGTGCAGTTCAACTGCAATGCAGGTCGCTACTTAGGGTAACATACACAAAATACATGCTCCTCTTTGTACTCAGGAGTTCAAATGTATTGCCTCTGTACACGCGTAATCAAAAACTGGAAAAAGTTCCTTCAGGAGCCTTTTTTTTTTTTTTTTTTTTTTTTTCAGGGTTTTGTCAGCAAAAATATTCAGATAATTCATCATAAAGCTGCTTCTTTGAAAAGGCCTCCGGTTAGTTCGGAGACAACCAAACAAACAATCAGCCATGGTTTTGTGGACACTTAGCAGAAACCGGTTTGCAACCACTAGTTTCGGTCTTTCGTCATAACGCGTCACTTCTTTTTTTGTCTTTGTTCTCCAGAGTATGGGATCGCAGGAGGACGATGTTGGTAGCAAAACGTCAAGTTATTCCTGAGGGGCCTTGGACAGGGAGAGAACGCTGCAGCCACCCAACACGTTCTTCCCAGGATGAGTTGGATTTTTTTAAAAGAGGAAAAACAAACAAACATTCTATTGCATAAGGACATTGGTCAAGGAAAATCTAATTGTGTGGAATGATGATAAATTTGGTTATTCTTACTTCACAGTGTCTTAAGGATAACAAATGATCCTTACAGAAAAGGAAAAGAAAAAAAAAAATTACAATTTTGTCAGTGTTTTATTTATCAATGTTCAGGTTGGAGCGCCACTGCTACATTAACAGAAACCACAATAATAAAAACTGGACTTATTTGTTCCAAACATATGTGTGAATAATCTCACTGTTTGTTTTGGTTCTGCTGCATGATGGCCGTAACCACGAGGGCATTAGGTATGAGGTAAAACATGGCTGACGAGGAATAAATCTCATTCTATTCTACATTTGTAAAGACTGCAATGATCGTTTCCCTCTCACTCCTCGGTTAGAATGTAGATATCATCAATAGCAAAATCTGTACAACATTGACATGCCCTTGACCAAACTCGGCACAATGGAGGAGTCGTTCACAATCGGTTGAACTGTTTTGGTTATTTTGTTTTGTTTTGTTTGTTGTTTTTTCCTTTTTTTTTCCCTTTTTTTTGTTTTTAGGTCGGATCCACTAGAGGTCGCTAGAGCACTGTACAGTGAACCGTTCCGACAGCTTGTTATTACAAGAGGTGAAGGCAGCAGATGAAACCAAACTGTCATGTCATTTGGGAGCTTGAGCTTTGCGATTGTGGATCTGTTAATAATAAATTGTTTAAGAATATAGTTTTGGGTTTCATGCCTTTGTGAAAAAAAAAGAGTCCCATCGACTCGGTTCTTCCTCGTGAGGTGTATTTGAATTCCCATCCACTTCCATTAAAACATTCTTGATTGATACAATGGCGCTGATTTCAGCTTCAGCCAATGAGCGTGTTTCCCAACAAGCGGCTGCGGTTCGCAGGGAAATGCCACCAATCACAGCGCAGCGCCCGCTTCACAGAGGCGGGACTTGACTGTTGGGATATGTCAATCACGCGCGGTCCTCGCCGCTCATTGGTCCGCCGCTATGAATGAGGTGGGTCTTGATACTCGACCGTGGAAGCTACTGTTGAAATCTCAATGCTAACCAACTTTAGCCAGCCTGCTAACATGTAATTCAGCGAACGTGTGTGTGGGGGGGGACTACGTACGGCGCCATTCTGGATTTAAGTGCGTAAATAATAATTGTCTCCAGAACAAGCCACATCGGAGAAGTCCTCTTGATGTCCGCTACTGCAACCGGGACATGTCCAGTTAGCCAGAAAGCAGCCGTCGGTGGGTAACGAACCCGGGGAGCTAGCCAGCAGTCAGCCCGCTCGGACCGGGTCTCCGCCGAACAGGGCTGGTTGGGCTTTTTTTCACCGCTCCGAGGAACAGCAACGCCGGATGCTGCGACTACCATGAGTCCCGCAGGCTGCCCCCATGTCAACGCCTTCAAAGTGGACAACTGGAAGCAGAACCTGAGGGTTATTTATCAGTGCTTCGTGTGGAGCGGTTCAGCCGAGACCAGAAAACGCAAGGTAACAAGTGACGAGGAAACGAGGATGCTTCCTTGAATGTGTGTGTGTGTGTGTGTGTGTATACAGTTCCCCGCCCTTCCCCCCCCCCCAAAAAAAAACAACAACAACATAAACAATCGCCACCCTGAAACCCAAAAAGCCCAGTTCGCCCTCGGATGGTCAGATACTACTGTTCACCTCCGGGGCTCGAACCAACCACCTCCCCCGCGCCCATCTCAACACCTGACGGGGCTCGACCACAGCTGAGCAGCATCTGAGCCCCCCGGTTCATCCCCCAGGTTCATCCCCCCCCCCCCCCCGGTTCATCCCTCAGCCGAGGGCTCACGTCAAAGCTCGGGAGCGCATGGTAGATCACGGAGCTGATGTGCATCTGCAGCGGCGTCCACTTCCTCCCACCGGCGCGGAGCAGTCAGGCAGCAGGGGTCTCCTCGCTTTAGGAGGAAACACCACGAACACTTCATTATTTGTTTTATTTTTTTTTTTAAATCAACTAAGCAGTCATTTAATGTCTCCCCATCCTCTTTAATCCGAGCCATGACATGTTTGTTGGATGTGTTGTTGAGAGCTTCGTGTTAATTGAATAGATTCACAGAACACGTGGGGCACCGAGCAGATGTGCTCAAGATTAGCTGCGATTGCATCTGCAGTGTGCGTGTGTGTGTGTGTGTGTGTGTGTGCGCGTGTGCGTGAGGCTCATCAAGGCCGATGTCTACAAACTGCAGCGCGCGCTCGCTCTCCCCGAGTCCCCCCCTGTGATGTGCAGCGGGAGGTGGTGGTCCAGGGTGGGGTAGGAGGGGGGGGTTGCATACACAGGGTCTCCTCCTGCCCTGTAATTGCTCGGTTCTCCACCCTGAAGAGAAGAGGAGGCGCTGGCATCCCTGCATAGTATTACCTCCCTGTGGCACCACTTTTGTTCTTATTGATTGTGGCTCAGCTTTCCATTCAGACTCAGTTCTCACAGGCGGTTCTATACTAAATGTTTGTTTTGGTGGGGTTTTTTTTAAGGTTGTGCTTTGGGATCCTCTGAGAGTTTGGTAAGGAGTGTGGTTGATGTTTCCATCAGATAAGTCATAAATTCATGTTCCTGTCCAACAGCGGCTCTGAGGCATGCTTTCAGTTGCACACGTGTGACCAGATATCAGTGTAGCTGCTCCCACCGGTCGGGTCCATCGATGGGAAGCTCCACAGGAGAAAGTGCGTCGGTTTTGACAGTTTTTTTTTTGGTTTTTTTTCAACAATTGAAAGTGTGATTTGTCAGAAATGCACGTCAGACCTCTCTCTCCTGTGGTTCGCTCTCCGCCCCATGCTGACCGTCACCGCTGCAGACGGTCACGATCGACACTCCAATGACCTTCTGATGCAGATTGAATTTAAAGCGTTTCGTTCACCTTGAGATTCAAAGGCTGCGCGCTCCGGCTGACAATCACAGAAGTGTCTCATCCCATCTGAACGACAGATGCTTCGGATTTTATCAGTGTACCGCAGAGCAAACAGCGTTTTCCCAGGATGCTGCAGTAAGGGAACACCGACTGCAGGATGATGCATTCTCATCTTTTACTATAAGACGGGAACGATTGATAACCACCTATCTTTGTGTTTCAAGCACACGTTGTTCAACATTAACAAATTCAAAAATCACCATATTTTTGACTAACTACCTTGATATTAATATTACGACAATATTGTTTGGGAGACTATTAGTGCTTTCACAAAATCATTAGTGATATAGGTATAATGAATATGTGGGTAAAGGCACATAATGGAAAAGCTAGAACAGTGTGGTATGTACAGCCCGACCAGTTTATTGATTTGCCAGTTGTATTGGCCGATCCCAGTTGTATCGGTGTCGGCGTATATGTTGTTCAATAGTGGCTTTTTTTTTTTATATACTTCATAGTTATAGTTTTGGTTTGGAGCCAGAAAGTGACCGTATTTGAACAAGCTGCGGAGGAGCGACCAAAGGATGTCACTCGATGTGATTGGACACTGATATATATATCACCTTTTTTTTTTCTTTTTTTTTTTTAACTTTCCTAACGTTGGTATCGGTTGGGGTTTACTGAAAATTGCATCACTTGACTGTAATGCAGCTTTAGTAAGCATGAACCATATCTATCTAAGATGATATCTCGTCTCATGTCATGACGTCAATACATTGCCCAGCGCCTGTTTCAACAGCAAATAACCACATCACGTGTGTCTTATCTGCGCACCACGCCTCCATCAAACGACACCAAAGACCTGCAAAGTCAGTCCCGTTCAACCTCAGAGCTTAGCAGCAGATTCAGCACTGCTTTTCTTCTCCAGGTGCTGCGAAGTCCGTCTTCTGTCAGGTTGTGTCACTGCCGCTGCCTCCGTTCAGCGCAGCCACACAAAGCGGAATCGATGTGAGCGGGCCGTTGAGTTGCAAAGCCGGTGCCAAAAAGACAGAAAGTCTATGAAATGTTTCCCATTATGACATTAAATGGTTGCGTGACTTCAGCCACAGCTCTGCAGTCAGTCACCAATGTTTCTAATCTTTCATTTTATTGTGTTGCAAAGAATATGAAAGCTCCTTTTTTTTATTTTTCATAAAATCAATGTTCCTCTGATGTCTGGCTTTTATTCTGTTACACATCCTCCTGTTGTTGCACGACAACAAACTTCCCATATCGAGTGAGGCCTTAAAATGACATCCTTCCTACTCGTTCATGGTCCCTTCTGACAGGAATATACAATATTATGGAGGGAATAGTCCCTTAATTCACTCGTTAAAACACCCACTCTGGATGCCGGCCGTCTCCTTAAACGAATGAGGCAGGTGTTGTTGCATTTGGCTCACAGTGTGATAATGTCCTCACTTGCACTTTCCTAACCCAGGATGTTTCCAGCCCATTACTCTCCCTGCTCCTCTCACACAACCTCCCGCCTGCAGACGACTCGTCCTCGTTTCGAAAACCAAACTCCTGGATCCCCATAAGTACTGAATATGTGCGCTCAGACTCTCGCTGGCGTGACAGTTGAGGATGTGACGACGCACCGCAGACACAAATCCCTACATGAATACAGTGTCCTCAGGGACTCGAAAAATACACTCGCACACTGTAACGCTGACAGCTCGAAGGATGAGTGAGGAGACATCGGTGCATATTGATGCGTGTTTTCATAATTCATGTGCTATCTAAGCACTTATGCATGGAGGGGTGTGTGTGTGTGTGTGTGTGTGTGTGTGTGTGTGTGTGTGTGTGTGTGTGTGTGTGTGTGTGTGTGTGTGTGTGTGTGTGTGTGTGTGTGTGAGACTAGAATAAGAATCTTGTCTTTTTTTTTTTTTCCCCGTTCTGTATATCTGTCCCATGAATAGACGGGGCTGAGAATCATATTTAAACGATCAGTAAAGGTGTTTTGTCCGTAAACATTTTGACCCATGAACCTCGGCCAAAAGGTTTCTGATCTAGATGGAGTTAAAGTGGCTTTTCGACGTGTTTTTTTTGTTGTTTGTTTTGTTTTTGTGGGTTAAATCTAGAGCAACTGCCAAAGGACAGTTATCTTAGCTTAGCACAAAGACTGGAACCAGGGGGAAACAGCTAGCCTGGGTTGTTGTTTTGGTTCGTGAACAGAAGATTTTAGACAAAGCTGTAACATGTCGGTGAACATCAGACGTGCCCGGTTTTGCCATGTTTACCATATTATGATATCCAAAATCAGGCAATATCTCGTCTCACATCGCCACGTTAACATCATACTGATATATTGCTCAGCTTTTATCCCACTTTTAGTTGTTTTTTTTCTCCATTAACTATCCCAGCCTGCCTGGTTTAGTCCTTTTGTAATTGACTCTCGAGTTAAAACACATTTTGTAAAACACAATAAAACATCAAATTTGACATTGATATCAACCTTCTCTATAATTCCAGCTGTCATTGTCTCTTTGATGTCCTCCTTTTGTCCTTGTCTGTGTTCCTTGTCCCTCTGACTTCCCTCCATCCGCCCTCCTCTTCCCTCCTTGTCTCCTCTTCCAGGCGTTACTCATTTCTTCTCACCTCCTCATATTCATGCTGCCTCATTAACATGCCAGCTTGTCATCTGCATGCGTTTGAACTGTTGCTATCGAGCCTCCATCCTCCTTTTCTTTTTTTTAATTTATTTTATCCAACGTGACTATAAAACAGAATGTATAGGAAGCCCGATTAATAAATAACGCTGTACTTAAAAGGTTTACACATTAATTACATGAATTTTACACCATCGCTGGGCTGCACTTGTGTAACACCCAAAAATAGCAGAATACCTCATCGGTCTGCAGAGGTTGTTGAGCCTATGTTCATCCACTTAATGATGAAGCCACAGCCACACACACACTGACAGAACCGTCCCCGGTAGATTGCTTTCCTGTCGCCGATTGTGATTCTGAGCAGGGCGCCAGAGGCTGAAGAACGGCTACGTTGGAGGTTGTTTTTGTTGTTGTTGTTGTTGTTCATGTTTGGTTTTTTTCCCTCGATAGAAAAATGATTATTCAAACAACAATGGAAGTCGGAATTTGTCATTTTAATGCCAAGGCTCAGTTTTCTTATTGTGAATTACGTTTGTTAAAGTTTTCGCTGTCATTTTGTCTCGTTGATTGTAGATCGACGGGAAAACGCCAGTTTTATTCATTTTGAATTTACGACACTGTAAAATGTTCAAAAAGCGAAGCGGTCTGAATACCGGATCCTCCGAAGCATTTAAGACTATCGATAAGTGCAGCTTGAAGTCGGACCTGCATTCTCGTGTCTGTTGAAGCTTTATATTAATGTATTTCTTAAAATGACATGTAGAGTGCAAAATTCTGAAATTGACCCGATCACTTCCCGTGTCTGTCTGTTTTTTTTCTCCCCGTCTCTCTCAGGCCAAGTCATGTATCTGCCACATGTGCGGCGCCCACCTCAACAGACTCCACTCCTGCCTCTACTGCGTCTTCTTCGCCTGCTTTGCCAAAAAACATATCCACGAGCATGCCAAGAGCAAAAGGCATAACCTGGGTACGACACACACACACACACACACACACACACACACACCGTCGTACACAGAGGCGTTTTGAGGTGTTTTGAGGTGTACAGAATGCACAACGCCGTCAGTAAAGTAAAATCACATGCTAAAAGGTGTAATTATGCAGTTAGTGGCTAATGAGGTTGTAGCCTCGTTAACTTCATTAACGTGTCCACATTCACGATGAGCTTTAAGTCAGTCGTGTTTTGGACTTCTCCACCGGCCCGACGGCGACACATTTGCGGTTTTGTGAGTTGCTTAATCAACCGGAATAAACGACAGCGACCGAGCCGCGAGCTATTACGCAACCCGGCGCAGCGTGATTGCAACACAGTCTGAAAGGCTCGGCCCCCTCGATGGGGGATTTGAATGTCACCTGTGTATTTGGCCTCACGCAGCCCCATTAGCTGGCAATATATGCATTGGTGAACTCGCTAATGAATCGGGACTGAGGTCTGTCCTGGTGGCTGATTAGACTTAAGCACGTTTCCCAGTCTGGTCCACTTTACTGGGTAAACCCCGCTGCTTTACGATCAGCTTCCTCTGAAATCCTTCGAAACATTCGCTGACCTTGCGTCGGTGTTTACGGGGCAGAGCACAACAACGAGATTTGTCTCCGCCTTGTTTTGACAGGATTAACAGTCCTGGTCAGAGAGGGTACCGAGAAATATTGCACAGTGATAATCTGCCCTGGATTTGTTTCAATATTCCTCCTTAAAAAATGCCAGAGACGGCTTCCATTTTCAGGAACCGAACCAGCCTGACTGTGTTTCTCACCGCAGCCCCCACGGAGGCATCACAGCAGGAAATGGGAAAGTTGTATTTCGAATCTCTGTATTAAATATTTGCATCAAACAGGCCCAGCCTGGATGCCTCCGGATTTGAATACAGACGTGGGTGTTTGCTGAACACCGGGAACAGTTGGCTGTGTTTATTCCCCCCCGTCCCTGCTACTCCCACAGGGACACATGGCCTGTACTAATCAAAACCTCGCTCAGAAATCAGGGAATTATTGCAGAGGAAATTGCTGAATATTGAGCTCGGCCAGTAAATCCAGCTGCAGAAGAATCTGCTGTATTATGTGAAAAGAATGGACGATATCCGTGTCCAAATAGTTGAAAACATTAAAAGGAGAAAAAAAAACAGCACTAAGCTTTTGTTGTTCCACCCTGAGCTTCCAATAAAAGCTCCGAGGCTCCTTAGTGAAGTCTCTTCAGCTCCAGGAAAAGGATGAAGACCATTCTTTGACAAGATATTCCCACAGTTTGTGTTTTTGTTTTTGGTCGTGGAGAGTTTGAAAACTCCTGAAGGTTTTCAACCGAGTTGGGATCTGGTGAAAGAAAAGGTCACAACATTGTCACGCTCAAAAACTCGAATCTAAATCTCTTTTGAATTTGCTTTGAAACAAGTCATTTCCAAACACAACACAGTTTTTCATTCTAAACAAGACGTTTTGGTCGAATACGAGATGCGATCGAAACGTTTTCAAGCCAAAAACCCGACCTGATTGGAATACGCCTGCCATCTCCTTCCAAGTGGTTGAATCACGCCACAGCTTTTAAGTCTTGCGCAATAAACATGTGGTTTTGTATAGAATCAAATGATGATGCCACTGTAGAACAGAAATGAAGAAGGCCCTGTCGCCGGTGAGCTGATCAACACAGAGTTCGCTGGCGACTCCTTTAATAATCGATTCGTCGCTAAATCAAACGTCTTCTTAAAACAAACAAACAAACAATTTCAACATGCTATCTTCGGTTCTGCGTGTTTCGCTGATTTTCAAGATTTTGTGGCCACAACAGTTGATCGTTTAATGGAGAAAATGATCAGCAGATGAATTAGTAATTAGAATCGTTATTTACGACGTAAAGTATTGCCCAACAAAATAAAGGAGTAAAGATGGAGCGTTTTCAAAGATGCCGTAAACGGCTCTTCACCTCCAACACGCGGCGCCGCCCGGTGGGGAAGCTGCGACCGCGGCCGCTACACCCGGTAGCTGTTCTATATTTTGTACTTTGTTCCGCACATGGTGGAATTAGCGCCGTTTGTGCTGCGAGTGAAGTACGTTGCACTGCAGTGTTCGGAGGAGACGGGCGCTGCAGCAGAAGGCACTCGGGCTGCCGGCGACAAAAGGCTGGGCTCGGCAGACGTTGAGAATCTGCCGTTCGGTTTTATGACGCCTCCTTTTCCTCTGCGTTATCGCTCATCTCAGGAAGACCCCCTGTGGTGTGTGTGTGTGTGTGTGTGCACGTGTGTGTGTGTTTCCCACAGAGTGTAATTGTGAATTTAATTAGGTTAGCTGCTGAGTTAAATGCAGCAAAAATAGAGTGCGAAATACTTTTTCTTTTTTTTTTTTTTTTTTTTTTTTTTTTTTTAAAGAGGGTGAGATCTCAGCAGACTGGCGAGGAGGTAATTAAGTCGTCTTTAACAAACCTTGTGGAATTAGCCTCCATTAAACCCCGGCCCCTCTCCTCCTCCTCTTCCTCCTCCCTCCCTCCTGTTTCTCCTCCTCCTCCTCTCTCTTTTTATTTTTTGGCCATTTCATCTCTTTCATCTGCTCGTTTTATGCTTTTTCACTCAGCTGTTTGGTGCATTCTGTTTACCCGGCTCATTTCCCCGTCTCTATCCTCATCTCTATTGCCCTGCTCTTGTTCCCATGGTTACCTGATGACCCTTTCCATATTCAGAATTGTTAAAGGAGTTTGTCTAATTGAACTTCATTCGTCTTTCTTTTTTTTTTTTTCTTCTTTTTTTTACATTTGTCCTTTTTCATATTTCTTTTTATATCTCCTCCATTCAAGTGAAACTCTCTCTTTCCCTGCCTCTTCACCGTCCTCCATCCTTTTCTTCCTTTCTTTTTCCACACCTGCAGAGGTTGACAGCCAGGAGAGGCCAACAGGCAGGTTGTTATGGCAACAGCAAACAGGTAGCTGCAGGGTACCAGAGCAGGTGAGGGGAGAAAAGGGAGTAGAAGGATGGTGTTTGGGCTGTGTGTGACCATTTAAGTGAGTGTGTGAAAGATTGTACAGATAACCCCCCCCCCACACACACACACACACACACACACACTTCCTTCCTCTTCCTCCTCATCCTCACCTTTTGACTTCCCCACTGCTCTCTCCATCTCTTGGGGTGTCTCTCTGCCATTTGTGGATGGTGTAAACAGATAGCTGATATGTCAGCAGATAAGCCTCGCTATACCTGGCATCACAGCGCCATGACAACCTGACCTGAATAGAAAAAAAATGACCGAGCGATGAAGCCGTTAGCGGCTCACGCAGCTCGCAGCAACACGAAGCCCTTTATTACCTCCTGACAGTCAGATAAACCGAGCGTCCCGCATTTGAATAAAATGGCTTCCTCGTGAATTGTTTTCTGGCAGCTCATTCTCTCCTTCTCCTTGTCCATGTTTCCAGCTATTGACTTGCTGTACGGGGGGATTTACTGCTTTATGTGCCAAGACTACATCTATGACAAAGAGATGGAACAGATTGCCAAAGAGGAACAAAGGAAAGCCTGGAAGATGCAAGGTAACGTTAAACACATACATAACCCTGCACCCAGTGTGGCATGCAGCTTACTTTCTTCCTTTGATTCAGAGAAGAATCCAGGGTCAATTGAGGTCATTGAATCTTACTTTTTTTTAATTTTAATCTTAAAGGTCCCATATTGTTTCTATTCAGATTTCCTTTTCTTTTTTTGGTTATAAAGCAGGTATAAATGCTATTTAAATCCTATGGACGTGTCAAATTGTTCAATCCTTTTAGAAATACTGTCACAAACTTCTGATCATGCCATATGTCTGCCCTCAGCACAGCTCAGTGTCCAATCTTTTATGTGAAAGAAAACAGCAAGCAGTCATTTCGTTGCAGAGCTAGCAAGCTGCAAGTCCAAAGAAAACCTGTGGTTGTCCTGGGAACACATCACTCAGAAGAGAGTCAGCCAATCAGAGGGGAGGGCTGCTGATATCACTGCACCTTTAAAGAGAAAGACACAAAACGGCCTTGTTTTTGGTAGAGCTCCAGAGAAAAGCTTAAGAGAGGAAACTATATTGAGATAGTTTTAGTACTTAAACCATAAACAAATATTTTCTTATGGATACAAAGACTGCAGATAAAACACCAGATAAGGACCTTTAATGCCTTTTCATGTCTTAGATGCGGTGCTTTGAAATGCGTTGCTGTTGCGAGGTGCTATCCAAATAAACTTGCCTTGCCTTCCCAAGATGCAGAACTTCAAGTGTGTGTGTGTGTGTGTGTGTGTGTGTGTGTGTGTGTGTGTGTGTGTGTGTGTTTGCGTGCGTGCGTGCGTGTGTGTGTGTTGCAGGTATTGGGGAGAAGTACTCAACGTGGGAACCCACCAAGAGGGAGCTGGAGCTCCTCCGCCACAACCCCAAGAGGAGGAGAATCACCTCCAACTGTACAATTGGTTCGTGACAAAAACACACACACACACACACACACACACACACACACACACACACACACACACACACACACACACACACACACACACACACACACACACACACATACTGATGGTGTGTGTGTGTGGACAGCTAGTGGCTGTCCAGCTTAATTGGGCCAATCACACAGTTTCAAAGACACACTGGAGATGGAGGAGGGAGGAAACGATGTGAAAAGCATGAAGATGAAGTGACAGTAGAAGCATCATCAACAGATTCACATAGCGATGAACCACAACTTTGTTTTCCTTAACTTCTCCCCGCTGTCTCCTCGGAGCCATTAAAGTTGTCATCCAGCAGACAACAGAAACAGCAAACGTCACTCATAAAACCTCTCCGGGCTCATCGCTTCTTTGCCGTCGGCTTCTCGGAGCATTTTAAGGGTCTCCGTATCTGATTTGCAGAATTCGACGCTAAATTAGATGAACGTCGTCTGCCAGTGGTCACCAGCGCTCACGAAAACATGTGTAACTCAGGAACTGATGACGACCAGGCGATGAAATCTGTAACACTGACTCATTAGGGCTGTACCTCCCTCCTGCTCCGGACACGTCACGATGCTGCACATCGTACTCTCACAACAGGAGCAGTCTCGCAACCTATTAATCCACCCTCATATATAATTGGGAATGTTATATTTTTTGATTTTGTACTGCTGGTCAGACAAAGACAAGTAATTAAGCTCATTGGGCTTTTGAACTTTTTTATTATTTCAAAATTGCAAAAGTACTCAACAACGTAAAGCTATTTATTCCATTTTAAGGAGCTGCACAGACGGATAAATAACTATTATTTCATCGCGCCAACAAAACATATTTGTATATGCAGCAATAGGGCATATTAGAGGGAAGCAGTGGTGGGATGAGGCGGTGTGTGTGGGAGGCAAGAGAGCCGGCATACGTTTAACACGGTGTAGCAGCCTGCAGGGATCTGCTCCGGTGACATTAACATCTCTGGCACCGTCTCAGACGAGGGGAACTACAGACCTGCTCATCTGTGAGATCCTTCCTCCATACTGTTTCCTTCTTTCCTTCTTCCTTCCGCTGGTGTGTGTGTGTGTGTGTGTGTGTGTGTGTGTGTGTGTGTGGGTGGGTGGGTGGTTCAGTCTGCTGTAATCCGACGAGGGTTTCCCTGCATGCAGTCCAACATAGCCTCAGGGATGTTACGGTGTGTTTGTGTTTGTGTGTGTGTGTGCGTGTGCATGTGCGTGTCTCTCTCTCTCTCTGCAGCTCCGTTGCCCCTCTGCAGTAGTCAAGAAAAATAATCTGTGTCTCTTCTTCAGCTCTCCTTTCTCTTTATTCCCTCCCAGCTCTTTGTCTTTTCTTTGTCGACTCCTTTTCACGTCCGTATTTCCTTCATCCTCAGGCCTGCGCGGTCTAATAAACTTGGGCAACACGTGCTTCATGAACTGCATCGTGCAGGCGCTGACACACACTCCCCTGCTGCGTGACTTCTTCCTGTCCGACCGGCACAAATGCGAGATGCAGAGCAACTCCTGCCTGGTGTGTGAGATGTCGCAGCTCTTCCAGGAGGTGACTATGTGTTGTTGTTTTTTGTTGTTGTTTCTTTAAGCTGTAGAAGAGGAACGTTTATATCTCTCTCACACTTTCCTTCCATCCTTCCTTCCTTCTCCGCAGTTCTACTCAGGCCACCGCTCGCCTCACATCCCGTTCCGCCTCCTCCACCTGGTGTGGACGCACGCCCGTCACCTGGCCGGCTACGAGCAGCAGGACGCCCACGAGTTCCTCATCGCGGCGCTGGACGTCCTGCACAGACACTGCAAAGGTCAGAGAGACATACGGACAACATTTACGAATGAATACAGGTAGAAAAGAAACTTGAGAAAGAGGAGGCTTCGAGCAAAAATGCACAAAGGAGGATGAGAAGATGATACTAGATGAGAGAGATGCCCGGTCTGACAGAACTGATTCTCTTGGATCTGTCTCTTCAGTTTATAAGCAGAGTGGGTGAATGTGGAGTTACACAGTTTTGCTCTTAGTGACAGTGCTCGTGTGTGTGTGTGTGTGTGTGTGTGTGTGTGTGTGTGTGTGTGTGTGTGTGTGTGTGTGTGTGTGTGTGTGTGTGTGTGTGTGTGTGTGTCTCCACACAGATGACAACGGGAAGAAAGCCAACAACCCGAACCACTGTAACTGCATCATCGACCAAATCTTTACAGGGGGCCTGCAGTCTGACGTCACCTGTCAAGTCTGCCAGTAAGTGTGTGTGTGTGTGTGTGTGTGTGTGTGTGTGTGTGCGCGTGTACGGAAAAGACAAAACACGCCCTCAAACATAATTTCTGCTTCACCAGAGACTGTAGGAAGAGATGAAAGTCTACCAGAACAAAGCTGTGGCTCTGTAGACTTCTTACAGCACAGCTCCACCACACAGTCACTCTCTCTCTCTCTCTCTCTCTCTCTCTCTCTCTCACTCACTCACTCACACACACACACACACACACACACACACACACACACACACACACACACACACACACACACACACACACACACACACACACACACACACACACACACACACACTTCACTTGTCTGCATCCAAACTCTCTCAGTCCTCCTCTCTGAGGTCGCCCCACTCTCATGCCTCATCTCTCTCTCTCTCTCTATCAATCACACATTGCACCATCAATCTCACACACACACACACACACACACACACACACACACACACACACACACACACACACACACACACACACACACACACACACACACACACTGACCTGCTCCACTGCAGCAACAGGAAAAGCCTGTCAGTGCGAGCGGTGTGTAAAGCTGGTCTCTAGTTCCACCTGCTGGTTCGTCCACAATAATGGAGCTTAAACTTGAAGAACCATTTTTCACAGATGACTTGAGGATCCAGATTTATTAGAAAATAAAAGAATCTGCAGCCGCATGATACGTGTTTAGCTTTATTTTTTTTTCTTTGCCCCACTTTTATATATTTGGTGAAAAATACTCACCTTTCCTCAGTGTGTAGCTTATTGTTTCTCATTTGAAGAACTTGGATAAAGGTCTCTGGTTTGTGTTTGTTTATTTTTTTAATAAGAATAATTGGTTTAATGCAGCTGTCTGTATATTTTTGTGGTCTCGTGTCACTTAGATTTCTTTTCCTCCTGCGATTGTCCCCGTGGACGCCATTCATTTTCATTTGCACAATATGAGGATGAGAATTTTCCCAGGAAACGTGACCTTAGGTCCAATGGCACACATAATTACTGACTTACTCCGGTCCATTGTCCCTCCTGGGACGTACGCCACCGACAAACGTCCCTCCATCTGGCTCCAGGTGTAACCGGTCTCCTCTCTGGGTCCCTGCGTCGGGTGTTTCCTGGCCGGCCTCTCTACGGTTTCTCTGTGGGGGTTCCATGTGTGACACTCAGTGCTGGTTCATGGAGCCCGATCCTTCCCCACCGCCTTCTAGTGACTTCATAACCAACCTCTGTTTTTTATTTACGAGTAGGACTTTTTCTTCTATTTTTACAGAACATAATGTCGGAAAAAAATGCTTGGGGAATTGTTCATTTTTTTAATTATCGAAAGTTATTTATAGTTATTCATAATTCCCAGTTCACTGTTTCAGTGCACTTATGTCATTTTGGACAATAAAGTCTATTGATAAACTTTTAAATATGCAGCTTCCATTATATTTGGTTTGGTAACCACATTTCAGTCAATATATCAAAATCCAATTTTTTTATTTTTTTTTACTTGCATGTTTATCGGTATAAAACCCAGTAGCAGTCAGACTCTAGTCTCCACCCTGAAGTACAACTTAAATGAGGAAAGAGAAGCACCTCACAAACACTCTAAAAATAAATCTCTTTACTCGACACGCAGTCGAGTAAACGTGTCCAAGAATTCCTGGTCGCTGATTCTCTCATTCAGTGTGACAGTTCGGCGTTCCCATCGCAAGCAGACAAGTTTACTTATTCAGCACAAGTCGCACACCGCGGCAACGCAGTGTGCGTCACGTGGATACAAGAAAAAGAAGGAAAATATATATTAAAGATTTAAATAAATATGATTTTTTTTTTTAAAACAGTGGAAGGTCGATAAAACCGTAATTACGAAAGAGAGTTATTGAGAGATAATAAGTATAATAGGAGTCATATCAAAGGAAATTTTGTATGGCATCACTACCCCACCACGAGGCACGGTATAATTTATCTCTGACATCTCACCAGCGGGTAAGTGCCACGAGTGCTGCAGTCAGAGTTTCGGTGCTTCGCTGCCTTTTTCTAGATGCAGCCAAAATGTTTAAGCAGGTCGCCATTTAATGGACCAGATACCACATATTTATCATCATAAGGATATGTAAAATATGAATACATTACTACTCTCCGTGAGTTGCATTTGCTTTGTCATTTGAGAAGACCGTGTGCCCTGCAGCTCGTAGGAGATCAAAGATGATGAAGCATGAAAACATCCAAATATAAAAGCTCTGTGCTAAAATAAGTGGAAAACTATCAATTAATTATCAAAAGGATTTTTAAGCCAGCTGTCTGATGAGTCTTTGTTGGTTTAGCTGACGATGACGACTGGAAACATTAGAGCAGATCTGGATTGTGGTGCTTCGTGTCGGTTCGTGTCTCTGCAGCCGGCTTCTGAAGGAAAACGCGGCCCCACGGGGCTTTTTCTGTGTCACGATTCATTCATCTCACTTTTTTTTTTTTTTCCATTTGGAAATATAATTGACGTGAGTAAGCAGAACACGGTTCCCAACCCTTCTCCGATTTTGTCTGAAGAAAACAACGTCGGGTCATTTTACACAGAGCATCTTCCACCACATCAGTCCCCATTTAGTGAGTCACTACGTTCAGGTCCGTCCAAACCAGAGCAAAGAAGGTCTCTGCTCGGCCGTCAGTCAATCAATTAGTCAAACTTTATTTCTATAAAAGCTTTCATGCAGGTTAGTACAGTTCAAAGAGCATAAAATACAGATGACACAAATATAATGGAAGTAAATATAAATGCCAAAATAAGAATAAGAATAAGAATGAAGACGATGAAATGCATAAAAAAAGAGAAAGATTCAAAGCCAAGTTAGTAATAATAATAATAATAATAAACGGATAAAGATTACATAGAGTAGAAAATAAAGTGTGTATAGAATAAATAAAAGACAAAATGTCTATAAACCATTGTAATCAAAAGCCAGGCTGATGAAGTATGTTTTAACATTTCAACATTTCCAACCGCTCTCAGGTCTTTGAAGGTCCACACGGGTTCATATGCTGTCAGCATGGGGGATAAATAATCCAGTACAAGACCCGACACGTGCTTGAAGTACATGTTTTTTTTAGTGGTTCATAAGTTTGCTCCCAGTCAGCCCGTACAGGGTGACGAGTTGGATTCCTGGATCGATAAAATGTTGAAATGATCAGTATGATGGAGCATGTCGTCTGGTTTGGGGTACAGTAAGCGTCGTGTTAACATAAGTTAAATATGTCGTGCTGTGTATGTTTGAAGGAATCCAGTTTATGATGGAAGTCGTAGGTTTGGAGTGAAGAAGTCAAAGGACAGTTTCCTGGCTGAAAATCCTGCGTTTGATCCGTCCAACCACCGCGGGCTTCGCTCTCTCTACTCGATCACATGGATCCCGTCTTCAACTCAGGGTGTCGCAGTACCGACGCTAAAGGGAACTTTTTACATATCTGACACGCATCAACACCTTTAGACCAAACAAGCAGACGTTGACACTCTGGGAATGAGAACCGGTTGCTGATGCTGTCGTGATGACGCTTATTACGTCAGCTTCCCTTTCTGATGGCTTTAGATATTGTTGTTGTTGCGATTTGACTTTTATTTAATTGAATGTTATTGAATATTGTAAACTCTTAGGTGTAAATAAAGGCCGCATCTTTGTCACCGTAAAGGAAAACTGTCCTGGAAGATGTAATGATGAACCACAGCAGCTCTTTAGAAATATCCATTTTCTGGACAGAATTTTCATCTCCTCGAACATCCTCTCCATCTTTTCTGTCTCCGTCTTCCTCGCAGCGGTGTGTCCACAACCATAGACCCCTTCTGGGACATCAGCCTGGACCTGCCGGGCTCCTCCACACCCTTCTGGCCCCTGAGCCCCGGAGGAGACGGATCAGCACTTAACGGAGAGAGTCACACCACTGGAGCCACGACGCTCACCGACTGTCTGCGCAGGTAACTGACCACGATGAAAACATTTCTCTCCCTCGACCGGTGATGAAAAACAACCGACACGACCCGACAGCAGAGTCCTCCGGAAGCAGCAGCACCGACGGAGGAGCACAAACCCACCAACACTAAATCTCACCTTCTCTCTAGGTTCACCAGACCAGAGCACCTCGGCAGCAGCGCTAAGATCAAGTGCAGCGGTTGCCATAGTTACCAGGAGTCCACCAAGCAGCTGACCATGAAGAAGCTGCCCATCGTGGCCTGCTTTCACCTCAAAGTAAGAGAGTTCATGTCGGACTGCTGATTTAGAGGCTGCTGATAACCAGAGCGGTCCTCTAAAATCTGTGTGTGTGTGTGTGTGTGTGTGTGTGTGTGTGTGTGTGTGTGTGTGTGTGTGTGTGTGTGTGTGTGTGTGTGTGTGTGTGTGTGTGTGTGTGTGTGTGTGTGTGTGTGTGTCTTTTCTCAGAGGTTCGAGCATTCAGCCAAACTGCGGCGGAAGATCACTACTTACGTCTCCTTTCCGTTGGAGCTGGACATGACGCCGTTCATGGCCTCCAGGTGAGCGCGGTCCAAACCGAGGTTGCAAGCTGTTAAAGAACAGAAAAACCAAGTAATGTGTACAAAAAAGTTTGAGATTATATCCTGGAAAAATTCAATTAAATAAAATGAAACGGCCTCCTCTTCGCCTCCGACCACTTGGACTCATTTATTCTGGAAGGCACTAAAGAGCGTATTGTTTTCATGTATTGTCCCACAAATATGGTTCAGATATTTCCAGATTCAAGACAATCTCCTCTACACAACTATATATATATATATATATAAAAAAGGATATCTCTACTGACAGTATTTTCTGGTGGGATACATGTAAAAACATCACAATTTCATAAGACAACATTTTATTTGTTCCTTGATATAAAGGCTATTATATAAAGTATTATCAAAATAGATGATAAAAGATCTGAATAGCCTTGACTGAACCTGGAAAAAAACAAACAAGATATATAGCATGAATGGTTAACCCCAATAATGAGCAAGATATGAGATTAAAGGTGAAGGAAGTGAAGTTACCCTGAAATGAGCCTGGAGTTCAAAGGGTTAACGAAACTGTGTGTATTTAGTTACTTACAAAATCTACAATATTTGACATGAATACAGGAAGTAACAGAAAAGTGAGGATCCAAAGCCGGCAAAAACAGGAAGTAGTGATTGTTCAAACCAACCTATTTTTGTTTGTTGTGTTGTGTGTTTCAGTAAAGAAAGCCGGATGAATGGGCAGTACCAGCAGACCGTGGACCCCTTCAACAACAACGACAACAAGTAAAGCCTGTGACGAACGAGTTTCTGAAGCGGCACATGTTCCCCCCCCAAAAAAAAAAAATCCAAACGTAACCGGTTCATCGTCTCTTGTCGAGAAAACAATTGTTTTCGTCAACAAAGCCTGCTGGTTCCTCTTCCTGCCTCCTCCCGTTGATTCAACCTCTGTATCGACTGCACCCTTCACCACATTTCATTCATTTCAGCAGGAAAATAATCCACCTCATGGTTCTCGCACGGAATTTATTCGGATGAGACTCTGATCAGATATCCAACTCTTTTTAGCCGTCAGCTCCGTTTCAACCTGCTTCTGAAAAAGAGCCGTGAGCAAGTGTGAATTGAGGAGGATCCGTCATTTGTACAAGCTGAACTGGCTTTTGTCTCCCGTTTCAGGTACAGTTTGTTTGCCGTGGTGAACCACCAGGGGACGCTAGAGAGCGGCCACTACACCACCTTCATCCGGCAGCACAAGGACCAGTGGTTCAAATGTGACGACGCCATCATCACCAAGGCGAGCATCAAGGACGTCCTGGACAGCGAGGGGTGAGTGTTGCTGCCCCTGAGACTCTGTTCAACGTAAAAGAAACAGCTTTTCCTTCAAGCCGGTGGAACACTGTGTGTGTGTGTGTGTGTGTGTGTGTGTGTGTGTGTGTGTGTGTGTGTGTGTGTGTGTGTGTGTTTTTTATTTTTTTTGCGATAAAGTTGCGGAAAGTTCGAAAAAAAATTGCAAGCTGAGGAAATAAATTGGATTTTTAGTTCTAATCTTTTATACGTTAAATGAACTCAGACTCTCAAAGTTACAAAGAAATCATAGAAGTCGCGCAGCTTTACAAAACGGACAATCCGTGACTGTAATATAGAAAACAAAGGCTGCATCTTCGGTCAAAATAAGAGCTTTAGATGCCGTTTCAGTCACGTTAATTCAACACGGACTGAATGCACAGAAACAAAGTGCAGTCTGTTACGACTTGAAGTGTGTATGAAACCAGTCAAACACGCAGTATCACTCATTCTAATGATAAGACAACATTTCCCACAAGCCCCTTCACTTCAGGTTATTCTGCTGGTGTCGACCGTACGGAGTTCCTTTTGTTAATAAAGCGGGTTTTGTTTTGAAAGGCGACTTTATGCTAAGTTAATTAATAAGTTAATACTTTCAGCCGAACTTCTGTTTTGCTGGAGGGTGGGGGGGGGGGGGTGTTCTCCGTCGTTAGCGAAGTTGCCACCTCACGCTGCGCTGCTGTCCTCTCCGCAGGTACCTTTTATTTTACCACAAACAGTTCCTGGAGTACGAATAGTTCCCTCCATCAGCCCCGGCCCGCTGCAGGAGCTGAGGAAGAGGAGGAGGAGGAGGAGGAGGAGGATGGCAGGATTTAGCTGCACAGGAAAAGGTCAACAGAGTGACGAGAGGGAAACGGAAACACGAGCCCGCCTTGATCGATCACTCGCAGCTCTGACACGGAAGACGAAGAAGAAGAAAGAAAAAGAAAGCAGCAGCGACAGTCTGCCGTCGGTAACAAACGATGAAGGAAACCGTCTCCCGTCGGACGCAGGCAGAAGACGCTGTGCGGCGTTTTTAAACCGCACTTTTATCCGGAGAAGTTTTACTTGATCACAAATGCTGTTTCATCACCGACCGTCTTTGCTTCGTGCTTTGCACAGCTTGCGTATTACAACACCCAGGGGGCACCGAGAGGCGGAGTCACGGCCACCCAGGGGGCACAGAGAGGCGGAGTCACGGCCACCCAGGGGGCACCGAGAGGCGGAGTCACGGCCACCCAGGGGGCACCGAGAGGCGGAGTCACGGCCACCCAGGGGGCACCGAGAGGCGGAGTCACGGCCACCCAGGGGGCACCGAGAGGCGGAGCAACAGCCATCCAACGGGCTGCAGGGCTCTTACTTTAAAAGAGGTAGTGAATTTTTTTTTTTTTATTTTCTTCTCACCACTTTTACCTGCAAGAATTCAAAAACTGGCAACTCTCTGGACACAAGCACACTCGTCTGAAACCCACCCACACTCCTCCAAACAGACCAAATATTTCAAGGACGGAAGTTGTCTTATTATGCATCTTGGTTCAGACTGCAACTGTTGATAAACGGAGAAAAAAAAACAAAAACAAAAAAAAAACATCACCTGGCAAATAGTATTCTGATTCCATTTATTACTCGTGACTTTGCAGTTATCACTCAGATACTTTTAGAAAAACACGAGGACGTTGAAGGATTCTGTTATTTTCTGCCTCTCTTGCTGCTTCCACCAGTCGAAGGGAGGAAATAGATGACACAGTTAATATTATATTTTTATACATACTGCGATTTTAAAAGGTTTTTTTTTAAGTTTGTTTTTTTTTGTTTGGTTTTGCATTCTCCCTGAACTCTCACATTGTGTCATCTGCATTATTATATGGTGCTGTCAATCATGTTGTTTTGTTTTTATTTTCGTACACAAGAGGCATATTTGTGCCGAGTACTTTCACGAAACTGCTGCTATGGCTGCATTTTTTTTTCCTTTTTTTTTTGTGTTTAATTTGCCTTTTCTCCGCCCCCCCCCCCCCCCTCACCCACCCCCCACCCCCCGAGTCAATTCTCCACATTCAAGATAACGTCGTCGTGATACTGTTTCAGGTAAATGGCCAAAAAAAAAAAAAAAAAGGAGAATACAGAATTTGTGTAACGGGTCAGAAGCTCGATCCTGCAGTGTTAACTGTCGGCCGCATGTCGCTATAATTCGATATGAGTGTGTGTGTGTGTGCGTGTGCGTGTGCGTGTGCGTGCACCTGTATGTGGGGAAGAAAAAAAAACAACAGCAACAACTCAGCGTAGGTGTGTTTGTATAAAACGTGTTACCGCGTGTAAAAGAGACTCAAAAAAAAAAGAAGAAAAGAAAAGACAAAACGAAAAGTGCGTGCGTGTTCCCGTCTGTATGCACGTGTGTCGTGCGCGTGCGTATGTACCGTATGTCCGTGTACTGAATCAGTACTTGCATTCAGCATGCCGTCTGAGCTGGGTATCACAGTTTGGTAGGATCTTTTTTCCACATGTTGATGATGTATGTCGAAGTGTATATGTACAGTTTGTATGTAAGAGACAAAATGGTGAAACCTCAAGAGCTCCGATTTGTTCTTCTTCACGTCGCTGGATGCAGCTGCGGGAGGGGGGGGGGGGGGGGGGATCAAGAAGAAGAAAAAAAACAAAAAAAACCTTGTCTTGAGCCGGTCAGTCATTCCTCGCACACACATGTATCTGCTGCAAGAACTGGACAGTGATCAAAGACACTCAAATAAAGAAAAATCTATATCTGTAAACACGCCTGTGCCGCTTTATTTATTTGTTTATTATCATCCATTATGTAACGGGACTTTTTTTTTCTTTGTCGAGTCCTCTTCCGGTTGTGCTTCTATAATTCCACGTTGCTATTTGAAGAATGGATGAGTCGAGCCAACCTGTAGGTAACCGTAGCAACGTAGCTTCTGCGCTACGTCGCCAGTTATCCGTCCGTGGTCCAACAGAACTCGACAGAAGGATTTATGTGAGTAAAAGCACACGGACGATGATTTGAACAGGATAAAACGGCATCTGCTCCTCTTCTATTAAACTGATCATCACCTGTAAAAAAAAAAAAAAATAGGAAAGTATTTGTCATGTTCAGGTTCCCGATCTTAATTGGACTCCAAAGCGGTTGTGATGTCACCAAGAAACGCTGGTATTTCTTCATCATTCTGCACAGAGAAGCTCAAACGAACGATTAAAGCACATTTGGTACCCGGGATACATTCACGGAGTACGGAGAGACGCTAAATCAGTGAAAACGACGTGTCCGGATGAGCTCGTGTTCGACGCTTTACCGATTTATTTAATCAGGAGAACCGATGTGCGCACGATCAGGTGGCAGATAAGAAGTCCTCCACCAGTGAGACTGAAGGAAAGAAGCTCTCAATACACGTTGTTTTCACCTTTCCTGCTGTCGTCTTCTTGGATTTGGACTAATGCCGCCTACGATGTTCTCCAGCGAAGTCTTTTATTGTGTACGTTGTGTTTCATGCGTCGTGGTGGAAAAGCAACAAGCAAATGTATCCAGACTGAAGATCACCAACTTGAACGAGCAAATAGTGTCTCTGCTGTAGTTTTCTGAAAGCACGTTGTGGAGTGTGGTTGTATCACCCGAGCTGACTGTTGGCAACCACATGCTACCGGGCCATTGTTGACTTTGGATACGTGACCATAACCTATAGGTTGGTGGGTTTTTTTGTGCCGTTGGTACGTTAGGTCTTTATACATTGGGAAATTAACTTTTTTTTTTTTTTTCTCGCGTAATTAGAACGTCAATATTTTTCAAACTGTTTTGTTTTCATCCGGAAATTTAGAAAGAGGTGGATTTTTCCGGGCTTTCACGCCGCGAGTGAAGCCATCAACCAATCACACCGCGCGGAAGACCAACGAACATCACCGTCGCAACTTTTCTCCGGCCGCCCGGTGTTAATATAGAAGGGCACCAAAAAAATGCCACGTGTCCCGAGGACGACGTACGGAGCGCCATTTCTTGGGGGGGAAAAAAAAAAAAAGGTTTCCGCTATCGTCGGAGCTACATTTAGCAACGGGCGCTCGACTTCGGCGTCCGCCGGTCGCCGATTGGCCCGTTCTTCAGCGCGGCTGAGCGAACCTTCACGCAAACGGAGTTCCCAGACTACAATCACGTCGCGGGCTCGTGCGTTACAGATATTGTGTTCTCGGTTTGCATGTTGCATGTCGTGCAAAAGAAACTACAGAACGGAACAAGTCCAATATGAAGAAGTACGAAGCGCAGCATCAGTCCTCACGCGTCTTTGTCAGCGTCCTAACATGGAGTACTGTGTTAGAGGACAGTCGTCCCTCCCCGATTGAGAATATGATCCCGATACGTGAACATATGTCCAGCGACGCTTGCACTTTAAATACTGAAAGAAACTACACTTAAAGGAATTTTCCATTTGCATGCCTGCTTTCCTGCCATTTTATTTATTTTTTTATTATTTATTTTTTTTAATAAGGAAAGGCTTTTCAGAAACGAATTGTAACTGATGCCTTCCCATCACTGTCGCTGCTAACCGAGCACTTGTTTGGTATCTGAATGAACACGCGAGCCTTTTTACAACCAATGTTTTACAAATTTGACAAGCTAAATGGTTAAATGTTTTGTTGCGCGCTGGGAAAACTGGATTCTTGTTGAAAAAAAGGCTGCCAGAGACGCGTTCACCCATTCCAGTTCCCCCTTGAGATACTGGACTGTCAATGGACGTCATCGCACCGCCGCGCCGTCGTAGACCTCCTGGTCGGAGGAGGTGTGGATGCGGGCGCTCTGGAGGACGGCCGGCTGGTAGAAGGAGAAAGGTGCTCTCAGCGGCTTGCCGTTGGTCTGGCCCAGCGCCGTCAGATCGGGGAAACAGTGGACGCACACGCAGGTCTCCGTCGGGATCGAGTCGTCCGACGGTTCGCGGTTTGCGGGATAGCTCGGTGCGTAATCTGCAAAGGGGAGAAAGAAAACCGTCCACAACTGACCGCTTTGCAACGACTCGCCGAACGCACCGACCCGGGGGGGGGGGGGGGGGGGTAAGGAGGGCCTTCGGTCGTACCGACGCCGCGCTCACCTTTGGAGCTCTGTCTGCCCGGGAAACCGAGCTCCTGGCCGGGCTGGACCGCACACTCCTGCCTGCGGTCGGTGCCCCCTGCGGGTCCTGGCTCAGAGGCGGCGACCTTGCGTCGCCGAAGAAAGACCGCCAAGAGGTGTCTTTTATACAGGTAACGAGTTGAGACAGGTGTCTTTTATACAGGTAACGAGTTGAGACAGGTGTCTTTTATAAAGGTAACGAGTTGAGACAGGTGTCTTTTATAAAGGTAACGAGTTGAGACAGGTGTCTTTTACAAAGGTAACGAGTTGAGACAGGTGTCTTTTATACAGGTAACGAGTTGAGACAGGTGTCTTTTATACAGGTAACGAGTTGAGACAGGTGTCTTTTATACAGGTAACGAGTTGAGACAGGTGTCTTTTATACAGGTAACGAGTTGAGACAGGTGTCTTTTATACAGGTAACGAGTTGAGACAGGTGTCTTTTATACAGGTAACGAGTTGAGACAGGTGTCTTTTATACAGGTAACGAGTTGAGACAGGTGTCTTTTATACAGGTAACGAGTTGAGACAGGTGTCTTTTATACAGGTAACGAGTTGAGACAGGTGTCTTTTATACAGGTAACAAGTTGAGACAGGTGTCTTTTATACAGGTAACGAGTTGAGACAGGTGTCTTTTATACAGGTAACGAGTTGAGACAGGTGTCTTTTATACAGGTAACGAGTTGAGACAGGTGTCTTTTATACAGGTAACGAGTTGAGACAGGTGTCTTTTATACAGGTAACGAGTTGAGACAGGTGTCTTTTATACAGGTAACGAGTTGAGACAGGTGTCTTTTAAAGGTAACGAGTTGAGACAGGTGTCTTTTATACAGGTTGAGACAGGTGTTGAGACAGGTGTCTTTTATACAGGTAACGAGTTGAGACAGGTGTCTTTTATACAGGTAACGAGTTGAGACAGGTGTCTTTTATACAGGTAACGAGTTGAGACAGGTGTCTTTTATAAAGGTAACGAGTTGAGACAGGTCTTTTATACAGGTGTCTTCTTTTATACAGGTAACGAGTTGAGACAGGTGTCTTTTATAAAGGTAACGAGTTGAGACAGGTGTCTTTTATACAGGTAACGAGTTGAGACAGGTGTCTTTTATACAAGGTAACGAGTTTTCTATACAGGTAACGAGTTGAGACAGGTGTCTTTTACACAGGTAACGAGTTGAGACAGGTGTCTTTTACAAAGGTAACGAGTTGAGACAGGTGTCTTTTATACAGGTAACGAGTTGAGACAGGTGTCTTTTATACAGGTAACGAGTTGAGACAGGTGTCTTTTATACAGGTAACGAGTTGAGACAGGTGTCTTTTATACAGGTAACGAGTTGAGACAGGTGTCTTTTATACAGGTAACGAGTTGAGACAGGTGTCTTTTATACAGGTAACGAGTTGAGACAGGTGTCTTTTACACAGAGAGTTGAGACAGGTGTCTTTTACTTTTGAGACAGGTGTCTTTTACACAGGTAACGAGTTGAGACAGGTGTCTTTTATACAGGTAACGAGTTGAGACAGGTGTCTTTTATACAGGTAACGAGTTGAGACAGGTGTCTTTTATACAGGTAACGAGTTGAGACAGGTGTCTTTTATTAACGAGTTGAGACAGGTGTCTTTTACACAGGTAACGAGAGACAGGTGAGACAGGGTAACGTTGAGACAGGTGTCTTTTTATTTTATATTTTATATTCTGTCTCTCACTGTTAAAATAAACCTGCCATTACAGTTATAGACCGTTCATTTCTTCGTCAGCGGGCAAACTTACAAAAATCTATACAGGTAACGAGTTGAGACAGGTGTCTTTTATACAGGTAACGAGTTGAGACAGGTGTCTTTTATAGTAGCCATCGGCCTTGATGAGCCTTACACTGACAGACGCACACGCACGCACACACACACACACACACACACACACACACACACACACACACACACACACACACACACACACACACACACACACACACAGGTTGATAAGAAGTGTCACGGCATGGGTATGGCAGAATGGAAATACTGTTGTCCATTTTGAGCACGTCATGTGAGGCGTATGAGGAGGTTTTAATTTGACATTTTACGAGTCTGAACGAGTCGAAAAAAGGCCAAATGAGTTCCTGTGTTTGTAGACATAAGGGTGGTCACACTTCATAAACCAGATATACACACACCCTGCCCCATACTGTGCCGGTCTACCTAGTACTAAACTATACGGAGTAAAACTATTCTGTACTATACTGTACCACACTGCACTACCATATACTACAGTAAAAGCAACTGCACCACGCTATGCTATATTCTGTATATAGTACATATATATATATATAGTATAGATATATTCTACTATACCACTACACTATTCTCTACTATACTGTATGTTTTCTAGACTGTACTATTTGGTACTATACAATTATGCACTACTCTGTACTGTACTACACTGTTCTGTACTATACTGTAACATGCTATGATATACTATACAGCATAATGCTATAATATACTACAATATACTGTCCTGCATTATATAACACTATTCACTACTTTAATATGCTTTCAGTTACAGCATTATACTATACTATACTGTATTGTACAGCACTATTATGTACTGTACTATACTATGCTATACTGTTCTATACTGTACTGTATTGTACAAGACTCTTCTGTTCTATAGTAACACTGTGCAGCACTATAGTATAGATATATTTTACAATACCTTCATATACTATTTCATACTATACTATAAAGCATTATAGTACACCATATTTTACTATGATGTAGTATATTATATAATGCTGTGCTATTCTATATACTGTACTATACATGGCCATGTTAGACTACATTACACTGTACTCTAGTGCCCTGTACAGTACTATACAATTGACTATAATATATTATGGGATACTGCATGATAGATCAGTTTTGCTTCGTAGTTCTGGTAATTATTGGTTACAGAGAAGGAATGTATGATGTGTAATCAATGTTTTAACTGTGCAAGATGACAGAAGCAAATTGTGAGGCTTTTTTTTTTTTTTTTTTTTTTTAATTGATTTTTTTGTTGTCGTGTCTTTTCTGTCCAGAACCATCTCCTCCAGTGTTCGTATGTCTTTTGTAAGATCGGTTCTGGGAAAACAGCTGAACGGGCCCGCCGGCGACATCCCGGGCCGGCCGCAGCGCGCACGTGTCCCGTCCTTTCAGAAAACAGGCCTTTTTGTTCTCAAACACAGTTTTCTTTTGCTCCGTCGAGCGCGGAGTCAGCGAAGTGTGAAAGACACCCAGATCTGAACCTCCTCCGCCCTGCGCTGCTCTCACTCACACAAACCTGAGTCACACCTCAGTGACCAGCACTCCCCTTCTCCTTTAGATAGAATGTACAGAACGTTCAGGCTGTAACGATCATCCAAAAAAAAACCACAAAAACAACACAAAAACAACAACAACAACAACAACACAATATGCGTTCGCAAGCCGCCGATTTCCATCATAAAAGTGCTTATTTCCGTAGAAACCCGAGACCATTAAACGGCAGTACAGTATTCTCATCTCTCGGCTGCCTCGTCTCCGATGTGTCCGTGTTGTGTTTAAATGTGACCTGAGAGTTCACGTCCGCTGCGTCCGGAGCGGAACAGTGTTTCTGGTATCCAAAGAGCTCCAAGTGAGCCTTCAACCTCCTGCGTTTATCCCCTTCGTACTCATTAGAAACGGCAGTAATGCTGAGTTAAGTAGGTTCACCACCACCACCCCCACCCCCACCCTCCCACCTGCACCACTGACAGCACACCATTCATGCTGCTGCTGCGGGCTCAAACCCAATATTTGGAGAGATCACTTACCGGAGGATGAGATGAAGAAGCGGCGGGAGAGTTCTCGGTTTGAGGATGAGCGAGAGAGGCAGGCCTGTATTTCAGCATTGGAAGCTCATTTGGATATGAACTTGCTGTCTGATCTGGGATTTCCCCCCCCTCGAGTGTGAGGAGGACCCCCGCCCCCACCCCACACGCGCGCGCGCACAAACATGCATATACAAAGTAAAAGACCAGTATAGTGCCTGTGTAAGCAATCCTTTCACTTTGAACTGCTTTGATAATGGAAAAAAAAGAAAAAGAAAAGAAAATGAAAACAAGATTTGAGTTGAACTGTTGAGAAGGACACTTGACTTTAAGCTTCAGTACGCACAGACTGCTTTAAAGTAGATGTGTTTCAGTGGTTGGCGGTTTTTTACTATTATTATTATTATTATTATTATGACATTCTCGATAATTTGAATAAAAATAAATGTGTTTTTTTTCTACAAATTAACCAAAAATCTTTTTTTTTTTTTTTTAACATTGGTCAAAATGGATGTAATGATCACATCCTGTTGAGTCCCGTGTTGGGAACTTTACAGCCTGTAATGTACCGCGTTAGTGTGCCTTTCAGGGTTTTAGTGGATCATCAGGTTGAAGTGTCTTAATGCAACAATCTGACAAAAACAGCAAACTATTTTACTCATTTGAACCGAAGCGGGTTCATTTTAAAGTATTGAACAATCCGTCACAAAGTTAAACATGCTCCCATTTACCGTCACCACGCAGTGAGTCAGTGCTGACAGGTATTAATACTCAGCTGAGTGTGGCCGCCAGTTGTTTGACAGATATGACTGATTCTGCTTTCTTGACGTCAGTGTGAAACTATCAGGCATTTCCACACCGTGTTTTCACTCTCCAACGACCACCCAACATGAGTTCGGTTCTCAAATGAAGCTAGACCTGTCTGGCCACGTGGAGCTTCATCCGAAAACCGTAAGGAAATATTATCCTGAGCAGACATCATTAGAAATGTTCACTCGACCTACAAAGATTTACACCCCTCCCGACCCCCCCACCCCCTCCTCCTCCCTTAAATCTTTTAAGTCCTGCACAGATTTGTCTAAACTTCTTTATCAGTGTGGTTTCCTTTTTGTGTTTCCGGCACTCAAACAAAGTGGCAGCTCATGTTCTCCTTCACCTGGTGGCCATCGGCCTCCTGGGAGTTTGTAAAGAAGTTGGTTTCGGTGCTCAGGTAGGTGATCGTGGACACCTTTAGGTGACAGTTTCGTTTGGTTTTGGGAGGATTGTGTGTTTGAAGTGTGAAGATTTTTGTTTGTCTATATTGCAACAGAGTCTCAGATGTATATGTTGTTCCTCTTCCCAGTGACCCTTTACTTTGATTTTGTTTATTTGGGTTCAATTGCTTAGTTTTTGTATTATGTTGACAGACATAGTTGTACTCCCACAGCCTCCAGTCCAGTACCCAAATGGCTTCTTCTTCTTTTTCTCGGGTAAAAGTGACTGTGCAGTAAAACCCATACAGTGAAAACTCACCAAAATTCGGCATGTAGGTTGCAAATTGCTCCCACTAATCAGGTGCAAACAATGACACAAATTGACCAGAGGGTGGCGCTGTGACAATCAACTATACCTTTATGTGATGCAGTTATCTCAAAACCGGTTTGTTCTTACACTATCTGAATCCTTTGGATACTTGGTATATCATGTTTTCAAAGGGGTTAAGTTTGGTCAAACTGTGAGCCTGCAGTGACATTAAATCTTCTTTTAATGAGTACTGTACGCACAACCTTTTTCTATTTCTCCAAACGTTTGCTCAGAATTCACCAAAAATATTTGTGGGTACCCCCCCGACATCATCCGAATGCTACGTGAATTCTTTCATAGTTTTATCACCAACATTTTGACTGTTAGAAGTATTGTAAGTGTGGACGACAAAAACTACTTCAGTTCCCCCAAATTCAATTGCCAATTATCTATGGGCAACTTCGATTAAGTTGGGATTAAGTCCTAGGTGGGGTGTGAAGACTTTACCTTTCTGCTGAGAGGCCACAGTGCTTACCACTGCACCACCAATCTGCTTGGAATCATCCATATGGCCTACAGAGTTGAATGTTTTTTTCGGGACGCCCTCTGCTTTCTGACAAAACTTTGGCTCAGTGCAAACCCATGGTCAATTCACAAGTCCGTCACTATTTGTTAAAATAACCCTGTTTGAAACGGGTGTTCTGGATTATTCCCACCTTTTTAAGAAATTACGGGTGTCTGTCTAATAAAACGCTAAAATGCTTTTAGTTTGAAATGATAAAGGAAGTGTTGAGTTGTTGTTGTTTTTTTATTACAGCAGAACGCAATAACTTTGTGAGCGCAAATGGTGACTACATATTCAATGGAGGCTCATTATGACTAATTGTAAACGTTCCATTTGTTTTTAGTGGCTCTCTTGCAAGACATGTGCTTTACGTCCTCGAACACTCACAACATGTAGGCCAACGTGGATTTCAGTCGGATCCAGAAAACTTTGAACGTTTTATTTCCGCACTTGAAGAAAAGATATGGGGACGCGTCCGAATCCTTCAGGGGGAGGAAAGAAAGAAAAATAAAAGCGTCTGTCTAACCCATTCTTTGTCTGGTCAATTACAAATTATCACCATCAAAAGGACAAGGTGGGATTTGAACAATCAATCCTGATGTTGCACATTTACCTGTTGAGTAACCCACATGTCAGCTGACTCACCGGGAAGCTGCACCAGCAGAAAACAAACATGTTTGACTCTTTCTACCTGAGGCTGAAGGTGAAGTGAATCCTGGGGGTTATGACTTAAAAACTGAAAATGCACACACCAAAAGCCAACAACAAATAAAAAAAACTTTAAAAAGAAATAAAAGACTCATGCAACCCCCCCCCCAAAAAAAAAACAACGAGTGTAAAACAAAAGCAATAAACTCAAATACGAACGGTTCAAACACTTAAAACGAAACTAAAAAGCAATAAACATAAAACCAAATACAGACAAAAATTCAAAAACTTTTGCAGCTTTCTGCAGCAGCATGGAAGTGGAGTGTGTTGAGCAGCTAGTTGGCACAAAGCTCGCCGGTTGATGTTAGCAGGTTAGCGGTCAGTTCATCAGCTCTCTGGTACAAACGGGCACAACAACGACATCAAAGAAATAACTTCATTCAAGTCACAGCAAAGAGGTACGGAAAACAATTATAAAAGAAGTAGACCTCAGAGTCTGTTGGTGATTTGTGAAGTGAGCAAATTATAATACACTGTTTACCCAAATCTGTTAAACTCAGACCCTCATTAGAGTTCATTGGTCGGACAGGATACTTTTACTCTGTCACAGTCATTGAAGTACAGCCAGTAAGACTCCTGTCTATGGTGCAAAAGTTCAGAGGTTCACATCCAAAGTTGACCGTGAAGCTGCTTTTTAAAATCAGCTTTGTTGTTAATTTTTCTTTTGAAAAGATTCAACTTTTGCAGGAACTCCAAACTACTTGGAGTAAATATATTTCTATCTCACTCTTGTGTTTTTATGCTCTCAAAATAAAGCCAATATAAAAAAAAAAAATCACGAGCTGATTTATGGGTCGAAGCTGTAAGAATTACTTCTCCGTTTCCGTGTCAAAGAGGCCCAATGGTGAAGTAGTTAAGATGCTTGCCTTCTAAACAGCACTTCTCTTACAACAGCATCCCAGGTTTAATGCCGGGGCTGCGCCAGCTCTTCTTGCGTACAACATTTATACAATAGCAACACATACTGTCTCAGAAAATGGTTTTTTTTTTATTTATTTTTTTTATTGAACCTTTTTCTAACTTTATGCGTTTTAACCCTTGAGAACGCATTTGAAATAAGATTGCAGTCAGTAATTTAGAGGACAAACATCTCCACATCAAAAACATGCCATAAAACATTACACACTAATACAATTTTCACTCAGTGCTTTATTTGAACTAAAATCGGTCCTGATCATAACCACTGAATATTTATTCAGTTTTGGTCAAATCCATATCCCTTAAATGTCTTATCTTGTCATGTGATCTTACTGTCATACGCTCTAAAAATGAAGCAAGGTTACAAGATCACGAGCCGACTTGTAGGTAGAGGCTGTTCATTCCTACATGCAGCGGACCAGTCATATAACAATATACAGTACATGCCTTTGTAAGAATAAGGAGTAGATCTCTGGTTCAATAGCAGGTTGGCCTGACCCATCTTACTTGTTGTTCCCCTTCTATTTTGTACGTGACTTTTCCTTCCACGCTTTCTTTTCCTGCTGACGCGCAGCGTGAACTGTGTGTATGTGCACGCCTGTATCCTTTTGAACTCCGTTCAATACATTTCATCAGCCCCAAGTGGACTCGCAGGTTCTGGCACTTTGTTAAAATAACTTAAGCAAACAGGATGCACCTGATCACAGAAATAACCCTTTGAAATGAGAGATTGCAGTTTAGGATTTTTTTTTTTAAAAGAACTTGAGCAGGGCTCGAGCCCTTAACCTTCTAGCTACGAGGTGACGGTGCTAACCTCTGCACCACCATGCCTTTGACATCGCCACGATACACCTGACGTCTTCAGAATGATATGTGCATTTTTTTTTTTTTTTTGCACATGCGATATCTTTCCCTCAAGTTAATATGCGCTCGTGCAAAAGCATGTCTCCCTGGGGTGCAGTCTGTGAGTCAACATCTCTGGAGACCAGAAGATCAATGGTTCAAATCCAGTTGTGCACAAATACAGCAATGTGTGCATGTGGTTTACTTTTGTGTGCTTCTTGTCTTGATTGCATTCAATTTCCTTGGATCCTGATTATTGCTGCTTGCGGCTATATATATATATATATATATACACACACACATTTTTTTGTGTGTGTGTTAAGTGCAGTTTAAAGTTACTTTTGTGTATTTTTTTTTAATGCAAAAAACAGTTTTGGGAGCAAGTTTCTAGCCCATTACTTCCAACTCTACTTGCAAACGAAAGTTTTTGACTCTCAGCCAGAGAGGTCTGATTATCGACTGAAACCTTTTGTGACACAAGCAAAATTCTCAAGTCTGAGACAAAAACCAACAAAACTGTGATCCAAATAACTTGATTCTCAGCTAATACATTTTTAGATACAAACTTGATTTTTAATTGCAGTGCAGGATATTTTCTCCCAAAACAGTTTTTTATGCTTTCATTAAAAAGACACCAAACTACCTTTATTGCAGTACTTCTTGATAGTTTCCCAACCAGCGACCCTCGTTTTGTGTTTTTGAAAGCTTAATACCTAAATATATATACACACAGTGGTGTGAAAAAGTGTTTGCCCCCGTCCTGATTTCCAATTTTTTTGCATGTCTGTCACACTTAAATGTTTCAGATCATCAAACAAATTTAAATATTAGTCAAAGATAACACAAGTAAACACAAAATGCAGTTTTTAAATGAAGGTTTTTATTATTAAGGTAGAAAAAAAAATCCAAACCCACATGGCCCTGTGTGAAAAAGTGTTTGTCCCCTCCTGTTAAAACATAACTTAACTGTGGTTTATCACACCTGAGTTCAATTTCTCCAGCCACACCGAGGCCTGATTACTGCCACACCTGTTCTCAATCCAGAAATCACTTCAATAGGACCTGCCTGACAAAGTGGAGTCGACCAAAAGATCTTCAAAAGATAGACATCATGCCGAGATCCAAAGAAATTCAGGAACAAATGAGAAAGAAAGTAATTGAGATCTATCAGTCTGGAAAAGGTTCTAAAGCCATTTCTAAAGCTTTGGGACTCCAGCGAACCACAGTGAGAGTCATTATCCACAAATGGAGAAAACATGGAACAGTGGTGAACCTTCCCAGGAGCGGCCAGCTGACCAAAATCACCCCGAGAGAGCAGCGACGACTCATCCGAGAGGTCACAAAAGACCCCACAACAACATCCAAAGAACTGCAGGCCTCACTTGCCTCAGTTAAGGTCAGTGTTCATGACTCCACCATAAGAAAGAGACTCGGCAAAAATGGCTGCATGGCAGAGCTCCAAGACGAAAACCACCGCTGAGCAAAGAGAACATTAAGGCTCGTCTCATTTTTGCCAGAAACCATCTCGATGATCCCCAAGACTTTTGGGAAAATACTTTTGTAAGGTGTGTGTCCCATTACATCTGGTGTAAAAGTAACACCGCATTTCAGAACAAGAACCTCATACCAACAGTAAAACATGGTGGTGGTAGTGTGATGGTCTGGGGCTGTTTTACTGCTTCAGGACCTGGAAGACTTGCTGTGATAAATGGAACCATGAATTCTACCGTCTACCAAAACATCCTGAAGGAGAACGTCCGGCCATCTGTTCGTGACCTCAAGCTGAAGCCAACTTGAGTTCTGCAGCAGGACAATGATCCAAAACACACCAGCAAGTCCACCTCTGAATGGCTGAAGAAAAACAAAATGAAGACTTTGGAGTGGCCTCGTCAAAGTCCTGACCTGAATCCTATTGAGATGCTGCGGCGTGACCTTAAAAAGGAGGTTGGTGCTGGAAAACCCTCCAATGTGGCTGAATTACAACAACTCTGTAAAGATGAGTCGGCCAACATATTCCTCCACAGCTGGAAAAGACTCATCGCAAGTTATCGCAAACGCTTGATTGCAGTTGTTGCTGCTGAGGGTGGTCCAACCAGTTATTAGGTTTAGGGGGCAAACACTTTTTCACACAGGGCCATGTGGGTTTGGATTGTTTTTCTCCCTTAATAATAAAAACCTTCATTTAAAAACTGCATTTTGTGTTTACTTGTGTTATCTTTGACTAATATTTAAATTTGTTTGATTATCTGAAACATTTAAGTGACAGACATGCAAAGAAATCAGGAAGGGGTAAACACTTTTTCACAGATATAGGGTTAGTGTATATATATATATACATACATACATAAAGGAAGTTTTATACGTAATACAAAAATTACAGTTGGTATTAATATGAAGAAAACAAAGTGAGAAAGTCAAGAGAGGGAAATCAGACCAGAAGAGTTCTTTAACAAAGATGATAGTGATACATGTCAACAAATCAGGAGAGTGAGAACACAAAGCTTCAGTTTTCAGTCTGAGATCTTCATGCAGCTGTTTGAAGATAACGGAAACGATGTGGTGTCAACTCATTTAAAGGTGTTAGTTTTGTTTTGCAGCATTACAAGCAGCACAGGACATCCACTGAAAACAGCAGGTGCACTAAACATGTGATCATTTGGAAAGAGATAAATGGTCACTGAGTTATGACCCTTTAATAATGTACCAGGTTCTGAAGTTAACAGTTCACAATGCTAACGGTTATCGTAGGTTCATATATTTGGATTGTGGCAACAAAATGCAATCCCCCAAATCTGAACTTGATTGATCTCAAAAAAATACTTCATCTTCAGGTTTAACATTGCAGGAGCATACTTCAGCAAGTCAGCTGTAAATAAGTGGGACTTCCACTTTGGCTACATTTTTATGTAAATCAGCTGAATGCGACTCAGCGTGAGAGAGAAGTTCAAAGAGAAAAACCAGGAGATAGAATTTGAGGAAGCACTGATAACAAAAATGACTTGGCTCCATGTTGAGTCACAGTGAAATGTTACCTGATCAGTGCAGATGTATTAAAAATGACAATGAACAGACATTTAAACAGAAATGTTTTTGTTTTGTTTTTAAACATGAATAACTGTTCGTGAAGTATAAGTAGAAATGGAGGAGTGTGCTAGCTCATTAAAAGAATATAAAACTTAACACAAAAGTTAATTAAATGTCATGTAACTTCATGCAAAGGATAAGAAGGATCGTCTGTGTCAGTCAGTCTCTTTTCATGATTTCTCCAAAGACATTCGGTTGATTTAAAGAGTATGAAAAGATGCAGAAAAATAGATTAAAAAAATAAATACAAATGCACTGCACATAGGCAGGATAAGCAAAAATGTAAGTACAGTTTTTGCATGTTAAAAGGGGCAAAGTCTCCAGTAGACCGTCTTATAAAAATGTAGGGCACACAAAAACCTAAAGCAGCAGGAATGTAAACTGTATACGGTTTGCGTTCCTGCTTACCTCATCAAAAACTCCAGATAGAGCAACTAAACATGATAATCATCATTTCGATGAAAGAATACAAAGAGGAAGGAGCGTTTTAAATTGGGGACATGCAGCAAAAAAGTTCTTAAATCGATTTCTAGATATGCATCCGTTTGTTTCTATAACATAAAATTCAGAATAAAAGCAAAGAATTTAAGATGGAAGTGAGAGAAGGCTTCAAAAATAATAAGTCGGACACTTGCATGCTTCTTTTGGAACACAAACTAAAATATCTGAGTCATTGGTGTGAATTCTGATTAACATCGTCTGGATCGCACCTTTAACCAAACAAAAAACAGAATCAGAAAACCAAGTTCACGCCAGAATAGACTTGCTGCAGATGGTTAGTCAAATTTGGAAAAGAAAAAAAGGAAGCATGAGTAAAACAGAGAGCAATGAAAAATGGCCCAAAATCAGTCACTAGGCAAAGTTTGCAAAACTCTGGGTGAGCTAAAGACATTTGATATATTGAGATATTCTAATGCACAACATCGAGAGGTGGACGGACAAAAGCAAAAAGAGGGAATTGTGTATTAAAAAGACTGAAACGTGGGATCATATTTGCTTCATATAAACTGAACTAGAATACATGTTTGTGTGAAATCAGGACAGCGGATTTGCTCCTTCCATTTGTAGCACATTAGGAAGAGACTTTTTTTTCCCCCCCAGGAGACAGACTTGAAAAACTGTGAAGGTATCCTTTATGTATGTGTCATAAAAACATCTTATCTGGCATCATAAGAAGTGCATACTAACCCCAACAGTAGCAGAAGTAGACCAGCAGATGGAGACAGCCTGCAGCATATGACAAGACAAGGTGTTCAGTGCAGGATCAACAACGACTTCCCATCTTAGCTCTGTTTTTCTTGTCGTAGATGGCGGTGGATTTCATGCCCAATTTCTCTTTTCAGTCCTCTTTTTATATCCTAGAAACACTCTGCTCATCAATGTCAATCCCACAGCAGAAAAGCGAAACGTTTTCTTTTACAGTGGTACGAAACTGAAAGATTCAACATTTAGAAATAGGTTCAGGTAGAGGTTTGGAGAGGATGAAAGGAGCCGTACTATGAGACAAGTGTATGAACATGTATGATCAAAGGGCAGAGCTGACATGCTGTGCAGAGCCACTGGAATTCCTACTGGACCACTGAACAATGTTTCCACCCACAGGAGGTATCTTTGTTAGATCAAACAAAGGCGCAGCACCTTTACTTTAGTCTGTGTTACCATAGCGGTGCAGGCGGTATCTCCGGTCTCAGCCGTGTTGAGAAAGGCTTGGTTCATTATAGAATTGGAGAAAAACTGGGTCTGAATTTGGTGCCGTCATGTTGTTCCACTAAAAATGAACCAACTGCTATCATGTCTACCAGATGGCCACAAGGTACCTATTTGATCCTGTTAATGTTCAAGGAGTGGCAGACCCGACGGCACAACAACAAACATGAAGTTTCATGGAAACAAAAAGGCTGGAGATGTCAATCCAAACGGAACGAGACCACGACAGGAAAACTCAAATGAACTGAACAAGGGGGAAGGAGAGCGCAGGCACTAAATCCACCAGGGAGGGAAGGATAACGAGGGTGAAACAAATCATGGCGGGGCATATAAGGTGTGACAGGTGTGATCAAGTAAGCAGATTAACTGTGGTGTCAGTGTAGCAACCTGTTTCTACAGCTCTGCCTGTGGTCTTTAATATGTTCCTGCTCCCGTGTCACACAATTCAATTATAATCATTCTCCAGGTAGATCAATTACTCTGGTAAGGTTTAAAAAGTTGATCTCATCAGTTGTAAAATTAGTAACTAAAGCTGCTATAGTCAATATTGATGATTACTATCTGGATTACTTGACTACTATTATGTGAGATGGGTCACTTGTAGTGATGTCGCAACAGAAAATGAACACCAAACTATTCCCCTCAGTTTTATCAAATATTTTTGTGCCTTTTGGCCCATTGTTGTTGTTTTTTTTGGAGCTCATGACTTCACTGTTTTCCATGCTTCACTCTCACCGCTGTCATTTCCGGCAGCTGTTTTCAGCGAAGCTGTAAAAACCAGCTGTCCACTACCTGCCCAGCATCAGACATACAGACATGACTAGCCTAAGGTAGCGACCAACTGGTGCACATAGTGAAGCATTTAACCTTAAAGACTTTTCCTTCCAAAGTTAATGGAGGCCAAATAAAAAAAATGAACTAAGAGTGTCTATTGGACCCATTTTTTAAAATAAGTGTTCACAGACACAGCTTGTGCTACTGATTTTAATGTTAATGTTGCATCGTATCTCCTGGTTGTGTAAAAAGGGGTCTGTTTGCTAATAAATAAGTTATTAATTAGTTATTAAGTCATAATATATCGGTTATAAATAACGGTAGCTTCACTCCAGAAAATTGACATTCAACCTCAGTTGTTTCCCTTAAATGGGGCTATTTGACTGTATGTGTCATGTTAACTTTGCACTTTCACGAATTCGGACTCATACAACATAGCATATAGGAGGGCAAGCTGCACGAGCCTCCAACAGCTTTCTAAATAAATATCGGTTTTACATGAATCACTTCAAACACTCACATCCGAGTTTGAAAAAACCCCCGACAGCTGCCTCTTGGAGGGTCCGTTATGTTGAACTTTATAAAAATCTACATGTGGGTCAACATGCCAGAGCTATCTTTTAAAATAATTTCAGAAAAAGCTGATACCAGTGATTACTTATGAGAGAAGAATGTGAAAGCTTTAAAAGCCTACTTTTCTGTAGTACAGTTGTCACAAACAAAACTAAGCCTTGTAACACCGCCTCGGTGCTGCTAAATTTGTCTGAAGTAGCAAATATTTTGGGTGTATGAAGGCCTTCTCAAAACAAATTGAAAGGGTGTGATAGTCACGTCTCGGAGAGTTTTACTTTAGTTTGATTTAGCCTTAGGAACTTCAGATTTCCTCCACTGGTTCTAGTTTGGGCTACATGCTTGAACTTGGTTCTGGTTTAACTCCAACTAGTCAACACAATTTTTCAGCAGCATTTTTAATGGTAATTTTTCCATCTGTTTTAAAAGGTCGTAGTGTACATGGAGAAGCTTGACCGTACCCTGCCAAACCCATTTAAAGAAGTCTGTGGGAACGTGACATTTTTTTTTTACAGCGACATTCAAACTCAATTCTCCCACAACTTGTATGTATGCTGGCTAAAACTGGATGTGAGAATTATCTCTCTACGTTGTGTATTTAATCCTCATCTCCATCCTCTCACCTGCTGCCACCACAATACAACACCCCCAAGCACGACATTCATTACAGAATACATTACTTGCTCTCAGTGGAATTGAGTCCTCAGCGCTGCAGATTGGCAGTGCGATCAGAGCCGTGAGTCATACGGAGGCGACTCAGGCAGGAGAGAAAATTAGAAGTGGTGAGGGAATGCGGTCGTGAATAAGCTCCCTTCTTTGTGGAAGGTTTTAGATTGAGTTTCACCTGCTTGTGCGTCTCAGGGAAAGTCTAAATAAAGCCACATTTAAGCAAAAAAAAAAAAAAACACCAAAAAAACCCACATTTCATATGATTTTGTCACAATGATCCTAACATAGAAATAACAGATTATCAGCTACAATTTGAAACTCGATTCTGGATCTTTCTAAGCATTAAATTGGTGGATTTTGTAAAGTAAAATTCTGGTATTTTTCTACTGGGGTCTGATCCTTTTAACTGTTGCTGCTCTGGGTTAATAACCACACTCGCCTTTGGGAGTTGACACAACAACAGCAAACAAGGTGTCCTGGGAGAAGCACCAAAGACTCATCAAATTTAGCACCCAAAAGTTGGACATCACATAAATTATTTTAAATGCTTGTCTCAGTTTGACAGATAATTACCAGTCAAACTCATCATGTCGACCACATGTGTTGTGGTTTTGTCCTGATTCTCCTTGTCTCCTCGTGTCTCGCCCACCATGGGCTCCCTGTGTCTCTCTCTGCGTCTTTTTGTCTATTTGTTTATTCCTGTGACACTCTCTATTTCCTTCTTCTTCTTCTTCTTCTAAGTTTTATGGCGGATGGCATCCAACAAAAGGTGCATTACCACCACCTATTGTATTGAAGTGTGGACCAGAGTTACCTAACCCTTTACAAAAGAAGAAGAAGAAGAAAAAAAAAAAGGAGTTGTATCAATTCGGTGCCCTAAATCTTTTTATTCAATCCTGTTTCTTTCAGGTATTGTAGTACCTTTCCTGCCCCCAAGGTTAATGCATCTTTTAGATCTGCTTCTTCTACCGGCAGCTTCCTCTTCAACCTGTCTCGCTCGATTGTGAATTTCTGGCAATAACAAATGATACGATCTACAGTTTCTGCTATTTTGCAGTACTCACTTTGTCCTGTTGGGTGTTTATTTATTAGTTGCATTGTTTTGTTCAGCCTTGTATGTCCAATCCTCAGTCTGGTTAATGTGTTTTCTTCTGTGGTGCTTCTTCTGGATGTCCTCCCTTTGCCAACTTCTTTCTGAATAGCGTAAAGATGTCTTCCTGTGTCTCCTGCGTCCCAACTGTGCTGCCATTCCTTAATAATACTTCTTTTGACTATTGATTTAGCTTCTGTTTTGCTGAATAAAATGTCTGTCTTGTTCTGACATTCCAAGGCTTGCTTTGCTAATTTATCTTCTGTTTCGTTTCCTTTCACCCCCTCTTCCCAAACCTTAATATAAAACAACAACAATGTCATCATTGCTAACCTACCTAAATGCTTCAGCATCATATAACATATTTCATCCTTCCCTGGCGATGTCAATCCAGCTCTTTCTATCGCTCTTTTCAACTCTTCTAAAGTAAACGGGGCATCAAGTGGACTGTTAGTATTGTCTCTTCTTTCCAGAATACCAGGATGAGCTGACCGTGTCCTTTCCCTTCCTCTCGTACCTTCTACTGTCAGGTTGGCAGAGCTGTGGATTTCTGTTAACGCTTTTGGCATCATGTCTGCCCTCTCCCCATCTGACGCTGCTGTTCCCTCCCCTCTTTTCAATACTGGATGCTGCCGTACTCTTTTAGTTCCTCTCATGCTTCTAATCATCCCCCAAATCTGTCCCACAGGTGTCGATCTCCCAATTCCGCCAGCTTTCCCTTTTGACTTTCCGAATGATTCTCCAAACTCTTGCTTGCGCTTGTTTGTACTGTGTTAAATTATGGAAATGATGTGATCTTTTTTTTTTTTTATAATTTAAGAGCTTTGTTTCTTTCTTTCTTTCACTGCTCTCCCACACTCATCTGTCCACCGGGGGACAAGCTTTCTTTTCATCCTTCCTTTACTTTTAGCAATTGTTTGATTTGCTGCTTCCAGTATTATAAATTTAATTTTTGTATCAATCTCGTCAATATCTTCATTTAAGTCTATTTTATCCATTTCTTGCTCACATATATGTTTGAAAAGTTCCCACTTTGCCCTACTAAGTACCCACTTACCTACCATATCTCCCTGTTATTGGAAAATGATCACTGCCCACTGATGTTCCATCTTCTACCTCCCACTCACATATCCCTGCTAAATTCCTAGATACAATAGTTAAGTCCAGTGCAGACATGTTCCCCCGTGTCTAATCTAACATCCACATCTAATCTCGTCCCTCTACCATCATTTAAGCAAACCAAATTATCTTATAATAATATCTTATTATAGTCTCCCCACTCTGGTCCATTCACAACACAGCTGTGCCGACCCACCACGGTTTTCTTCAGATCACTGTGTTTCCCCGTTTTGGAAACTTCTCCTTTTCGACCTGCACCTGACAGACGTGCCTTTATGACAGGAACATCTGTCAGGTTCCTCCGACTGTTTTGTTGTATAGTTTTCACCATCCAACTTCTCCGATCATTCCCGGTGCTCCTCTCAAATGTTCCGACTAGCAACACCGGCCATCCAGCGTATCTTCTTTCTTCTCCATGCAACTCGGCTCATTTTCATTCATTGTCCCTTGTATTTCTATTCACATCATTCCCTCTGTTCACCCACCAGGGGTCCCCCGTCTGTTTCTGGTTTCTCCCCACTGCTTTTTGCCACGCCCGCCTCACCTGTTCCCTGTTTTCAATCTGCCCCTGGCCGTAGCCACTTCTTAATCAACCACGCTGTCTACTTGTCAGATGTTGATTCTTTGGTGGGTTATAAATCAACAGCAAGGTTGAACCCGTGTCTGGTTCTGTGTGTTTTGGACTAATCCTGTTGGTTTGTGTTGCGTACATCCTCGTGTGTCTGTCGCCCCTTTGGCTCCTAATTCCTGTGAATCGCGACCTGTGGCTTCTCTCGACTGCTATCTTTAAAATGTGACATTAATACGACCTACAGGTAGAAAAGCCACTACAGTAGGACAATTGATAAGTTTCAGGTTGGAAAATACCCAAATTTCTCTTAAAACTGGTTTTAAACTGTTAACTGAGTGTGAACTGGATCCTTGTGATAAAAAAAAATCCAAGATACATTTGTTTTTCAACCAGATTTTGCCAGGTTATAACCCTACATGATAGTTTGTTTTATTCTCAAATCAGCTATTTTATCCTTTACAAGGTTAATTTAACCCTGTTCAGGATAAAGCGGGTATAGATAATGGATGGATGGAAGGTTAATCTACAACTGCTGAAGAAAGCTCACTCTGGATACCCATAAAATACCCCTGGTTTTAACCCTTTTCTTTAATTGAGGTTTAATTTCTGTTTCGTTAAACAACCTCATGTGTGCTCTCCATCTCTTTGTCCAACTCTGAGCCAGCCCGTGACGGAATAAATTATGGGATTTAACTGTTTCTGTGTTTGGGAGTTCTTTCAAAGCCCCTCGAGGAATGCTGGCGCTCACTTAATCCCACACCGGCTATCATATGTAACAGTGTCTTCTGCACTGATGTGTTCAGGGGACCGAGGAAAAACATGGAGTTCCTCCAAGTAACGCATTCCTGGTGGATGTACACGGTTGGAATTCCAGGAACTTTGTGAGATACGCAGCCGTCAATGCACACAACCTGTCGACACACACAGGCCACATTACACACGCTCGTACACTGACTCACAAATACACAGATTTGAGCATGGCCTGCATTTTAATTGCAGAGACAAAGACATCGGTCTATCCATTACAATCATTGATCACATTATAATCTACAGTATGCAACAATAAAGAGTCACAAATAAACATCTGCTTTTGACATTATATCACACGAACATAAGCTATGTAAGCTGGAGGGGGGGGGCAGTGAAAGTGATATACAGCTCTGTTATGGTTTGGTCTGTGTCTGCAGAGCGCAAAGGCCTTTGGTTGCTTGGCTTTTGGGAGAAACATGTTACAATGTTGTTTTTGCTGTACACAGATGTCATCACATGATTTTATATTAAGTTTCAAGGCACATAGATAAAAGTAACAGCACAGAAAAGTACATATCCACGCCCGAAGCAGCTATGACCAACTCGCCCGCAGTTTGTGTAGTCGGGATTTTAACGTGAAATTCATACAGACGCTGCTGATTATGCAACCTGCTATCACGGCCAAGCTTGAATTAGACACGACGGTCCACTCCAGGAAAATGTGAAATAGCCAGGCTTTGCCTTATTGAAGTGTGAAAGTTACACATTTTCCTGGTGTGAGCAAAAATGAAACCTACTGCATGCGTAGAGCCATGTGATTTACAGAATAATTTAACATAGAAAAAAACATGGTTGGGGTTAGAAAACCAAAAAAAACTACTCGACAAAAACATTGTCACCTCCTGGATTCAACCCGCATCGTGCTGCATGGCAGTCTGTGAGTAATGTCGCCAAAAAAATGTCCTTTGTTGCCTCTGTTTCAGGACCTTGATCAGATGATCCCACGTCACATGACATTTCATGCGTGTAAGTTTCACACTTTAAAAATGTGGAACTGTCACTCCTAGACAGGCCAACGCGTGGCTATTTCACGCTTTGCTGTGATACTGGGTTTGATTATAACCTAAAAAAGATACAAAGTTGCACCTGCACCTACATATGAAGCCAAACTAAAGTACCACTCTGTAGCTTTTCTTTCTGAGATGTATTCAGCTAAAACAAAGGTGGCACCCAGTAACATGTGTAACACTGGTTTTGGTCAGTGAGGTGTCGAAGAAGGTGGGATATGCAACCCTCCTCATGCAAGAACAAGCAGAGGATACCACAAATACATAGTTTACATCAACAGTGCATCCTCAGGAGTGCACGTAATAGCCCTTCGCAAATGAACGTAGGTTTCAAAAAAAAAAAAAAAAAAAAAAAAGAAGAAATAGAGCGCAGGAGGGCGGAGGTTTCCCATTCCTCTGCTTCTGCCTCTCATCTGTACACTATACAATACAGTGAACACGGAGCCAAGGTACATGCCAACTCCTTTTTTTAGATAATGGCATAATTTCATAAGAGAAAGACACCGAAGTCTTGATTTCACAAAATGACAAAGAAAGCAGCTTTTCCAGGTGATGCCCCAGCGGTCCATTGAGCGCTACATTTGCGTTGGCTTTGGCACAAACTGTCTTTATCAGCATCTATTAAACATCAGAATGGTCCATTAAGTACATTTAAGTATGTCCAAACAGCCGGCGGCAGTGACATTAGTGTGCTTTCTTCAATATGGTTCACTACGTTTTCGGCTCAGTTCAGTTTGGGTGGGTTTAAAATGTGCGTCAGCGCATATTACTCTTCACCAGCTGAGCACGCCAACCAAACAGGGAGAGAGGAATAGATAGAAAAAACCCAGAGAGCGAAAGTAATTACCCGTGGATGATGGGAGAATACTTGAAAAGTGCTAAATACCTGAAAAGAAATTGGACAGAAATTAAATGAGCTTCTCACTGTATCACACACACACACACACCTTATTCACAAAGGTACACCAATAAAAATACACAAAAATAATTGAATCATGTTTTCCGTTATTATAAATGAACATATTTCTGGTTGGGGGCGTCCCACTCATAATGCCCTCGTTCTTGTACCGCTGTTGCTCATACGCAATCCAGTAGGTCACGATGACTCCACCGATGCAGAATTGGTTGCCCTCATTGTCGTATGCATGAGTCAGACCACGGCACAAGGAGCTTGCGTGCATGTGAGACATTGTGAGCAGCACGTGAACCTACACGGGTGACTAAATATCTGCGAACATGGCTGCAAACGTACGTATGTGTTTGACCTGCGACTGAACCTGCTCGAAATAGGACCCGCAGCCGTGACAACACAAAGAAAATGTCATGATAAACTATAGGCCGTGTTGCCCACTACCATCTATGACACACCTATCGTGTGTGTGTGTGTGTGTGTGTGTGTGTGTGTGTGTGTGTGTGTGTGTGTGTGTGTGTGTGTGTGTGTGTGTGTGTGTGTGTGTGTGTGAGACCTCTTATGATTGTCAACAGTAACCTCTCATGGCAGGCCCCGTCTGCCTCCTCATCCCTTCTGATTGCAATGATTGATGGCTTCTGACCTGACCGATATACACTGCGGCATTTAGTTTACGACCTTATTACTGCTGTGAGGGCTTCGCAGTCATTTGATAAATCACGGTGAGGTCCACTGAGTACAAAAAGCCTGATATCTAAAATGGAATTTCGATGTCTGCTGCGGATGTAGATTCAGTCTGTTTTAAGGTTTCCAACTTTAGTTATTGTGACAAGGTTTTATGCCGTGGCTGCTTCAGCACTTGCTCTGCCGGGAGGTCGCAGCATCGTGGAGTCAGAACAGTTAACTGCTTAACTTACCTAGTGCTGTGAACACCAAGCTAATTTCTGAAAGCCGACGCTGTTAAATAGTTTAGGTTAGAGCTCCCTCTATCTGGCGGCAACCGACAGCGACGTCACCCATCGCTTCGCGAACCGCCCTTATGAAGCCACCAGTTTGACTTTTTTGTCGTGACCATCTTGCTGGCTCGGACAAGCTGTGGGAGAGCGAGCGTTGGATCTGACTCAATCTGGTTAGAAACCCTACGACACCACGTCCAGCTTGCCTAGAGCGCAAATCTCACTGCAACACAGGCCTGTCAATCAAACAGACACGCCCCTAAACACAAGGTTTTCTGAGGCCGATTTTCTAATTATTGATCCGATTATTTTCAGATGGACCACCAGAAAACTGATAAGAGGGAGGGACTTTAGCAAGCAACACTATGAGAACTTGTGGAACAAAATGATTCGCTTTATATTTCATGAGAGAAGTTGAATGGACGTCTATTGAGCTGGAGGCTTTTTTGGAGCTAACCCCTGGTGGCCCTCAGTGGTATTGCAGTTTATGGCACCTCTGCATTGGCCTAATTTTTCAGACCTGGAAGGTACGTCCACTTTTATATTCAGTCTGTCTTAGTATTCTTCTTTTTTTTTTTTTACATACTAACAGTCTAAAGCCATGCAGGTGTCCCACTGCCAACATTAGAATGCTAACATGCTAACATTGTCAGTAGCCTAGTGGTGTGTTTATTCTGTTCACCATCTTTGTTTAGAGTGGTATTATGCAAGCATTTCCCGAGACTTGGAAAGCCCCTAATTCTAGAAGCAAAACCTCCATTTATCCTTCCCATTAACCATGTCAAGTACTCCGAAGTTGGGGCCCTTCAACAACATAAAAAAAACATTAGAAACAACTCTCAATGTTATATAAAGATATCATTATTGAGCTAAGTCAAGCGCAGAGCGAAAAATGATGTGGTTGAGGACATTTGAAAATGTAAACTGTAGCCTGAGTCAGTTTATTTATAAATTCTGGGTAAATTTTAGGTATAGATTCAGAAACTATGGCATTGTGTTTTGGACTCAACTGTAGGCTTTTTCCATCTTGTGAAGGGCTCACTGCATATGTGGAAACGTTTTCTCAGTTCAAAATGTAAAACAAACCAAGGCACACTGCTTCATCTGAATCTGATCCTGATGGAGACGTGGGGGTCGCAATGCATTGGTCATTTTAATACATATTGACACCTAAAATAAAGGCATTGTCATTTTCCACAAACCCGACAGTGTGCCCTGGACTGTTTTGAAGGAAACTTGTGATCGAAACAAAGACCCCAGCAGCACTGGCCAAGACTGATGGATCATTGTCCTTAGACCTGTCAGGAATTTACAGAAACAAAGTTGAAATAATGGTGTCCATAACATAAACCGTAACATCATCTAGGAGAGGCCTGTGTTTTTATGTTTAGCAATTTTGAAACATCATTTAAAGACTTCAGATGGGAATAAACACGTCCGGAATCAATGATACCTTTCCAGCTGTGGCCAACGGGCATTAAGAGTAGTGTTGCAGGTATTTGTTTGTAAATTAAGGTATTGGCCTTAAAAAATAAAAAGCACAACCTGATGATGATAAATGGAAAGTTAAGGGATCAAAGTCATTACATTTCATCTTAAGTCATATAGTAAGCAGACAGACCAACACTGCCATCATTTGTGCCACAAAAGAAGCCTCTCATTATATAGAGAGTTGGGCTATAGTAGATTTGTGAGCACACGTGACTATAGCTGCCCGCTTGTTACTTTCACTTTTCAAAGTGTATTGAATGCAGCTGAGAGTAACAGCTCCAATCAGTTAAGGTCCTGTTTATAACAATCTGTTTGTTATATTTGTAACAATAACAGTGAAGTAGTGGTCATAGCTTTCTAAGGTATCCATAGCAACAAACAACACTGGGTCCCGCAGCAAGGTTGGTAACTGTAAACACCGTCCACACGTTGTTTATGACTTCCCTGTGACCTGATAATGTTATCAGTGGGAGCATACAGTTCATTGACCAATATGTGACCTTGATGGGAAAGTCCTTCATGACGATCCTATGTGGACATGTGAAGACGAACTTTTGAAGAGGAACTTCGGTCATTTGTGTCCTTCTTCGTTGGTTGAAAGCTTCATCGCTGCATGATTAGTGAACATGTTCGGATGTGGTCAGAAATGTGCTGTGTTGCACCTCTAATCACACCCAACAGGGGTGTCACCAGATCATCGTCATCACTGCACCGGACGCCGTGCGCTATTTACTATGCAGGATATATGCTGCCCTCAAATGGAAGTGGTGAGCTCACGGCGACCACTCGGGAAGTCGTGTCTTGAGAACACCGCTTCCCGGCAACAGCGACATGGATGGCATCGAGAAGCGTCAGTGGCTAACAAGTGAACAAGCCTGCAAGCGGGTAACGTAATGGAGGAAATGCAAAAGCATAACGACAAAGGGAAAGAAATAACGTAACATTACAGTCCCGCAGCAACTTATCATCACGCGAAAAACGATACCAGAGCCTCCGCCATTTTCTAAAACGTCTACATAATTCCAAAGTCTGAGGTTATGGATACCACGAGAGGGCATAGTTCATGTCTCATCTCGTGAACACGGAAAACACGAACCCATTTGAAGGCAGCAATAGTCTGTGTTACAAACTAAAGGTGTGGAACTTGAAACATTCAACACACAGGAAAGGTCTGACGAAATAAACTGCCCACTTGCATCAAATGTAGAATCTGTTATCTTTGGAGATTAAAGTGTAGGACAGCTCGGCTCCTGCTGCTTTGATTTTGAACATTCTTTTAAAAATTTGTGTGCAGTGAGTTTATGGACGGGCAAAATAAAATTGCTGAGGTGCACCTGTAAGCTTTCACGGTCATTACACCGCTAATTAGCATTTGAGATCAACCAAACACGCAAAAAATTGATTGTATGTAAACACAGCAGTTATTCTGAGTCACTTGTACCCGCGAGCCAGCAACTTCCTATACGTACAAATCTTTGCTCTCTTCCTGTATTCATGCAGCTCCCTTCCACCTTTAAAACTTTTTTTTCCATTCGTGTTCTGTTATCGATCTTCAGCTCTTTCAATGTCCTGCTCTCCATCTCTACCCGGTCTCCCTCCCTGGTGGACTACATAACACAACTTCCGACCCTCAGTGAAATTTTGGATCGTTGCAAGCACACGCTGGCTCAATCAAATGTGAATCTGAGGGTCACATTTCAACATGAAATCAGGAACTCGTACATTGTCAAAACACAGCACTGTACAAGTAGATAGGGGCTCCTTAAAACAGTGCAAGGAGCAGCTATTGTAAAGATCAGGATGCAGTATAAAGTACATATGATGGGTTTCACAAACTAAATATCTCAAGAATTCAGAATGTTACAGCAGGGTTTGCCTTTCAGCCGGAGGCTGACAGAAAACTATTTGCTATATACAAAGTCAAACAGTTTTGGAGGAGCAAAGTTAGAGCATCTGCAGTGGTGATTTCCCATCCTTCAACTTAGTCAATAATCCGAGATGTTAAATTCAAGAGTTTATAGATCAGTGCGGCTTCTCCTCTGAAAAGGCCAGCTAAAGTGAAAAGAGCATCCATATGTTTACCGGGAAATGAAAGGGCTTTGCCTTTTTTTGTTGCCCTTTTCATGTAGGACCAGGTGAATCATCTGATATTAATAAAATATGACCTGTTCCTCTTTGGGTTGTGGTTTCAGATTCTTATTTTCGAAAGGCTTTCGAGAACTACGGAGCTGGCCACTGAAATGTTTGGCCGATTTCTTCAGTGGTATTTCCACATTCAGACAAAATCTATGCTCAACCTTCTTATTTCTTAAAGAAGTAAAAAAAAAAAAAAAATCTAAAAAAAAAATCCATCAAGCAGGGCATGGGTGGTGCTCCATCGCCTCAGACCTCTCTCTACCCGAGGTGAACTAGCCCCGGTATTTCTTCATTGCGCCCACAGCAGTCCACTCTCAGATGTTGCGTATTGATATGGATTTTAGTTCCGTCAGCATCACTGACCACTCAATACAAGCCTCAAGCTGGGACACAGAAACAGTGCTCTTATGAATGTTTGCTTTCACTTTTTGTACAGCGTTGAACATCAGTCAAAATATATATTTGCTCCGCCTCAGGGTTAACTGGCTCATTAACCCAATTATCAAAAGTTTTGAGCTGGAGTCAATGTACTTTCCCTGACCTCTGAAAACCCCTTCGGAAACTGTTTGTTTTTCTCTTGCACTTTGCTCATGTGTCCGTGTTCATGAGCAACTATTACATCATCCTCAGGTCACTAGCAGTGCATTTGCAGCCCATCAATCTGGAAGCTCCAACTACCACTGCTCTGTCTCTCTCCCCTCCCTGGATGCCACCGCCGGCTCCTTTGGCCCTTAGATGCTGGTCTGCAGCTCGCCATTGAGCAAGGCGGCATTGTGAGTCTCCAGGTTGGCGTTGATGATCACGGCTTCGTTGACCATCCTGCTCCGGTCCGCCCTGCTGTCGCTGCGTTCTACCTCGTCCAGGCCCGCCACCTTTTTCAGGCACAGAACGTTCTGAAAGCTCTTCTTGAAGTTGTCCGACAGGAAGGCGTAAAGGATGGGGTTTGCGCAGCTGTTGGCGTAACCGAGCACCACCACGAAGTCAAAGGTGCTCTTCACGGCAGAGGTGGGGTTGATGGAGCCGGTGACGGAGGTGACGTTGAAAACGTAGAAGGGCAGCCAGCAGAGGACGAACACCGCCACCACGATGGACACCATCCGTGTCACCTTACGCTCGGACCGCTTGCGCTTTGTGGAACCCACGCGCATGCCAGACGATTTCACCTGGCAAAGGGAATGATTGTCAGTGGATTCAAACCTCGCAAACATTAAAGCACACCAACACCTTAGAGGAGTCAGCCTGGCATTTTAGGATATATGCTTATTGCTTTATGTCAAAGGTTAGATTAAAAGATCAATACCACCTCTGATATCAAATATGAAGCAACAACCAACCTATAACCCAGACTATAAGCAAATATGTGGGTTCTGTCCTAAATAATTGAAGTCCAATAACGTGAAGTTAGGATTTTACATAAGTTGTGTGCTTGTCTGTTCCTTCACTGGGCATAGTGACGTTAGATGCACTGATCTCTGAGATGACCTGAGATAACTGGCCTCTGGCTCTGGCTTCATTTCAAATGGACAGATAGGAGAGGGATATTCTCATGTAACTCTTTGCAAGAAATAAAATTAGAAAATAATGAATTAACATAAATTATTTTACATATTGCTTCTGGCAACCAGTGGCTGGACTGAGTACACTGAGCTCTAGCCTGGCTATGCCCGCCTGTTACTCCCAGCTTGAGTCTTAAGTGTGATTATAGTCTGGAAAGACTAACGTTTTCTCAGGCGCTCTGAAGGGAGGACCAATCAAGGGGCAGTAGAAGTGGTTACGTGCGATGAGAATGAAGTAGTTGCAAAAATGACAGTGATCGTAGGGCTTCGGTGCACAACTATGGTATATGGTGGTCAATTCCGATTGGTTAATGGCTGTCCTAATAGTTTGAATAGTAACCCTTTGGATGCAACAACTAAAAACAGCCCTCAATGGAGCATGGCCACAACCATATCTTCACACAGTGAATTTGGGTATAGCTTCCACTCAAACGCACAAGAACTTTGGTCTTTCACTGTACTTTTTTTTAATTATTAATCTTTAGCATGATGCTGTTTTTCATGTATAATATATATTAGCTAAATCAAAAAATATCTTAAAATGTAAAACATTCAATGTTTACAGTTTCTTTTATGAAATGTGGCAAGTACTGAACACTGTTATCCCCTTCCAAGTAAACTACACTATTAATTTTACAATGACAATTTAATTTGATTAAAATAGATCCATTTACTGTTTCTAACTCCACCTTCAAGTGGCCAAATCCCTCAAAGGTCAAGGTGCATCGTTGTTGCCATAGACACTTATAAAATAGCTTCTTGTTGAATTTAGAAGATAGTGGAATTGCAAAGCCAAAAATGGTCTGCAATTATGAAAAGCAGGCTCTCACCTTGACTATGATGAGTAGGTAGCACATGCATATGACCGCCAGCGGCATGAAGAACCCAATGAAGAAGGTGTAGAATATGAAGGCTGTGTAGTAGACGTCCTGGGGCTCCGGCCACACGATCCCACATACTGGCACCTTGTCCAGGCCGCTGAAGATCATAGTCGGCAGGATGACTAACAGCGACACGCCCCATACTGTGAGGTTAATTAGCTTGGCTATGCGGGGTTTCCGCCATTTTGTGGACCTAATAGGGTGAACCACAGCCAGGTATCGATCGATGCTCATCACCATCAGACAGAAGATGCTGGTGAACTGATTGAGAGAGTCTGGGGCGGGGTAAAGGCAGGAAGAGAGGGAGCAGGAAGAAGATGAGTGAGGTTACAGCTCAGTAATCACTAATGCTTGATTAAAAAGGAAAAATAATCCATTTTAATCAGTTTTGGCTCTTTCCCTTGATAAAGACTGGATGACAATATTGTTGCCAATTGGTTCATTAAACACAGTACATAATAATACTGCATTAGATGTTCAATCAATGCAAAATCCAAAGTGTAAATATGAGAAGTTGCTGTGACAACGACAGAGAGGTCAGTGAGTCTTGTGAAAAAAATGTCCCACAAAGAACCCCTCTGAAAACCAGGACTTGACATCTTGTCTCAATCTGTTTTTTGTACGGAAATAGTGACAGAGGCCACGTAAAGAGGAGGCTGGGGTGTTTGGATGGATCAAACACAGGATTTTCACCCAAGAGAGTCTAAGAGAAAGTAAAAATCTTACTTAGTGTATTTAAATTACGTAACTTTAAGATAAGATATAACCTCACTTACGTAAGTAACGTACTAATTTTAATCCAAACCATGATTTTTTTTTTTTCCTTAACCTACAACCTTATTTTTTTGGTGCCTTTTTTTTTTTTTTGACACCCTGTGTCTGAGACGCCAGCGGTCTTTGTTGGAAAGAAATGTGACATGGACGCAGGCCAATGGGAAAGACAGAAAAATCAGGCATCTATTGTGAAACTTCTATGTTCTGCAGTTTGGACCAACATATCTACTAGGTTGGTGTCCAGGATTTTGAAAAAGCACTATTTCAGTCTTGAAATTCAAAAAGGAACCATTTGAATCTTCTTTTTTGCAACCATAGCTGGCAGTGATTCTGCGATCATATTACTGTTGAGAAACCTAAACATGTGTCTTTGCCAGGTAAAACTTGCACTGAACTATGACACCCACCTACGGTCATGATCACCCTGCACAGAGCCTCTCCGAAGGGCCAGTGCACCAGCGTCAGCTGCAGGGCGATGAACGGCAGGCTCATCATGCACAGCACGTCTGCCACCGCCAGATTCAGGATGTAAATGTTGGTCACCGTCTTCATCTTGGCGTAACGCAGGATAACGTAGATGACCAGGGTGTTGCCGCACAGTCCCACGGCGCACACCATGAAGTAGATTAGGGTGATGACCACCGAGCTGGTCTTGTCCTGGTGGGGCTCCCTGGTCCTGGTGATGTTGAGGTCCAGGTCGGACTCGTTCCCCGGGATGTAGCTGTCATACAGGAGGGGCTCGGGCATGGAAATGTTGGGGGACGTTGGGAGGAAGGGCCACTGATCTAAAGCCATGACTGCTGAGAGGACTATCAAAGGTTTCTAAGGATAGTGAGGATTAGAGGGTAAAGGTGTAATCATAAAGGAGCACGGTGATGGTAAATACTAATGGGTTTGATGCTTCAACGCATTCATTTTACCATACAAGGCTCTAGAAATAAGGTTAAAGGGACTTCAGGGGTCTCTGTCTAAGATAAAAGATAAGAGCCTTGGCTACTGGGAATTTTGAGACTTTGAGGTCGAACGGTCTGGGGCTCTGGGGATTGGGACAACTGGGGACTTTCATGTACGATGGCCCACAATTCTCACATCCCAGCTGTAGAGAGGAAGTACGAGAGCAAGACGGGTCTACGGAGAGAGAGAGAGAGAGAGACACTGAAACAGGGTGACGACTTAATCAAAAAAACTGCTGGAGAACAGGGAATATTTCCGTTGACAATAATAGTCCTTTGAGATCCATGGCAACAGTTGCAAGGTTACTTTACATAACTGCTTTTACACCCTCCACCGGAGTTACAAGTCAAATATTCTCTCAAGAGAATTATCCAAGTGGTATACTGTATGCCTAACTCTTACACTCCTTGATTATCCTCAATACTTCTTATTCCCGTCACAACACGAATTTGGCAGACAAAAGACATGGAAGACTTTGCCAAGTCAAAATTTCACAAGTTGTATGAAAACCTCTGGCCATTTCCTTCCGTATTTAGGAAACACAGTCAGGAAAGACCAATTTAAAAGGGTCATACTCAAAATAACGCAGCTTTAGGGTGTATTATTGAGCCTCCAGCTACCAGGACAGGATATATCCGACACTTAAAGGTGTGGGTAACTACCAAGCTTATTACGACTTCTACATAAGAGTCATATTTCTATGTTTTACACAGTCTCTGCTGAGTCTTATCTGCTCTTCTGTTTTTCTCTTGCTTTGTCAGTCTGACCATAAACCCTCTCAAGCTCAAACGAGCCCGGTAGTCCTGGTAGGTTGTGTACGTATGTGCCTCCCCTCCACCAATGCATACATGCAAAAAGGTACACCTGAGCAAGAGAACGATGAGGGCACAGAAGACAAATGTTTATTCAATTGATCTTGGGGACAAACAGCTCTGACACAGGAGCAGGATCAGTCACGTTTCCCTTGCAGTGACAGAGTCTGGCTCAACGGGGACAACAGTTCAGCTCCTGCGTTCATTATTTACCTGAATTACATGAGGTGAGGTCAGGAAAGGTAAAATACAAGTATCCAGAGGATCAAAATGTTTGGATTACATTGTAGATTTAATCTATGGAGAGATTTTCTCATAATCGAACCGCCCAGTGTGTAAAATTCAATGCACTAGTTACCCGAGCCGGAAGGAATGTCTTGAAACATCATATTTTATCCACCCATCAGAGAACAGATCCAAAGGAATTAAAAACAAAAGTTTGCTCCTGAAAACTGTCACTTGCTCATCACTTCATTATTAGTAAAACAGGCCGATAGCTGCCCAAAAAGATGGAGGTTCTTCCACTTCCCTTTCACATGGCTCCACACTCCATCACTTTGTTGGGGAAGTGTGAAGGAAGATAAATCTGTGATTGAAACTTGCCTCAACCGGTTTTCAACCTCCAACTTACTATTCTAAGGTTCAGTGTAGAATTGTGCAGGCCAAATCAAAGTACATTTATCACCTTTTATCAGGAGTAACATTCTGTACGTATTCTCATACAGTCAAATTTTACATTTATTACCCTTTAGATTTTAATGCTGGTTGATTCCCAAACGCCTGTTGTTCCTGATAAAAATGAAGGAATGGTGGACCCCACAGCTAACAATGCAGACAACTTCAAAGGGAGGTCATTACTGAATTCAAATGAATTTAACAAAAATTGCATGAAAACTTAAATTTGTCCCCCCCAAAAAAATCTGAATTCATGAAAGTTTTGGTTTTCTATCTTTCAATGAAAACATCTTGCATCCGCAAAAACTGTGTCAGCATTTGCAGTGGCACCGCTGCCTATGATGGTGAGCCGGTGAGTCAGAGACAGACAGGATTTATAGTGTTATTTGCTTGCAGCAGGATGCATACAATTACTGTCAGCTTTTTTTTTGTTACATCTTATGGTTTCATTAAAAAGCAAGGTAACTGTATTATTAAATGCAAATGGCAGAAGAGGGAATTCTCTATTAAAAATGAAACTTTACTTCACAGAAAAGCAGATATTGCAGGATGGGAGTCAGGAACTGCAGCTCAGCTCTGCACTGACTGTGTGAAAAGATGAAGTGATGCCAGAGAAGCAGCAGCAGCAGCAGCAGCCTCACAGTAGACCTGCAGATTGTGTGAGGAAGAAATGTCCAGCTCAACAGGAGACTAGCAAACACATCAACGTGGAAAACGCTCATCCAACAGTGATCAGCTTTAGTTGATCTTTCTACTTAAAGAGAAAGCATGGCTGCTGTGCCCATCAAACCTTTGACCTTTTAATTGAAAGACAAACCACTTGCAGAAGGCTAAATAATCCTGACATGTTTCCCATGCAACTGTCTTACCACATAATTATGCTTGTTTCTCTGCAGGAGTTGCATCTCTTCCAATCATGTTGGCTTTATACAGCTGCCCTACTTTTATACCAAAAATGCAGAAACAGATATAAGATTGCGCATAAACCACGTTTTAGGTTTAATATCGAATTTAATTTAGCTGTCAAACAAGTTCTGCGTCATGATTTCGCCAGAAAAAAAGGTTTAAAAACCCCACCTTAGTACAGATGTGATAGAAATTTAACTTTAAACCAAAAAAAAAAAAAAAAAAATGGATCTGACTTTGTTATGGTCACATTACAACGCGCACAAGTCCACAGAAATGCCTACAGGTGACGACGATTTTAAAGAGCAGTACTAAAAATCCGCGCTAAATTTAAAAAACATGTATTTCCATCACTTACTCTGAAACAGAAAACTTCATCTTCATATTACGTCCATACCGGCGATGTGTCTTTCAGCAGAGAATACGCAGTCCAGCCGCTCCGAAGCAGCCGCTGACCTGCTGGAAAGCTGCATCCCGCCAGCCTCTCCATCCACCTGCTCCCACAGCGTTTACGCACGGCGCTGGCGTTCAACCGCCCACTTGCCGCCTTTAACCTCAGATGCTGGTTACACTACATCTCTCAGGTCATTTTTCTTTTCAAGAAATATTCCGCTTTTATTAATCGAAACTTTAGCAGAGCGCGACAAGGACATGAGAAAAAAAATAGAAAGCCGGCGTGCGCTCAGAGTGCGCTGCATCCAACGAGAAAGTCTCGGCACCAATTCTTCGGTGACAAGTCAGGCAGAGCGGCAGGGCGCGCGCGGCTGGAGAGAGAGAGAGAGAGAGAGAGAGAAAGAGAGAGAGAGAGAGAGAGAGAGTGTGTGTGTGTGTGTGTGTGTGTGTGTGTGAGAGAGAGAGACAGAGAGAGAGAAAGAGAGGTGCGGTGGGTGGTGATGGTTTGAGCGACAGATCAATGTACGTCGATGTCAGTCAGTTTGCTGATTTAGAGTGATGCGTGTGAGATGCCTGTTTTTTCTGGTGCCTTTTATGACTGAAGACTACTCTGCAGCATTTCTTTACAAACTGTTTTATAAGAGTGTCTCAAAGATGTCCCAAATTAGGTGTGAAGCACATACCTGAACTTTCACAGCAGCTAAATATCGGTGACAGATGGTTTCCTTTGTCCTCCAGATGCATCAAAAAAATTCATTTTTTTAATTTTTATTCTTCAACCCAAAGCTGAGTCAGAGAATAATGCTGCAAAAAGATTGTCTCTTCAATCTTACCAGTTTCCACTGAGATTATTCTATCCAGGCCTTGCAAATGAAGATCGCACTCAATGATTTTGTCAGCCAAGAGTGATGACACTCGGACCTCGAAGATGAAGCTAATTGCCACTCGTCTGTCTTTATATAAAGAGGGAGTTTTTCAAGTAAGTGCAGATGGTGGGTATCTTCCACGACCTCTCTCAGTGGAGGGCTCCATGAGAAAATGTCCTGCCACTTCTCTCAACATAGCAACACAAAAGTGCAGCTATTATTACTACCAGTTGTTTTCCTATCAAAGATTAATAGTTCTGTTTACGTCCAAAATGATTGGAGGGACTGAAGCTATGGAGGGTTGTGGGGTGTGGGGGAGGGGGCATGATAAAATAAGTTGAGAAAAAAGGGGGTTATGACGGGTCCATGTTTTAGTGACTGAAAGCAGAGGGTTATCGGTTCAGGTGAGTGTTTGCTGTTATGCTTTGAGGTCAGCAAGTTTTGTCTGGTGAGTTCACTATTCTGTGTGTCACCGAGATCCGCATCAAGCCAGCAAACTATTCAGTTGATTCATTCATGATCAAACAAGACCAGAGTAGATACAAAAAAAATGAGCACAGTAAAAGCATCAAAGGATGTGTTAACGATTGACCCACTAACAGATGAGATCGACACCATTCACTAAATATGAAGCTAACCATAAAGCTCCAGCCAGAGGCTGATGGTTCGCTTAGATTTAATTGTCAAAGCTATTGACTGTTTATATAATTGGACTTAACTTCCGGGTCGGAAAAATTAGGCCAATGCGGACATGCCATAAACTGCAATACCACTGACGGCCACTAGAGGTCAATAGGATCGAGTCAGATTCACTGCTCGCTCCTCCCCAGCCCCCCCGATTTATGGTCCCTTCTGACTCCAAACCGCTCCGAACTGGCAATATGGTGAGGGCCAATATCTGAACCTGAGGCTTCATAACAGCAGTTCACAAACCAAAAGGGTGACTTGCACACGACACATAAATCTGTGCATAAGTCTGTGTGGGGAGGCCATCAAGAGGCTAATTAAGAGGCTGGTTTTAAGAAACAGCAGCACAGAGCAACACAAATGATTTCCATCCCTGATCTTGTGTGTTAATAGAGTCTATTTAACGCTGTGCAAATTGCTCTGCAGCACACTTCTAAAGCTCATTAGTCTGTTTGCCGTATGTGTGATCAGCAGAGCGGCACTCATTAAAATATATATTTTTTTAAATTCCGTTTTCATGATCAATTCTCCTGCTCAATACCACCACCCACAGAGAAAGAGCACGATCAAAGGCAAGGAAAGCAGTCAACGGTGGAACCATGTTCAACCAATGATCCCCGCTGCATACAGTAACTTTTTAAAATAAAGAAACACTGTACCTTTAAATAAATGATACACAGTATAAAGTATGTCAGACTTCTTCTGCGCTTTCCTCTCAACACAAACACACACACAGCCTTGAACGTTCATTGGTCAACAACTCTTTTACTAGAACTCTGAGTCAATATGAAGCCTAGTTTAAAGTCCATTTACGATAAACCGGAAAGATCGGAAGCTAAGTTTCTCACACTCTTCTGTCTTAGCCAAGAATCAACCAACGGGTGACGTCACCCGTTGGTTTGCGAACGGCCGTTATGAAACCTCGAGTTTGGATTTTGTCTGCCGCCACCTTGCTAGTTCGGAGCGGTTTGGAGCCGGTAGTGACCATATTTGGGTGAGCTGGGGGGGGATCGGGCGGTGGATCTGACTCTCACTCCGGTGGTGTTGCAGTTTAAGGCCCTCAGCCTCATTTTTCAGATCCGGAAGCAACGTCAACTTGATCCATGCAGATCGGAGAATTCACCCTACAGCTACAAAAAATACACACTCAAAGCTGGGTGTCTCATTTGGTCCACGACTGTGGAGTTAGGATTGTGATCTCTGTCAAGTCCGTTTGGACAGATCAAGGACCGGGACAGACGCTGACGGAGGGACGGCGGCAGCTGACGAATTGTTTTCACTTTTTGGACAAGGTGTTGCTGGAAAGAGTGAAGCAGCTAGAGAAATGTGTCACACCGTATACTGTACGCCTCCATTTCCTCCCGCAGCCCAGCAGCTCCCGCCTGTTCTACTGTCATGAGCTATTCTCTCGCCTTCTTCTCACCCCGGCTTCACGTACATTTCATGGCTCCAGGCGTATCAAGCGTACAAACACAGTGGCTGGAGAGTGCCCGATTCAGTGCCGTCACAAGACGCAGAACCTTAACGCTGCGCTCGTTTGTGAAACTCTGCCGGAGAGAAAGTTAGCTCTCCTCGTGATGCGATTCACCTCCCGTTGATCACCTCGAGTCCCGCCGACAGCTCAGCGCTGCAGCACATGATATCGCACACTTCGAGTGCCAAGGTGCCCCGCGTCAACTGGATCATGCAGCATGAACACAATATGAATAAGAATATTTCTTTGAATATTTTCTCTACCTGAGCATCTGAGTTGTGTTTGATCCTTTGTGACAGCAACAACGCAACAAAAGATAAAATCACCCCACACATATAAGGTTTCCTGCTGCTTGACTTGGAAAGTTAAAAAGGCTCCTTTCAAAAGGCATTCACTCGTGCTAGAAATGCTTTCAGGATATTTGTTTTTTTACTCACATAAATGTTTAAATGATTTCAATATTCTGGTGCTTCGATGCTTGTTGGTGTCACACGAGGTCAGGACAGGACAGGTCCTTGAGATCAGTCCTTTTTGGGCTTTTAGTTTATCATTTTGTGTCATTTTGAGTTGTTGTTTTTTCATCTATTACTTGTCATTTTGCATGTTTGTAGCCATTTTGCGTCTCTTTGTTGTCCTTTTCCATTGCTTAGTTGTTGTTTTGCATTTGTTTATGGCCATTTTGTATCTCCATGTCCTGATAGTCATTTTGTGTGTCTTTGTTGTCCTTTTTGTATGTTTGCAGTTGATTTTACAAGCCCTTTTCATTGTTCTTACTTTAGTCTTGAAGCTTTTTAGGTGCTCACGATCTGCTGCTGAACTTCAGTATGTCGTTGAAGACAAAGTGAGGCTGTCCAACTTTACTCCAAAACACTCTGCCACATCATATTCACTCTGATAGTCCTCTGCATGTGTTATATTTTGTATTTTTTGTTGTAGTACGATCATCTATGTTCCGTTTTCTGAAAGTGTCCCTTTTCTGCTGTTCTGATTTAATTTTTTTCCACTAATATGCTTACTTTAGTCTCAGTATGTTATTAAGCAGTAGAAATAAAACAAAGTTAAAACCTGATATATTGCTGGACCACGTAAGAAACGCCAGAGGGCTTTTAATTTGAAACAGACACAGGAAGTTGCAGCATTCACCCAACCAATGCTGTAACTTTGAAATCTTCACTCATTCAGTGACAGACGTCCACATCTGGTCCCGCTTTTATGCCCCAAAGAGGTTAAACTTACGTATTAAACAAAATATGCTTTGTTTTCATTGGTGAACGTGTTTCATGTTTGTGCTGAGCTTCGGAGTTCCCCAAGGCTCCATTCTGGGACCCTTTTGTGTATTTAGTATGCCCCTGCTACACTACAGTGTAGTATGGTATTTCTTTCCACCTTTTGGAAGATGATTCTCAGATGTAATCACAGTACCAGTGAAACCTGACATCCACCTTCTCTACTTTATGAGATAATTATGACACTAAATCCTGTTAAGCATACCTGTGGTAGACTGTTCAGATGGTAGCCAGCCTTTCGAACAGTGTCAGCTGGGTTATCCTCCCCTGTGACCGTCTACTGGATAAATATAGATAATAGATGGATGGGTCCTTTAGTACATGCTCTTCAGAGACTCTAAACTCTATGTAGCAGCTTGACTCTTAATGAAACCCAAGGAAAAAGAACAAAGAACAATAATTTGACTTTTCAGATTCTTTGACTTGATTGTTAAAGCAATTTAACTCTCTTGCAATGTGTAACTTTTTACTGTTACCTTCATTTTTAAATTGTTTTCTATAATTGTTTAAAGTTTGGTGCCGCCAAGCATTTTGTAATCATTGAGTTTCATAAGTTCTGTGTAAATAACTTTTATTTTTATTGCTGTTAAGCCTGAAAAAACACATTCATGCAGTTCATATTGATTGCATGTGAGTGCACACACACACACACACACACACACACACACACACACACACACACACACACACACACACACACACACACACACACACACACACACACACACACACACACACACACACACACACACACACACACACACACACACACACACACACGAGCCTGTGGATAAAACTTTAAATGCTTATCTTTCTGTAAATGCCAGGTCACCTGTATCACTCCACTCTTTTGTAGGAGTGCCCTTCTGACACTGGCACACTGTGTCTCTTCATCTGATAAAGAACCGGAGGCGTTAGAGTGGAGATAGAAATTTAAAGGTGAATTTTATGACAACGTCGTGCTGTCTGCGACCTCTCCAGTCTCGAGAACAGACTCAGCTTTTGTTCAAGTCCCACTTTTCTTTTGAAAAAAACTGGGATAGCTGGAAACATGGTTGAATTAAAGCAGTTGAGAGACACTGAAAGAGACACAACAAACACTGACGGAAGGATAATGAAACATTAGCATGCGTGTGCATGTGCGTGCATTAATGGACTTATCTGAGATTTTGTGCAGTGTTGTTCAGACTTTTTAATATTTGCCTTGTTTGTTTAGCGATGGTAAAAAAAAAAAAAATTCTCCAGCCGGCTGTGTTTGTGTGTCAGATAGTAGTTTGAAAATGTTGACTTTCACCCTGAGGCAAATCACTGGCAATGACTCTGCTGTCTTGCCCACAGTGGGGAGTTAAATTCACTCGCTCCTCGCTGTGAGCTAAACCTTGATCAAGATCAGTGACCACAGGGTTCTCAGAGGGACTGGGCAGATGCTTGCCAAGAGATGGAGGAGTGCCACCTGAGTGGAGGATTTGAGCTTCTCTTCACTGTGTTATAATAGTGCAGTTAACTGATCCCAACTGATCCTCTCTTTTCCTCGATCTGACACACAGGTAGCAGCACGAATCTCTGCCTGTCTGACTGACATCTCTCGGTGGATGTCCTCACACCACCTGAAAATCAACCTCGACAAGACCGAACTGCTCTTCCTTCCAGGGAAAGACTCTCCCACCCTCGACCTGACTACTACCTTGGACAACTCTGTGTTATCCCCGACCCTGACTGCTAGGAACCTCGGAGACACTCGACAGTCAACTCTCTCTTTCTGCCAACATCACTGCAACAACACGTTCCTGTAGATACATGCTGCACAACATCAGGAGAATACATCCTCTTCTCACTCAGAAGGCGGCGCAGGTTCTGGTCCAGGTTCTGGTCCAGGTTCTGGTCATCTCACGTCTAGACTACTGTAACTCCCTCCTGGCAGGTCTACCTGTTAGTACCATCTGACCTCTGCAGCTCATCCAGAATGCAGCAGCTTGACTGGTCTTTAACCTCCTAAATTCACTCCCACGACTCCGCTCCTCTGCTCCCTTCACTGGTTACCAGTAGCTGCCCACATCCGTTTCAAAACATTGGTACTTGCGTACCGTGCTGTGAACAGATCAGTCCAGTCTACATCCAGGACATGGTCCAACCTTACATCCCAGCCCGCTCTCTCCGCTCTGCATCCACCAATTGGCTTGTCGCTCCTCACTGTGAGCTAAACACTCTATAAAATCACGACTGTTTGCTGTCCCGGCTCCTAAATGGTGGAATGAGCTCCCCACCGACATCAGGACAGCAGAAACTCTGTCCATCTTCCGCCGCAAACTAAAAACACACCTCTTCAGACTTTACCTTGAATAGTAGAACTTTAGTAGAACTTAAAATGGTACTTACTGATAGCACTTTGTAGTTTGGCTTTCTTGAAGAAACTGTATTTTCTTGATTCCTGTTTTTCTGGGTTTTGTACCCTCATGGTTGAAATGCACTTATTGTAAGTTGCTTTGGATAAAAGCGTCAGCTAAATGAAATGTAATTTAATGTCGGTCAGAGAATCTGATAGGTCACAGATTTCGGTGGGACTAAACTAAAGGCACACTGCTTGGACACTTCAGTGACTTCACTATCGGCTCCTAATGTACACACTGGTATTGCAAGATGAGATTTAATTCTTAAAAATTACACCTTTAAATGATCAGATTTTTTTTTTCTTTGTAACTTTGAAGCCCAGAGTATAAAAGGGACAAAGCTTAAAAATGTGTCTATGACTGCAATATGGACTGTAAAAATAAGTGATTTAAATTCTCTCAGAATAATAAAATAATTAATGTATAATTAATAACAACACTTATTGAATGCAAAAAAAGAAAAAGAAAAAGCAATTTCTCACAATCGGAAGAGTATATAAACTCATATCTAACACACTAAATGATTCGAGTGACGCAGGAGGTACAACTATTGGTAGCCTGATTCTCATGAGGACCACGTTTCCCATGAACCGCTTCACTTTCAGATTTTTGTTGACAGATCAAGATTTATTTGGAAAGCCTAACTTTGTGCTGCAGTACCTTCAGAAGAGCATTTATATAGAATGATCACGGGAATTGCAAGCTCCTGCAAATATTTCAGAGATTGGTTGAATATGTATTAAATATCGCAGTCGTACTAATTAATGCAAATGATCGGGAGACTGAATAATGGCAGCGTGCGGTGGGACACCAGTAAGGTACAGCTGTTGCTGATGAGTCTGTATTATTCCTAACATAAGTCCAATTTTGTGCACATATAAGGGTAAAACCAATGCGATGCTTCACACAGCACAGCTATGAAACAAAGTCAATCCAGTGTGGGATTGAAACTCATGCTACTACGTGCGCATAACCTACAGGCACGCTGCCAGCTGCCTGAATTAAACTTTAAACACTCTTATCTTAGTGCTCCATAAGGAAGTTGTGGGCTTTCATAAGAAATCTCCACTCACCCAGACAACATGTACATATCATAGCCGTTTTAATATGTCTCAGGCACAAACGTTCGAGGCTGTGCAGAAATGTTTCTCCGAAAAGTGAATCACCCTGAGATGACAGCACTGTTACATGCTCCTGTGTTATTGCTGCGGTCAGTCTGTGAGCTGAATGTGTCAATGGATATTTCAAGGGCTTTCACTGTCACATCCCACAGTGCATTGACATGAAGTCCACTTAATAAGCATATGTTGTCCCTTTAATGGAGCCCCTTTATGAACTGAAAGGTTGTCAAGAAGCGTGGCCATAATCTGCTTACCGAATAGTGAATACAAGAGCGGCAAAAGGTTGGCTGGAGCATTTAACACCTGTAAAAGCTTCATTTTAATAACACTGGCAATTTCACTGTAAATTATAATGACATTATGCCTTAGGGTGCTGTAATCGCCTTTAATTCAGTTTTTTATTCCAGTTCATTCTCAGCAGTTTGGAACTGTAGACTAGGGGCATACATGCAAGACAAATATCATTGTGGCGGCAGGAAATAATAAGTATAACAATAATATTATGAACTGAAATGCTGTGAGGCAGCCGTTCTAACACGTTTCCACGTCTGACCTTCTGCCTTTTCATGTTGCAGATGTGAAAGGGAGATAATAAAGTGATTTCACCAAAAAGTTTCTGCCCTTATGGACTGACATGGATTGTCGTCACTTCATGCGGCATGACTTCATTCTTGAATAAACAGTGTCAGAATAATACAAAATGGTGAAATCTTGAAAAATATTTCACATAGAAGAGAATAGACAATATATCCATAAGAAGTAACTGTGTCCCACATTTATTTATCATACAGAAACATCTGTTTAGCTGTATAGATCAACACATTATTACCACTGATGATAACATTTGGTCATAACCAGTTTTTAAAATTATAAACACATTTTTTAGTTCAGAACACACGACATGGTATTTGACTTGAGACTTGTTGTTCTTTCTTGGGACATGTTTGTCTTGACTTGGGACTTGAGACGTGCTGGTCTTGATGTGGAACTTAACTTGGGACTTGTTGGTGCTGACTTGGTATGGGCTTATCTCGTCTTGGGACCTGAGACTTATATTCTTTTGGGACCTGCCTCGACTTGATACTTGTTGGTCTTGGATGTGGGACTTGTTAATCTTAATTTGGGAGTTTGAAGTTTTGACTTGATACTTTACTTGAGAAATGTTGGTGTTGAAACCAAACAGGGACTTGTTGGTGTTGGTAAGTATTAGTTTTGACTTAGAACTTGTTCTTAATTTGGGACTGAGCCCAGACCTGAGACTTTTTTTGTTGTCACAACTGTGGTTGAAAGCCTCAGGATTGGTTAATAAGTGGGCTTTCAGTTATTTTGCCAAACAAGAGTTTTACGCTTCAAACAAATGTGAGTACTGAACACAATATGACACGGATTGTAAATAAACTACAGTAGCAACTGTACATACAACAGTCGCCCATTAAATGCGTAAAACTTTTTATAATTTATACAAAAAAAATTGAAGTTAGGCTACAAACCTTTTTGCTGACCAGGCAACCGTCTCCATATGCCTGCAGCTGACCTTTTTCAGAGCAGTCGATGTGATTGTATATGCCATTCTCAGGAGGGTTCCAGGAACATGACAGTGACTTTAATTCCTTCCCCATACCCCGGAGACCTCTTGGATGAGGGACAACAGTAACTATCTACTTGAACTGAATAACACTATCAGGGCTAGCCTGGATCCTGTGAAATAAACTAATATTTCTCAGCGACAGCATTTGACAATGTGATGGAATTAGTGTCAAATCCAGTTTTCACTGTGCCGCATAACAATGATAAAGAAAATGAGACAAATAGAAATGAAAAAAGATACAGAAAAGTGATAGAATTGGTAGGTAAAATATAAAACTCGAAGCAAACAGAGTATTAGTTTTTGCAAAAAACACATGTTGAGCATCCTCAAAAGATGGCTTACATGCCAAAAATTGGATATTTACCTGTTGATGCTGTAGAATAACAAATTTCAAAGGAAAAGTCATTTTACATCAAACAAATGTACACTAGGAAGCACAATAACTGTGCACATAGAAATACGTTTAAGAATAGTCACATTCATTTAAGAATGATGATAACCTCTACAGAAAGTTTTAAGGCTGGGAAAGAAGTGAAAAAAGGTACACCTTTGTCCGTCTATCCATCCATCTGTTTTCTGCTGCTTATCCGAGGTCAGACATCAGCAAATTAGGGCAGACGTTCCTCTCTATAGCAACCTTTTCCAGCTATTCTTGGGGGATTGCGAGGAGTTCCCGGGCCAGATTAGATATATAATCTCTCCAGCATGATGTGGGTTTATACGCTGTCTCGTATCTGTTGTCCAAGCTCCTGACCCTATCTCTAAGGTTGATCCGGCCAACCTATGGAGGAAACTCATTTATCGCACTGTTTTGGTCACTACCCAAAGTTTATAACCATAGGGAAGGGTCGGAACGTTGATCGACTGGTAAATCGAAAGCTTTGCCTTTTGGCTCTGTTCCCTCGTCACAAAAATGGTCTAGTGCTACAATCTCCCTCTTACTGGTGTCTAAAACCAGCAAAAACACGACCAATCAAATCCTGGTTGATACCAGAATTAAAAGGTTTATTGGTGGCAGCCATGCATCTTCTTTCAGAGATGTGAGCCACAGTCAAATACATTTTTTAAGGTCTTCGTCAAAACCCTTTCATCACAAGGTTGGCATTCAGAGCATCACAACTCACATTATTTCCACCTACAAAAGCTCAGGGTGAGTCATCAAAGTTAATAAACCTTTTCAACCCACTCAGTTCTAACCTTGAAACACAAAAGAGTTTAACATGCATGCAAGATTGATTTATGTTACTGAAAGATCAGCTAAAAGCCAAATCTCAAACCACATAGAACACATAGTACAAAAGACAAATATGGCCAAGTATTGGAAATTTAGTACAAACAGAACAAAATGATAAATGTAAACTAATGCTGGAGAGACACAAGCGTGGTTCAACGCATTCAGTTTGACCCAAGAGTCAAGCAGACACGACTGACCCTAAAAGCTGAGAAATCATTGACAACATGTTGACTGAGTGGACACTACCTGGCAGACAGAGACAGAACGAGAGGTCAGGCGATGTTCATTTTGTGAAATACTACCTCTGAGTTACAAAGAAAAATATAAGCAAGTCATGTTGAAAAAACTACTCCACCTTTGTTCAAAATGTTTCCGTGGGAGAACTACGCGAGCTCCTGATATTTTGGATGTTATTTCTCTTTGGTGAGTTTAAATGTGTCACCAGTCAGTGGCAGAACAACAGGACTGAGTTAAAACAGCAGACTTAAACCCCAAACCATGACGTAAATGTCTTGGTCACACTTGCCGCAATTATGTAGGGGTTGCTTTGATGTCGCGCCAATGAAGCAGCCCAGTTGGACCGAGATAAGGAGAGGTGGGAGTTTTGGTCCACGTCACATCCCACCAAAACATGACAGTGCCTTGTTGTTTCTGTAATTTTTAACAGTTTAATCAATGGTCAAGATCTTTCCCATGTCCTCTCAAAGCACCTGGCAAATATTTAGCTGTTACTATGATGGCCTCGACTAACACGTGGTACGCAATACACGTGGACATAAAATACCTGCTGACTCCGGGTATTTTGATTTCAAATTGTCAAAGTTCTGTCCTTCTTTGAGGCAATGTTAGAAATTTTAAACCCTCATGTCTGAAAAGAGGCAACCACAGGGTTCAAATGTTGTTTGGAGCATTTCAGTAATCCCTAATACCTGCAAAAATGAAACCTTTTTTCTTTTAATTGTCACTTTTCAGATCGGCCAGTTTGTAGCAAAATGAGACAAGCCCAGTGAAAATTGATGTCGGCAATCCTCTCCCCTTTCCTCTCATTCATTTCGGGGTGTTTGTGGTTTTATCAGTATTTTGTGATACTACCACGCTTATCTCCAAAGACGCTGGTTTTATAGACCATGTTAAAGCATAAACCAAACCACGGTGTTACCTCTCCAAGTATGTTTTTCACTAGAGAGCGTCCAAACCATGTGTTATTTTGAAACAAATAACTTTTGAATTACCCCTCGGGATGGGGATGTGTTAGATAATTACTGCTGCAATTACCCTCAATGTAAAACGACTCCGCTTTTCCAACAGTTGTTGTTTCTGAGGAAATGAAACACTTTTACACTCACAAAGACAATTAAGAGAAGGGAGTTCTCACCATTGAAGCCTTTTCTTTCATCTAAGCGATAAAATAAAGTCAGAAATAAGCAAACCCACATTGAGTTGAGATGATGACTCTAAAACACCTCTAGGGACTTGAAGGAATAAAAAAGCAAAACAAAAATGAGTTTTACTTTAAAGAGTAGGTTCAAGGTTAAAAAAAAAAAAAAAAAAAAAAATCAAAGCACAGGCAGCACAAGGAGGCAAACACAGAAATACAGGCGAGGTTCAAATAACATGTTAGAAGTAATCAAGACAAATGGGCCACTGGAGACCGATGGCACAAAGACAATCTGGAAAATGAGGACTAGCAGGCTGGGAGTATATATACCCTGCAAGGATGATTAGCTGAGAGGGATCAGGTGAGTGGAGAGGAGGAGCAGGTCAGGTGACACTACTGGTAGGAAAGGACAGGTAGCTGGGAGTGGCAAGGTCTGAAAAGACATTGCAGTTAATGCATGGAAACAATCTGAACGAATGAATGTCTGATTAAATTGATGAGGTGGATATCACTTAGATAAGAGGTCTTCAACAGGTGATCCGCGACCCCTAGGGGTCCGCAGAGGTACTGCAGGGGGTCCGTGAAATATTTGGTTGATTAGACAATTTTTCTTCTTTTTTTTTCCAACTTTTTTTCCCACAAATTTAAATGTCTTTAAATACACATTAACATGAATCAAACATGTTGTAGCAAATGGATGAATGGAGGCAGAAGATGTTATCTTTCAGTCAGAAATGCACCCATTCAGTGACACAGGAGCTCTCTCAAGCTGGACACCGGTTCACTCACAGCGTGAGACAAGCCGCCTGGACATGTCCCTCCAAGCCTCCTGCACTCCTCCAGTTTAATATAAAACACAATTTTATTCAATATATATAGTAGGGGGTCCCTGCTCCATCTCTCTATCAGTTTGGGGGTCCTTGGCCTGAAAAACATTGTAGACCCCTGACTTAGATGGTATAGCGGGTTGCCCAGTAATCATAAAGTTGACAGTTTGATCCCTGGGTCTTCCAGTCCATAGGGTTTTGTTTATTTTCTTAAATAATTTAAATATAAAATTGAATCCTAAAACCATGTTTTTACAAGAATTGTAACTAAAGGCAGAAGTAGATTTGACCAGTTACAGCAGTATCCCTTCATATGCCGTTGGGTGTGTTGCACTATGAGACTGCAGAGATGGTTGTATTACATGTCACAAGCTCACGTTTATTGAGATTTACATTAGCACTGTATTTACATTTCTATGTAAAGCAAATTTGTGGAAAATGCACGTGTTCAGTTATTTTTTAATGTAAATAAGGAGGGCCAGATTTGGACCTAGAACATATAGTAAAACCCCGATTTTTTAGCATTATATTGTTTATATTGTGATTACTACTTGCACTCCCTGGGTCAATAGTTGAGCAGTAATTGCCTCACAACTTTAACGTTAAATATCATCAACAACACAGTGTTGCCTTATCTGGCTTTGGGGACAAACTGATAACTTGTTATATTTATTATATAATCCGGACATCATTATACCATATCACTGTGAGAGTCAGCCCACCACGGGATCCCCAGCACATAAAAATAGGCTCATTGATAAACCTCATTTGGTCCGACGCACTGCCCTTTGCATGATCCTGGGAAGACTTCCAATGGGAATCTAGAATATGTTGTTTCCCTTCTGACAAGGACATATCCCTCATTGAGATGGATGGATTTTAGATGCAGAACGAAGTGGAAAAATATACTTTTTAGATGACGGAAATAGAAAATAAAAGAATCCACGGAAAAGTTGGTTCACTTCTGGATTTACCAAAAAAGCACAGCAATGTTTGTACCATCTGAAACAGTAGACAGTACTCATATTACATCTTGGTTTTAGTTTTACACCCAATTCTTTGAACACACACTTTTGAAAGTTACCCAGTTTCAGTCTTTGTGCTCAGATGTGGCTCAAATGATGTACTCTTGACATGTTTAAAATACAGGAAAGCCCAGAGATGGACTCCTTCCCACTTTGAGACGTGAAAAGACTGAAAAACAACAGAATATTAACCAGTGTAGCTTTCATCTGAATAATCGAATCAACATGATGTGCTTATTATAAAACAAGTCATTTGCATATACATATATTGTTTCAAATACGAACACAGGAAGGAAAACCCAAGATTGCTTTGAAGGGTAGTCAGTTTCTTAAGATGAGTCTTGAAATATCATTACTATTCATTGAGAAATTCAAGTTGAGGCACGTGCTTTGAAAGGGGGAATGCATAATCAAATATCACCCCATTGGTAACTTGAAATACAAATGATGTATTTCAGCTTTAAGGTCAAACCACCATCAATTTCATATGTTGTCTGATCCTTTGATGATACTTCACTCCAGTCTGCTTCACTCTCTGATGACCAGTTCATGTAAAACAGAAGGTCATTTACTTTCCTGTCCAGATATTATCAATAAATTATTAAAGTGGGAGAATAATTAAAAGCTGAATGCATGATCATGAGATGGACAGACTAGTAAAGCTTTCCCTTTGCTTTTGTTTCATTTTTTCCCTTCTCTATAGCTTGTGCCAATGGTAGCTTTCTCACATTTTGCTGTAGTGGATGGACACGTGTATTTCACGCTTTTCTGTGATACCAGGTTGTATTAAATATGGAATTGTACTCAGATGAACCACCAGAACACTGATCAGCAAGTGATACCATGATGACTTACGAGACAAATGTATTGACATTGTATTTTATTAGAGAAGTTGATACTTTTTGAATGGGAGTCTTGTGAAGCAGAGTTTTTTTGTTTTTGTTTTTTTTGGTAGCCAAAGTGTCTCTTAGTTTTATTGCACTTTAAGGCACTTGCGCATTGTTTTCACTTTTCAGACTCGGAAGCTACGTCCCCTTTTACTGTGTATATATCGTCTGATCTGGGCCCCAGCCTCAGGGCAACATGACCATCATCATGAACTTGGTTTCCCTGTATTGCATCAGTGGTGCATATAATACTATCTCTTCTGAATAATCCACATTATTACATAATCAGCAAACATGTGCATCATTCAGACTCCTCACAAGATTCTTTCTTGTGACTCACAACAGCAGACAAGCTTAAAATAACATTTTCCTGGTAAACACAACTACAATCCTCTTCTTTTAGGAGGGTAATTTAAAACAGTTGTTTAGAAAAACATTACATGGGTTCATGTTTCACATTTTTGAGCTTCCCAAGAACACGGAAAGTGCTAAATAATTCCTGGCTGGATCTCTTAGCTGTCTGTGCCTCCCAATACTGCAACCCTGGCTGAGCAGCCTATTTTGGTTTCCTGTAAACATGTTGCACAATGTTTGTGTCATTCCCTCCTGAATGAAGGAAGGAAAGATTTAAATAGATAAAAATACATTGTTGGGAAATGACGTGAACGATTGACAGGGGGGAGGAGTAGGCCTAAGAAAAAGGAGAAGGAGGAATGTAAAGAGGGGTATGTAAATTGCCTAACTGACATTTATTGATCTGCTCCTCTAATCATGTCATGGACAAATCCACACATATTCACAAACACACACACTCGCTCTCTGTCTCTCAGGGGTCCCATCAATATTCTTTATTGAGAAACCTCTCTGGCAGTTTGCATCTGGTCTTAATTCCACATAGAGGGTGAAGGCTGGATCAGTCAGAGTAAAGGGGGCCAATGAAAATAACTGCTATCCACCAGTGCTTTAATTAGGACCAACACACATACGCACACACGCGCTTCAGGCCGATTAATTAGTGTGACCTTTGTTTGTGGCGTAACATTACATTGTAAACCTTCATTCCGCACATTCACTTGAATGATGGTCAATTGAACAATTGAACATGTTTCGTTGAGCCAGTTAAACAGTTCAATGCTTTGGTTTGTGGCTGGTATTTCCTGTTTTGGACCAGTCCTTGGTTTTATAAAGTTAAAAGGAAAATTTTGTTGCAAGTTGTAAAGAATGTTAAACGAAAAACAAATACTCTAATTATTGCTTTAGTTTGAAGCAATAGTTGGATGTTCCTGCTGTCTGGCACAGAGTTACACAAGAAAGAGAATAGCAAACGTCACACACTGCAGAATGCAACTTCATTGCAGTGCCAGATGGATTTATTTTGATTTCACCTGCAAAGAAAAACAAACAAAAAAAATAATCTTGCAGGAACATGTACATTTATTGTGTCTGTCTTAGCTTTGAAGTCACCCATTGGTTTGTGAACTGCCTCGAGTTAGTTTGGTCCGCCGCCATCTTATTTTTTGCAGTCAGAAGTGAGCATATTTGGACGAGCTGGGGAGAAACAAGCCGTGGTTCTGACTCCATCTGATTGGGAACCAAACATGCCCGCAAACATACCTCCCTTTGAGGCCAAATATCAAATGAATTACAGAATTATTTTTGAGAAGTACTACTGGAACACTGATCTGAAGGAGTAGAATTTAGCGAATGACACCATAATGACTCGTGGAAAGTGAAATTTTGACTTGTATTTCATGAGAGAAGTTGATGCTGTTGGAGGCACAGGTTTTTTTTTAAGACAGCCCCTTAGTGGCTCAAGAAAATCTGCGGTTGCTGGTGCAGAGAAGGTGTGCAAAAAAAAAAAAAAAAAAAAAAAACAAAAAAGAATGAACGAAAAAGGCTTTGCTGGCTGACGCTCCAAAGTGTGCTTAGATAATGGATTTATTGAAGCAATCTGTTGGTGATGAAGAGGGCTATGGCGAAAAGACGGAGAGAGCTCTGTGCTGTGAATGAACTGACAAAAGAACATAATGTTTGATAACCTTGTGGTTTCAATGCGAGCGTCCCACCGCAGGTTGGACAGTTTTAAAGATTTAACTAGTCAGAATCAAACATTTCAAGACGTGAGGCTATGGTAAAAAAATATTGGCATAAAGTTTGACTGTAAATAGGTAAAATAAGCATGTATGTTTTATCATTTTCTTCCAGACCTCTTACATAATGCGCCATAAGGCACTTAATATTTGATCTCCAGCCTAACAACCAAAATGATTTGTTAAATACGAACTACGATCAAAATGAACAAACTGAAGCAGAAAAGAGAAAGAACAGAAGTTGTTGTGACTGTGAACTAAATTATAACACAACACCTCATTCATATAATCAAGTTGGACTACTTTTTTTTTGCAGTTGTATAATGTTGCTTTACAAGAAACAATGAATAAAATGAAATAGTATATTGCATAATATACTATGTGTTTGCCTATGTCAAGGGTAAACTGTTCATCATGAAATCAATGAATACAAATGATGCTCATGCATAAGTTCAATAAGGAGGATCTGTTTCCTCCTCATTCTTCTGTCGGGGTGCTTTTCCTGCTCCGTTGAAGTTCCCATCATTCATCTCCAATTCCTCCAAACACTCGAGGCAGAAGACCGCCAACCTCTGAAGCCGGGTTCTATCGTTGGTTTCTTCCTGTTAAAAGGGAATTTTTCCTTTCAGCCGTAGCTCATGTGGGAATTGTTAAATTGCTGGGTTCCTGAGAATTTGTGTGTTGTTATTCGGTGCTTCATAAATAAAAAGTTTTGAAATATGCATACTAGACTCCATCATCTACAGCGTCGAGGCTATAGACGACCTGAATTTTGTGACGATGGTACTTAGGTTTTCCAACATGACAATGGAAATGTGCAAGCCTCTCACCCACAACAACACAATTTGTCGCTCCCCATCTGACCTCCTCTCCAGATTTGGCTTACTTCAGGCCAAATAGGTGCGGTCTTGGAAGTATTTAATTGCACCTCATACACACTTTTTATACATATAGTCTATGGTATACACTCAGTGCAGTGCTGGGTGGGAGTGGGCTTATCTTAAAGCTTACGACTACATTTAATGAAATTTCCTTGTGTGACATAGAAATAGGTATTGTTTCAAAGCCGGTTCTTCAAACTTTTATATTCATTAGTGTGGTGGCGGGGCGTGGTTTGGCTCAGCTGCAGGAGGGACTGATTGGGGGAGTGGTTCAGGGAAAGGTGCCTGGAAGAGGCTTAATTGGCACAGCTGCAGGCAATTATTATTGATTTGTCTCTCTCCAGATATAAGCCCGAGCAGGTCACCAGACGGGCTCGCACTCCTGAGGACACAGAGCAGCGGGCTGGCTGCGGAGAGGACGTGTGGCGTATGCTCGGCAGGAGATCCCAAGTGTGACAGAACTTTGAGGACATTGTTTACGCTGAATAACACAATTGAATGTCACAATTAGTTTTACAGCAAAGGTGGGACTCGCATTTCACCAATATCCATCCCAAACTCCAGTTTTACTTTTTCTCCCCACATTTCCAGCAGTTTGGTGGTTTTCTCCAGTATGTTGCAAAGCACATTTCGAGCTTTGACAGCTCGTTGAAAACAATAATAGGTCAACCTGACAGAGCCCTCTCTAGCACAGCTGAATTATATAATGTGTCCAAAAAACAGACCATGGTGCACTGTTGTTTCCAGAAGGAGCCATTTCCAGGTTTGTTTGTTTTTTGGCAGAAAACATCCGTATCATGGTGATTATTTTTGGTGATTTACTGTAAAACCGGCCACTAAAATTATGTAAATGATAAACCTTAAAACAGTCTGATGACTTTTGAAACAATGTTTTGAAAAGCATGCTAGAAAAATTCAGATGCCCATTAAAATAGATCCTTTAATCTAAGTTTAATATTGCCATCGCATACAATGTTTTTTGATTAAAACCTCGCAGCATTGCAATAAATTTGATTATATTCTTTTGTGTATTTGTTGAAATTAATATATCAAGTTGATTTTTTTTGGGACATTCGTGAGATGTCCATTTGATTCAGTAAAATTTGAAGAAATTCTCTGTATATTTTTGTGTCTGTATTCACTTTGTGTCAGTGTAGATAAATTACCCTCTTTTATCTTTCTTTTCTTTTTTTCTGCATGCATGCCAGCAAATATTTGTAGAATCACAATCACATACAGATATAAGCAGGTTTGAACTTGGCAAAGATTGCACTGTGTACAATAACTTTTTACTATTTTCATGACTATTATGTCTTTCTTTGTTTAATAATCCCTAAAAAATGTGTCCCATGTTCATTTCTATGTAGTATCTTTTTTGTGTGTGTCCATAAAAGAACGATGTATATAAAACCATTTTCTTTTCTTAAATGGAGACTAGTCTGTGCAAATTGTTGAAAGTACACATTTAATGGGCTGTAAATGAGCAATCTCAACTGTTTGGTTGAGGCTTATAATTAAACCTGTTTCTATTTTTTCTATTTGGGACAATAAGACAAAACATAATATCTCACTAATTTAAAAGATCAAGCAGTGGGCTGGTCCAGCCTCTAGTGGTCATTTATAGAACAGCAGCTCGAGGTGGCCATAGTTCAGCTGTTCAGCCATCAGTATTATGTCACGGTGAAGTGCACACACACCAAGGCATTAATGCAGGTTGGAAAACATACAAGAAAGACAGAGCAGGTAATTGTGGTTAATTTGAACTGTATTCATATATATTTATCAATGAAAACAGACAAATGATATTTATTTCTACCAAACATTTAAATGTGTGATAGATGTCGGAAACTCATGTTAGTACATTAAAAGTCATAAACTGTGCAACGCTGCAAACAACCTAATTAATGATTAAATTATTTATGAATTAGCCATACAATAAAATCTTTTAGAAAGTCTTGTATACCTTTAGGCTGACTTTGAACTTTGACTTGACTTGACTGCTGTCTGTCAAATTTCTCTTTGCCGTTGGCACTTGAGCATCTTTAAAACTTTGCTAGGGGATTACTAGTGGCCTTAAAACCACGCTGGCAGTTGGTCTCAGCTCGCAGGCTTAACATTTACAGTCTTTCCGGTTCACAGAGCGGCCTCAGGGGATGAGCAAGTAAAGACAGTTTCCTTCACCCTATGAAGAACATGGAGTTTTGGAAACCTGAAAGTTGTCGAGTTAATTTCAGTGTCGGCTGCTTTTTAAATTGAACATCTATGAGGTGGCTGGATACCTTAAAAACAACAATGAAGGAGGGAATTTTTTTTTTTACTTAAATGCTCCAACATTCAAAACCAGGAGTAAAAAACAAAAGCATTATCATCAAAACATACTGAACTGATTCATCATCATATATTACATTAACTGATTGTCAATACTGATGCATTGAGGAGTAAGCAGCATTTTACTAACTTCAGCCAACTACAACAGTGGTTACCTTCACTGGTAATTTCCAAATGTGCTTCTGAGTCCTATGCACTATATGATAAATAGATGGATCCAAATATTTTCTTCACATTCATACAGACTATTATAATGAAACAGATGATACAAATGTGACTGTGATTCATTTCTTTGCATTACAATATTTAAGGAAACAGCAAAAGCATAAAATGTGACATACAATATTTATTTATAAAATATATAGAAATGCACTTACATTGTGGTGTAGCCATAGTTATAATCAATAAGAGTAGCAATAATAATAATAGCATATATTATTGAAATCCTAGACCGAGCAACATTCACAACCTCAATAACAAAATATTTTTTGTGTGTTTAGATGCTGCATAAATGCATCACATTGACAACCAGTTTTAAAGTCAGGTGCTCATATCTCAGCACAGAGATGGTCACAGACATCATTTTCGCTTTCAAACATATTTACAAGACTGATCATTAACAAGCATCATTCTATACATCTGTATAAAAAAAAAAAGTTATTGTTTGTTTATTGACAAAATGCTGTGGTTTGATTCTTCTATGTCTCTTTACTCTCTGGTGGAGGAACAAAACTCAGTTACTCAGTTAAGTAAAAGTATCGATATGCAAATACTCTGCTATAATAAAAGGTTTTCCTTCAGGTAGAAAAGAAATGCAAAATGTCAAAATAAAAGTCTTCCTTTAACAGAAAGCCCCTTTTCAGAGCGATATGGAACAATGTTAATGACGCAGTGCGTCACAGCTGGTTGAAGAACCAGTGTTGGATACATTAATCCATGACAATGTGTCATGTACACTACATTTTATCTTTTCATTATATGTTTTAATGCAATTTTAATTTGAAAAGTAACTAGAAACATAAACTGTCAAATACATGTTGTAAAATACAAGTACCTCAACATCACATAAAAATACAGAGCCAGAGTTCAGTGTACTGAAACCCAATCATCTCAGACACATTATTCTCTGGGGAGAGACGGATTTACACCAATAAAACCCATAAAGACAGACAAAAAATGGATCTGTTGTTGCAAGAAAAATCTCTTTGATTCTATAATCTTGATATTTTGATGGATTATCTGCTCTGCAGCTTCACACAATCCTCTCAATCACACCGGATAAAGTCCAAATACGCAAGGTTTTCATCCAGAGGTGGTGTGAAGCAAATATTTACAGAGTGATATTAACTGTAACACACAACAAACGCGGGTATTTTTTAAATACGACACAGAAACAATGTACAATTTATGAAGTGAACAGATGCTTGTACTTTTTGACCTTGTTGTAATTCACCATCAAACACAATGTCACTGTAAACCTGACACACACTACATTCCCATGTGAAAAGACCTGCACACAAATGCAAGAGCACGCTCACGACCACCCAAGCGCGCGCACACACACACACACACACACACACACACACACACACACACACACACACACACACACACACACACACACACACACACACACACACACACACACACACACACACACACACACACACACACACACACACTCATGTGGCGCCCTCCCACACTAACAGCCACTCGGACATAATCCAGCTGTGGGTGTTGTGGCGATGTTATTTGCTAAGCGTGTATGTGTGTGTGTGTGTGTTTGTACAACCAAAGGCATGTGACCCCTCTGTTTACACTCCACCTGTCCACACTCCATCCCTCTTGTGCTGCATTTCATTAGCTGTGCTGAAAAGCACTAAGAGGCGACGCTGCGGAGCACATCGCCTCAGAGGTCGCGGGTTCCAAGAGGACAAATTATACAACAGGTCTGAGTCACAGAGAGCAGAAGGTAGACCGTCACTTTATCAGGCTGCACCATTCAAATACATTTTCCCTGCTTTTTGGCCTCGAAAGGAACATTTCGAAAGAAGACATAGGAGAACATGAAGTCAAGTCTTTCATTTCCATCGGGAGGACTTGGTAAACTGCGGAGCTGGGCAGAACGATTCACTGTCAATACTCAAATAGTGAAGTGTGTGAAGGTTGTTCTAACCCCAGTCTCCGAAGACACTTGATCAAACACCTGCACTCGATACAGTGATGAGCAGAATCCAAAGCTTATGAAGGCACCACTCAGTGTGAAGGTGAATGAAACAGTTCGGAGATGGCTCCTGTTGTGTGCAAATGAAAAGCAGCACAGTGATTTTGCATGGGGGAACGGGTAGTAACCTTTGAGAGTAAGTATTCCAAGTTACATCACCTCCTGTGTTTTCGTGAGCAGTGGTTTGTGCCCATTTGCAATTTCACCATGGATTTGAGCAGAGAGTGCACATAACATTTTGTGCCAAACCTTGGAAATCAACAATAGAGCCCCGAGTAATTCTTCTCCGGCAATGAAACAATGAGCCCGTCAAAGTGCTTTTAAGTGGAATTTACATTTCTCGAAGGGCAAAACTTCCCTGTCTGAGGCAGAAGGAAGTATGTCAGGTGAGTTTTCCCCGAACTTTGAGCACCGTAAATTCGTCCCCCAAAGCTTTCTGCTCAAATTGGTTGAAATAGCAAATGTGCATGTACCAGTGGTCACAAAGATTGCTGTAACACAGGTGCTGGTGTTGATCAAGTGATGGTCTTTGGAAATACTCACTCATGAAGATCACAGTTTGCCCATGCTCCGTGCACATTCACGTGTTGCGCCTTGTTTATGCACAACAGGAGCAGTCTCAGAACATTTTGACCCACCTTTGTTGACAGTCACAAAGACAGCAAATTCAATCACGAAGGTAAAAACAGTCTCAAGGAAAATATGTACAGCTTTATTCTTGAAGAAAAAAAATGCACCTTCAATGCATTCCAAGTTAAGAGGAGGCTACAAAAGAATTGATCAAATATCTAGGAACCATCAAACGAGTAAATAAGGTTAAATACGTTTTAAAAGTATCATGCAGTGCATTATTACAGGAAATAAAAAAAAAATGGTAAGTCAGTTTTTCTTGTCTTTATGCCAGGACGGTGACATCCGGCACACCAGCGTCATTAAGGTCATACCGTTCAGTGTTGCACTGAATGCTGGGAGATGTCTTGGCGACAGGGCAGAGTAGAGTGCGGAAGTGCCTCCGGAAGGTGTCAGAGAGGCAGGCGTAGAGGATGGGGTTGGTGCAGCTCCACGAGTACGACAGCAGGACCACGAACTCAAAGGCTCTGGCGAAGGTCAGGACCAGGCCACTTTGGTACAGTGAGCAGAAGTTGAAGGTGTAGAACGGCAGCCAGCACATGCCGAACACAACCACCACCCCGACCACCATCTTGGTGACCTGTCGCTCCAGCCGGTGGTTCTCGTGGTTCGGCGTCGACGCTCGGATTCGCTGGGAGCGCAGGGTGAGCAGCAGCGCCGCGTAGGAGGCCATCATGACCGTGAACGGCAACGCGAAGCCCATGACGAAGGTGTAAGAGAGGATGCCGAGCCACCAGGCGTCGGAAACGAGGTCCGGTATGCACAGGCCTCGATCGGCCGTGAAGTGAAGCGCCATGGGGAGGATGGTGAGCAGGGAGAAGAGCCACAGGAACGCTGAGACGATCTTGGCGCAGCGCGGCGTTCTCCAGCGGGCAAAGCGAAGCGGCTCAGCGAGCGCCATGTAGCGGTCGATGCTCATCACCGTCAGACAGAAGACGCTGGTGAACTGGTTGATGCCGTCCAGCACCATGACCGCTTTGCACGCCACGTCGCCGAATATCCACTGGTTCAGGAAGTTCTGGCTCGCTATGAAGGGGAGACCGAACATGAAGAGTCCATCGGCCAGCGCCAGGTTGAAAATGTACACCGTCGTGGAAGATGACATTTTGTCCAACTTTAAAATGGCGACAATGACGAGGGAGTTCCCGGCGAGCCCCACGATGCACACCACCAGGTAGAGGACGGCCATGGTGATGCCAAAACCATCGATATTGTCCTCAAAGTAAAAATGGTCGTCAATGTAAGTCTGATTGAAGTCGGTCTCTGATAAAAATGGGGAACCCATTCTGCCGAATGAATGATCAAAAAAGAGGATAACAAATATAAAATGACGCTCAGGACTGCGGCAGCTCAGCGGGCTCTTCCTCTGTGAAAATTCCTCTGCAAGCAGTGTGAAAGTCACCTCTTGACGCCCCGTCGCGGAGGTAAAAAGTACTTAGAGAGAGACGAGTAAACAGCTCTTCTGAAAAAAACAGAAAATCTCAGGTTTAAGAACAATCAGGCTTCAGCAACGTTGTCATCTTTCCCCATCCAGTCAATCGTAACTTCTTTTTACCTTCGGGCAAAATAATAATAATAAAAAAAACCTGTAAAAGTTTACTCCTTTGTGGTGGAGGCAGCACGCTTCTCTCTGATACCCATGTGGCCCTTTCTCTCTCTTTCTCTCACTCTCACACACACACACACACACACACACACACACACACACACACGAGTAAAACAGTGATGTACAGCACTGGGGAAAAGAGCAAGGCAGCAGCAGGCTCGGACGCTTGCCTGATCGCTCCTTCTCCCTGGGAGCCCTTTTATATCTCCTTTCCCCCCTCAGTGTGCGAGGAGTGTGTCGGCTGCTGTGTGCGTGGGACAGCGCCTCACCACACACACACACACACACACACACACACACACACACACACACACACACACACACACACACGCTTCCTCCCTGTTCATCAGTCTCCAAAGATTGTGATAAACTCCAGCTTGGCTCACGCCCCTCCTGATTGCTCCCCCAGTTCCTCGGCTGTAATGGTGTTTCCAAGGTAAAACCCGGCCCCATCTGCTACAATACTTTTGTTTCCATAACTTTTTTCTCCCTCCAGTCTTTCTTCTCTCTCTCCCTCCATTTCTGTTTACCTCAACCCCCCCTGTCCCTGCTACCATCCATTTTGTCTCACCACACTCCACGCCTGGGCTCCCCTTCTTTTCTGCCTCCTGTGCTCCTTCACAGTTCATTGTGTGTGTGTGTGTGTGTGTGAGGGGGGGGGGGAGGGGGGTGGGGGGAGGGGGTCATAGAAGTAACCCTAAACAAACACAGATAATAACACTATCTCATCACTCGGGGGGCCACCCACCTTCACAGCCCAGACTGAGCAAATCTGCCGACAGGAAAGAGAAGTCCGCTGTCTGTTTTTTCAGGGCTTTTGTTTTTTGACATTTGACATGGGATGCTGTTCTTTTCCTCCTTCGACTCCGTCCATCCTCCTCCGACCCTTCCACCTTGTTTTTCTTGCGACACAAAAGGAGGAGAAAGAGGAAGAAGGTGAATAGGAAAAAAGAGGAGAGGATGGGAGGGAAAGGTGGGGAAGAAGAAGAGGGAGGGCGGGAGGCGTGCACGAGCCATGACCTCCGTCCTGTTGCCGCTCCGACACGCATAGCTGGCATACCCCGGGACCGCCACCCGCTCCCTCCACCCCCACCCCCACGCCCAGAAAAGTCCTCCGGCGTGTTCTGCTGCTGCTGCTGCAAAAAAAACATCCGCAAGGCTCAATCAGAATTGGCTAATTTCTCAATTCATCACCTCGACCTTTATTCAGCGAATGCATCTAATTTCAAAGACACTTAATAACCAACCTCATTCATCCGACACTGCACATTTCTTTCGAGATTTCCCAAGACACACCGACTCCCCGGCTTTTTAACTGCTTCCAATTAACTGGAGAAAACTGCCTTTGTAGTCTAAACTCCTGATTAGGTTGTGTCTTAACTTCCTCCCCCCGGGGACTGCCACTTCACATGACGGAGGCCACCGCCGCACCCCACGACCTGACGCCCTCCGTGAAAAACATCACTTGAAACACGTTGTTTACGCAGTGCTATATTCAAGGAGACGTTCGACAGCTTGGTATTTCACCGGGCGGCATTTCACTGTGATGTTTCGACAGACGTGCCGGCATTCGTGCCCACGTGCTGCAGAGCGCACGAGCCGTGTGGAATCAAATGGATGTCAACTCCTCAGCGGCAGAACCCGAGGCTCAGGGCTACTTCGCTTATTTATCAGGAAAAGAAACTTAAAAAAAAAAAAAAAAAAATCTTCTGTTCTCAGGTTTTATTTTTCTCCAAGGACTTTCCTTTCTTCTCACCATCTGACGTGATCATTGTGAGGCGACGAGAACAGATGTTTGCCTCCGCTGTCAAATAGTTGTGGCTTTGAACAAGGTCATCCATTCTTGTGCTCACCTTGTTGTTTTAATACTTTAGAAATAGCGCTGGTTTACTGGTCTTCTGCAGTGGAGATCAAAGAAGCCTGAGATGACGATTTCACCCTGAAACTCTAAAAGGTCGCTTTCTTCTGTGTGCAACACGGTGAATGCGTTCCTGGTGACATGTGCCGTTATCCCCATATTGAACCAATTATTGCCCCCCCCCCTGACAGCAGCTTTTCACTGCCCCTTTGAGTGTACAGCGGAACGACTACAAACACGTCTGACTTCCAACCAGGGTCGACCAAAAGAATCGACCGACCAATGTCACCGTAGCTACAAGGCCGATGGTTTTCGCAGTTTATTGCTCCATTCCTCAGTGTGTTTTTGTAGCGTTGGCTGCATTTGCCTTGCTAATATTTCTTTGATGCAATAGATTGTCTTTTTTTTTTTTTTTTTTTTTTTTGTCTGGTCTCAACATGCGGGTGATAATAAGCTAATTAATTGTTGCGCCCATTCAAGCCGTGACTGACAGTAATTGCTTGTGCCCACAAAGGTTAGCGCAGCTCAGGTCAAAGTTCAACTCATTTGAAGTTTTGTCTCACACCCGCGGGGCAGTCATGACGTCAACACGCCTTCAGACACAGAGCTTCTGAAGTCAGCATGCTCATGTGCCCACAATGGAAATGCTAACATGCTAATGTTTATCGGGTAATATATCTTAGTTTGCAGTGTTAGCGTGATTATTTGATGACTCTGAATACAAAGCACAACTGAGGGTGATGGGTAGCTAACAAATTTGGTCATAAACCAAAGTATTGAACAAATTGAATATTACACCTTATGATAGTGCGTTGGTGTATGAAAATAAGTCAGGGATCACCAACACATTAAGGGTTCATCCTCAAGGGACCGAGACCATTTGCAGCAAATTTCACAGTAATCCATCTTGTGATTTGTCTGTGTTTCACCCAGGACCGAACGTTTTCAACAACTGAAGAGGACAGTTTTCAGGGATCACCGAAAAGATTAGGGCTTATCCTCTGGGGACCCGAACATCTGAAGCAAATTTCACAATAATCCATCTAATAGCCTGTTAATGTGTTTCACTCAGAACCAAAAATGTCACCAAATAACTGAGCATTTTGACCTCATATTGGCCCGAGAATAAACTTCAGAGGACAACCAAAATCACGATGTTGGGTCCTCAATGGAACTACATTATCTTAAGAACATTTGAATGCAATGCATTCAGTTTTTGGCAAAACTTTTTATTGTAAACTGCTAACATCAATAATTTAATGATGCCAAAGGGGATAATTAAATCAGTGGAATTAATTCTCTGGACACAATCAATCTGCAAACTTTCATCGTAACCTATCCAATAGTTTCTGAGATACAGCATTAAAGTGGTGGAGCGACGGGCGGACAAACGTTCCACAGCGCCGGTCTGCCAGCGCTGCTAAAATGAAACAGAGACCATCTGCAGCTTGCATGCAATAATATAATCATTCCAACACAATGTGAATCAGTCAGTGTTATTGCAACTTTGACAAAACTGTTTCATAAGAGGGCATTTTCGGTAAAACATGTCACATATTGAATGGCATGCAACACCAAATAGTTTCAGCATACTTTGGAAGTGAGAGAAAGACAGAGAGAAAAAAAATCTGGAAACTCCATATGTTTCCACATTCTCTTGTTTATTGTTTGTTGGTATCCAGTTATTTTCATTGTCCTCCTGTTTCCCAGCACTGACTATAAACTCAGAATAGCTCATGCATGAGTAATATAAATCCGGATTTCTGGTATTACAACACATACATGTGAAATATTAAACAGGATAAATACATTATTATGTGTACTCTACACCTGTGCTTCATTAATAAGAGAGACAACGCTGCCATAATGTAATCTAAATATAACACTGGATGGATTTAACGTGTCCAGAGTGGCATGTTAAAAGCTGTTCTCCCTAATAGCTCCAGATTTCATCAATTATTTTCAAACAAGGGACCTAATTCGAAAAAAGAATACATCATCACATACTTATTCATGTAAGAGTAAAAAGGTGAGAGTCCCTGTTTGGTGGTGTATTCTTGCTATTATCATGCAAATCTGCAGCATCATGTCACCTTGTGATATTTCCAATGCAGGCGTTTTGAAGTTTTATTAGCATAAAGCAGCGAGGATCGAACACATCAGAAGTAAACATTAGTATTTGATGTCACTTGCAATCAAAGAATGAGGGCTTCTTTCTTGAGCCGTCATTTTGCACAGATGTTCAATGATCCTGCCAGGACAGAAATCCATTGAAGGATGGGGAGAAGGATATTTAAACAGACAAAATAAGAGCCATGGAGACACAAGAGGACATGTTGCATTTTGAGCCTGAAACCTGTTCTTACAAACGTAAAAAAAACTCACCGTCTTTCACCTATAAAACCATTTAAGAAGGATTGAGATAGTTTTTAACTGAAAAGGACGTTCTATAAATGTTTTTTTCATTTGATTTGTTGTACCTATTTGTATTTGTGAAAAGTATAGAAGTTATTGTGTTTGGATTTAATGCTGTAAATCTTCAATTTATAAATTAAATTCTCCCTTTCTGCTCTAGAAAATGTCCTTTTCATTGGAATCGGTTTTCCATTAAGTGATGTTAATGAGGAACTAAAAGTTCAACATGGCCGCCAGGCTTTATGAGAAAATGCAAATAGTGCATTCAGATAACTCACCGGTCCAATATGAGCATTTATTTCCAGGGTAAGATTTAGCAACCTGCATGTACAGAGTTGCAGCAGGGGTAACAATGTGGAGGGAGAAATGAATACACTGAAAATCCCTATTTGATTATATCATATTCCTCCTGTGAAGACTATTATTTCTCCAGAAGTTGAAGACTGTAAACTATGTTGTTGTGAATGTGAAAAGAGGAGGCTATTCCCAGAAAAACATGATGAGTCAACTTTCTGTGGAAACAGACGATTTAATGCTTTAAATACTTGAACTGCCACGTTGGCTGTTGTCAGAAGACAAACTCCCAAACAAAGTCAGGTTGGCTGGTAGGTGGGTACCACACACAAAACAGTCAGACTGATGACTGAACCATTATTAATTCATATTACTGTCAGACGTGTTACAACCTCAGTGCTGTGGCGCTTTCAGAGTAGTCAAGATCGGGAAATAGGAAATTCTGCAATAGGAGAAAGACTCGAAATTTGCCTGATCAGTTTGCAGGTCAAAGGTTGAGATTACCAGGAATTCCCGCTGAGAGATGACAGCAACAATCCTGGAAACGTATACGACTGGGAAGAGAAAAATTCCCCTGCATCATCCCCAGAATCTGTTCCTTGTCAAAGCAAAAAATCCACACATGCACACACACGTGTACCCGAAAGTGGAGAAGCATTCAGATCCTTTGCTCAAGTCACCACAGTGTTAAAAAAAAAAAAACCTCTCCATTACAAGTAAATGTCAAGCATCAAAAATGTTACTGCAGTGGAAACATTATTAGTGACAAAATGTACTTAAAGTACAGAAAAATACAACTTCTCTAAACTTATGACTCATTAAAGGTTTTCTAGGAGTAACACTTTAACATTGTAATTGATTGAGGTGTTGCTAAATTCCTATTTTCTACAGTGTATATACTGCAGGGTAGTTTAATCTCAGACTGGATATCACCACTGATTTTCAAAATCGATTCAATTCCGATTTAATTCGGTTTACTATCCATTTGGTTAGGAATATTATGGTTACAATACCAATTTTGCTTGGATATGAAACAGAACTGATTCTGTAAATTGTATAAGCAATCCTTTAACATAGTGCATTATTAAAAAGATCAATGTTTACCTTGAAAATAGACCAGGAAGAAGTTACAGGACTGCATTTTTTTATTGAACACCAACAGGTTCCAATCCAACATATAAACTATTCATACATATCTTCAAGGATCAAGGATAACTTTATTTTCCCTGAGGGGGAAATTTGTTGTGCAGTCGGCAGTTATAATACACCAATTCACACAGTCAGTAGTAAAAGCAGGATAAAAGAAATATACATGCAATAAAGAAATCTGAAGAATAAATATAAGAACAAGACAATATATAAAGCATAAAAAAGACAGTTAATTAAAATTATTTCAAAAGCCAATGGCAGCTGGGACAAAGGAGTTCTTCAGCCTGTTTGTCTTCTTCAATGTATTGTTAACAAAACCTTTGACGTTTTATGACGAGGCAGGCAAATAATACAGCCGCCCTCCTTCATCCTCTCCCACCAGACAGTAGCAGCGGCACATGGAAACACTTCATACGCAACACAACAGTCGCCTGCCTGCTCGCCTGCACACGGGCAAGCAGCTGAGCTCCTCTTCTTGGTCTGAGTGGCCCTATTTATAAATCCTCCGTGTATCCTTGTGACGGAAATCGAAGCAAATTGTACGAATTGTCGCGTTTGCCGAAGAATTTCCCATCAAGTTCAGAGTAGATCCTACAAAAGATTAAAAATGACTTTCAAAGCATCTCAACCATTAAGAGAGTTCTTCAGGTGAAAAACCTTTAAGAGCATTGAGGACTTTTACGAGGACAAAATTGCAAAAGTACAACAAGGAATGAGAAATATTCTTCAAATGCAGAATGAAAGTGAATTATTGGAACGCTGCAGATGATATCAGGGGTGATGTTCATGGGCGAGCTCACGTGCGCTTACATTACCCACTCAATACAGCAATAACACCATGAAATTGATCACAGCACGGAGACAGTGCAGCAGTGATGACTCGGGTTTGTCTTGACCTCCATCAGTACGGATCACAAAAACAGTTAGAACGCTTTCAATCTTATTTTTGGACGCATTTCATGTCATTTCATTTCCACTGGATGTCACTGTCCATTCTGTGCCCATTATTACAAAAGTGAATTTTTTGGGCCAATCACATCTTTAAAAGGTTGCGTCATACGTAATGTACAGGATCTACCTATGTGAACAGGGTCAACCACACTTCCTCACGAAGATAAAAGTTTCTGAGTTGCTCTGAGAAGTTTAAAAAAAAAAAAAAATCACTCTTAAGCTAAGATTCCTTTCTAGAAATTAGGAGCTCTCCGAGAGAAGTCTCCGAATATTTGTTGGTACGGCCCAATCGGCCTCGCTTTCGACGGCGTCGGGGGCGTGACCGTTCGACCCGCCGTCGCTCTCCCCGTGGCTTCCGTGCAGATCTCGGAGGTGCGCAACGTCCGCCGCTGCCGATGCATCCAGTGGCTTTGATCTGCATCTGCAGTCTGCAGTCCTCACCTGGTGGAAGCTGGAAGGAATCAGCGGTTGGCCTCGCTGGACGGGCATCGCTGTCATAAACGTCCCCCTATTCTAGACCTCGCTCCCGACTGAATGACCCCAAAACCTCCACTTAAGTGACGCGCTCTGGGTGGCTAGCACGTGGTGGCCAGTGAAGGGCCTTCGCCCAGCCCGAGCCCACCACTCTGAACATGAGCATGGTGCAGTGACTTTGCAATGGTCGCCCTCCTGTGGGCCTCAGTGGGAGGAAAGCTTAATTGGGAGGTATAATGTCTCTTAATTGTTGTCAATGCTGCAATAGAAACTTTTTTTTTTTTTTTTTTCCAGATTTTTCACTATTCATCCAGGCTTAATGTCTCAAGGGAAGTGCATGTGCATCCGCATTTGAACAATGGCAAATAGGATTTCTGCCCAATGACCGAAATGAATAAACAAATAGCATATATATATTTTTTAATTGGAGTGATATTAAATGGAAACATTACGCTAGTGTATAAGTACAAACCACAGGTGAGTCGCATCAGCACCACTGAAAGTGTTGCATATATCTATAAAACTTCATGTTTTCTCCTTTCGAATTTGATCAGATCCTCAGGTTTAGAAATGTGACTGCAGATTCGTTTTGAATGTGAAATGTTTAATACAATATTCTTGCCCTTAAATAATGCCCAGAAAACAACAACAACAACAACAACAACAACCAGCTTTTCCCAGTCAACCTGAGTCTTTGTTTAACTTCTCACATCTGTAGGTTTTTAATCTCAGCAGACATCTGCCCCACTGCTTCCGCTGTCTATATAAATGGCCAATAGGCTGCGAGCAGAGGCGGAGCTTTCACTGTCATAGACACGTGTACCAGGAAGTAGGAAGTAAACACAGAGGAGCCGGAGTACCACCAGAAGCAAGTGAGTAAACCTGAAGCTATCATCAAAAATACGCGTTGGCGTAAACTGAGGACGCAAATAATGTCAGCCGAGTTCATTCGTGTTGTTTTGCAATACCGGAAATAGCGTTTGGGTGACATATAGCGTCAGTATTTCATAATGCAAAGCGAGCAAGAATGAAAAGTTTGTTCCTGTGCTCCAGCTGCCTGTGTGCTGCAGCTTGTGTGAGGTGTGTAAGTGTCCGTGTTCATCACGACGTGGACCGGCTGTACCAGACAGGGAAGCTTTAAGGAAGCAGTTTATTCAACGGACTTTGACTGAAAAAAAAAAAAACCCCATCTCAGCTGTAAAAATAAATCATAATAAATCACCTGCCATTCAAAACCAAACGCAACCTTTGAACACACAAGAACTGTAATTCAATTCTCAAACTAATTCCTCATGTGTGACATGAATCAATACTTGTATGAGTTGCTGTGCATTATGAAATCTGCCTTCGCTGCTGCAGACAGAGGTAAATATTCCCAGACTTATTTATGTGCTCATGGAAATATCACTTGATGCCATGAGAGCAGCTCCTACAGTTTACATCGGTAATTATTCCCAGGAGTCACAACTCGACAATATGTGTTGCAGGTGAACGTGTGGGGGCTGTCGGTCGAAGGCGCTCTGCAGTGACAGAAGAAATAAGACATCGTTCAAATAAGACGGATATCACAACAAATACCGAGAGCAAAGGTTCACATACTTTTACCGCTCGCAGATCTCTAATATCGGTTCATTTTCCTCAGTAAACTCACTTTTCATTTAATAGAGTTCTTGTTTATCGATTTTCTTTCGAACTCGTGTCAAAAAAAAAAAAAAAATTGGCATATTTATGGAATAAAAATCCCAAATTCGTGCACCACTTCACTGCACTTCACTCATTACACGTCGGACGTGAAGCGACAGCTGAAACCCGACAGGTTTGGTTCCAGAAATGCAAATAAGAAAGTCCAGGACATTAAAATCCTGAGCAAACAGGATCTGACTCCCGTTTGCTCCACGGCGGCGTGCTGACACAAACGCAGCCGGTGACGTGAGGGCTTTTAATGCTCGCGTGTTGACTTAAGAGGAGGACGCTGATTGCGTTCACCCGTCTTCTGTTTGTTCCCTTGTCGATAATTGGGCATTAAAGACGTCTGCCACTTGAAGATGTGGCAGTTCGGGCGCTTCTGCGTGTCCAATTCAACCGCTTCTATAAGCTCAATGTGCCGTGGGATAACTTTGAGTTTGTGTGTTGTTGTTCGTCCAGGTGTGGCACCATGCTGGAAGGCTACAGCCCGATGACGCAGGCCCTGCTGGGGACTCTGTTCACCTGGGGTATGACCGCCGCCGGAGCCGCCCTGGTGTTTGTCTTCTCTAGCCGACAGGTACCGACCGAGCTCAAGTACTCGCTTTAGTCACTGTTTTAAAAGAAAGAGTTCGGAAATATTGAATAGAGAAAACTGATTGTACTCCCACAGCCAGCAAGTGTATCTTAATATAAAGACTGTAAGCAGATAAACAAATGTCTCGCCTGGCTCTGTCCAAAGGTAACAAAATCCTCCTGCCAGCGCCTCTAAAGCCCTCTGATTAGCATATTGTATCTCATTTCTTTAATCCAGACAAAAACAACAAACTGGGTTTTCAGGGGATATAAACTGGATTAATTCTGGGCTGCTTATTTTTTCTACTTTGTTTAGTAGACGGGTTCGAGAGCAATTTAACTCAAAATGCACTTTTTTGAGTCTGTAACTTCATTACACTCTCAACAGACTCTAGTCCTGTTCTTTAATTTTCGTTACAACAGAAATACTTTTTCTTTTTCCATTAAAAAAAATAAATAAAAAAATCCAATAAATCAGTGAAGAAGCATTTGCTCTGTGAGCTGGTTCCCAGTGTTTCCGGTCCTAACGCTGAGCTCAGTAATTGTTTCCTTAATCAACAGTGATATCAATTCTCTCATTTAACCCTTCAACCTTCTTTCTTTCAATGTGACTGCTTTTCACGTTCAGGCATAGCTATAGGTGATTTCTATGTATTTGATATTTAAACACGGAATCAGTCAGATACTGAACATCACTAGTTGCAGTTACATACTTTTTCATTCAGATTGAAGATCAGGTCAGCTGTTTACATGGGATATAACCTGAGAAGGACTGTTATTTGCGTGCACTGTCCAATGTGACACGTGCAAAAGTGATGGCTACGTCAAACTGCATGACAGTTCTTAGCCTTGGGAAATGATCAGATTCATTTTTAAGGAGAACTTTGCATGTAAAAAGCGTGCCTCATGTCCCACTGTCCTGTTGGTCTGCACTTATGTCGCACCTTTTTACTGCAGTAGCCTACAAAGTAGGCCTTCACTCCTCACAACTCTGTGTTCCCTGTCTTGCCCGAAGACACTGCGGCACATGCTGCGCCGATGATATTCAGTTATTTAAGAGTTTGTGTCAAAAACAATCTCAGCTGTGGCGCCGGTCAGCTGGAGAAACATGCATCCGCTCGCATTTACGTGAAGACGGAGGATAAGCGCAGACAGAAAGAAGCCAGTTTTATCATTTACATGGTTATATTTGTTCTTTTTGATCAGTTTATGAAAAGGTTTAAACTTCCCCTCTGCACTTTGGGCATGTTTAGTCAGTTCTTATATAAAACTAACTCGTAAAGAAAGTTTATGTTGCTCATGTTTGGTATCGTCTGCTTTTTGTTTTCAAATGTCATGAGTGACATATTCACAGCAGCTGCCGTCGCCAACAGCTGAGGACCTCCGGTCTGACTGCTTGATATTGCTTTCCAGCACACCGTCTGAAACGACTCTATTGACAGAATTGTATTCGCTACTAAATTGTGTATTTTCATCTTTTGACCTCTGACTCTTGGGACATATTGCAGTTTTTGCCAGTTATGTTACAGGTTTTTCTGAAGAGTTAGCTCTTAAGCTGTCAGGCTTTCAGGGTATTGATTCGACTGCCTTGAACTTCAGTCTCTCTTCCCGTCTTTTCAGAAGCGCATCTTGGATGGAAGTTTGGGCTTTGCAGCTGGGGTGAGTTACATTTCTTTTGAACTGAACGACACTCAAACACACGGTGTAGGTAGGCGGATGTTGCGATGTGATGAGGGTGTGTGAAGGTTTCGCTGCAGCAGTCTGCAGTCAATCCTGACTCAGATGTCTGACACTTTCAGATTATTTCATAAAGGTCTGAGACAAATTTTTCCCTGAAGCTGAACTTGGTCCTATCATGTCTAAAGAAGTATCATGCTGTAATTAAGAAAATACGTTCCCTCAACCCCAAATATCTGACTCTTACAATTACATGTCTTGATCTCCTGCTGGGGAAGCAGTTCATGGTTGATATTTATCGAGTGTCTAAAAGTAGTAAATTAGTGGCAAATCCAAAGTGCCGCAGAAGTGTGAAGTGATAACTTTCATGAGTAAGTATTCAACGTTACATCGTTTTGATCGTCATCAGCACCTGTATTACATACGTTTTTCTAACCACTTGTATGTGCGATTTCATCATGCGCTTGAGCAGAGAGCGCGCATCAACGTTTGTGTCAAAATAAGGGAATTGAAACACCCTTGAATTGCTTCAGAAAGCCTACAGCAATAAAGATATGAGCGGGATGAGGTGTTCTGAGTGGCATTTATAATTTCCAAGACGGCCAGAAAGTCCCTGCCCAATACTGAAGAAGGCGCGTCAGGTCAGGAGCCCATTGAGGTGTGTTTTCTTGGACGTTCCCTGGGTTGTACTCCTGATTTCGTCCCCCAGAGACAGACTGTCAATACCAAGTTCTACTGTGACGTTCTGAAACGTCTGAGGGAAAACATTCAGCGCTGAACTGTAGCACGGTTGGCACGTGGGTCTTGTGACTTCTTCCTGTTCCCCAAAAATTTGACACCCACAGCGCACAATTTGAGCTCTCAAGCCAATATTGAAATTGCAAATGCATACGTACCCGGGGTAACAATTCACGTGTAACTCGGGTGCTGATGTTGATTAAAGATGAATGTTTTTGCTTCGCCTCGCTCCGAGAGCATTACTGTGCTGCACATAGTTTGTGTACAACAGAAATAGTCTGGAAACTTTTGGATCCAACTTCATATATCAAAACCTCTTTGTGACTGATTGTGTCCACAAATCCCTCTCTGCACAAAAAGATTCACGAATAGGCTGCGTCAGAAATAGTTCATATTAAATTGTAGATAAGGCATTGAACACACCACCAATAAAGTCAAAACCTTGGAAGTTATTTTTGTAGCTAAGTCTCTTTTTTTATTGAAGTTATGTGCCAAAGAACTTCTCAATCAAAAGCTCAAGTGAATAAGTGTGGGGTGCAGTGCTGGGAACTGGTGTAAGCCCTCTTAAAACCCCCAAGAAGTGTACCCCCTGTACAGGATTATCATTTTGACAAAGTATATAGTTTTAATTTTCCTTGTGTGTACTTAGTTTGCAGTATAATTCACATACTTCCCATTTTTCCCCCACACACCAAGATATAGTGGAGATCTACCTTCTGTTTTTTAATGTGTTTCACTGAGAAAACTGCATGACATTTCTTTGCCTCATTAGATGAGAGCATTCATTTTGAAGTAGAACTTCTGCATATTTAAAAAGCTTCAGGGCACCCCGTCAAAACAAGGTCATATGACAAATCTGCATCTTGCATTCTCAAATGACTTCCATATACTTGTGTACAGTTGATCCTCCTTTTTTTTTTTTTTTTTTTTTTTAATCCTTGTGAAACTTAATTGTGATTCTGAGCTTGTTGATAATCACGGGCTCAGATAAGTGAGCTGATAAGACCGTTGCTAAATGATAAGAGATTGTCCATGTTTCAGACAGAGAACGTCAGAAACGACAAATCTAATCTCGCCCTCACCTCCGTTATCACCAGTTTGGTCTGAACAGCTGTTAAATTACAGGCTGTGCCGCTGCTGCTCCGATACATCCTAATGAAACTACGTATATAGACAGAGAAGTGCTCAGAGCTGTTTCTGTCCACCATTTGCTGAACCGCTTTCCAATTTAGTTTTTGTTGCGTGCCTTTCTGAAATATATTTTTCATTAACTTAGCCACTCAGCACAAACACTATGAATTGTTTGCAGAAATTGTCAGAGTCTCTCCAATTTCACAGTCTCTTGTTGGCATAGTATGCTTCATTTGAATAAGAAACTCATTTTTTTATGCGGTCCTTACATACTCTATATGTAGGTTATTGGCCCGGATCATTCTGTAAATAGGCCTACGTTATGAGTTGGAGTAACAGATTCCAGCTCCAGAGGTACTACTTTACATTTTTCAGTCCCTCCAGAGTTTCCCGGAGTTTTCTGTGACTGTTGCGATCGAAAATGCTTGATTTTGCAGCGGAATTTTCTCCACAAATTGCGATGTAATTTACAGAGATTTAAGTGAGTTTTTGGCATAAAGTTTTAGGAATTTGAAAAAAATTGCAAGTCGAGTAAGAAAAATGCGCAACCTGATAAAGGAATAAATATGTAATCACTTCCCTTGATGCTAATCATGAGGCACATCACAGAAATGCTTTAGTTCTAATCATTTTTTTGGAACTAAAACTGATTGTTTTCCAGTCTGACAAGTCAGGAGTCAGTAGAGGCGAATGTAATGTATGCAATGTCTACCATCCAGGAAGTAGGCCAACCCTTAGCAACGACCCTGGCAACAGAGATGAGATGTAGTCTGTTTTATTGCTTTCTAAAGATCGTTTCTCTAACTGAATAAATACAACATACAAACACTAAACTGCTCAACTTACTGAATCTTGTTGTAAGTAAGATACCTGCTGAAAAAACACATCAATGGAGTTATGTATTTGTACGATTTTAGCACCGTGTCATGTGTTAAAACATAACCGGTCAAACTAGCCGCCGCTAGGATTTGAAGTTCCCGAGTATCTGTTGTGTTACGGTACGGAAGAGACCCGATTTCACCAAATCATCTTTGAGCTTTGTGGTTGTTGAATGTTCAGGTTGTGCAGAGAGGCAGGATTGTTGCTCCCTTTGAAACATTTTACTATTCCACCATATCAGCTTCTAAGAGAAAAATATCTAGGGAGGAAGGGTGTGAGTGGAGATGAAAAGAAGATGGGAACAGATCGGCTCTCCCTTTGTTATTTTCAAAGAAGAGCCCGACCAGCTCTGTTGGCTTCAGATGCAGAGTGAAAGAAGGTCAAACTGATTCGAGCAAGTTTAAAGACGAGAGATGGAGAGAGATGGAGATTATTAATTCCACAAGGGGACATTGTTTCGCTATAGTGGGAGAGGATGTTACACAGCATTAAGTTATGGTAATTATTTCAGTAAAGAATATTTTATCCCTCTTCATGCCTTTTTTTCTTTTCTTCCTGCCCTTATACTTCAGAATTTCCTTTATTTGATGGTGCAAAGCGATAACACACATACACACATCCGGCCACAATTTATAATCTCACAAGCTTCTGCTTTGTTCTCAAATCTCCTCACACGGAGTCTCACCTGAAAAGGGATTTATGAAGTTGAGAATACTGAATTTACTTTAAAGTAAGTCTGTAAGCTGTGCTATGTGTTGAAAATACAGTACATAAATCTCCAAGTTTTTTTTTAATCAATATCATTTTATTTGTTTGTTTTTGGCATCATTCAGTGAGAAAACACAAGACTTTACTTGAATGGCCACGCCAGGTATTTTAACGGCTGCCTACGTGTCTTGGTAAATCCCTTTTAATATTTTTATGTTTTTTTTATCTGACCCAGAGAATAATACCATCAACTACTGATTAACAATTGGACAATATCCCGTCCGATACCATATTGTTCTGCTGCTTGGGAGAACTTGGGCATTTAGTGTCGATGTCTGTCCATTAAAATAATTTCATTAGCTATTATTGCTCTTAAAGTGACGAGAAAACAAATTGAATAATGTTATGTGCAATTTATTTACCTCTATTGTGCTCTGTGTATATAAAGTGGGGGCTGAGCGCCGTCCTTTATGACACACACAGAGAACAAAGGACACAAACTCTTCTGAGCTGGAATGAAACAGATGCTCATAGATTAGATAAATAACATCAATATAATACTTTCGGTTGGACCACAAAGGCGGGACCAGTGCTGTAAAGCGAATGTCTGTCACTGAGTAAGCGAGTTAACAAAGTTGTTTTGTTTGATGTTGCCGTCCACAGTACATATTGGTAGACAAAGTAACCTTCCTGCATTTTTATGTACATATACATGTGCACACAAGAACCAAATATTTTCTAATGCAACTGCTCATCTTTTGTACCAATGATTCCCTCAAAAGTTTTAATTCCTGCACTAAATTGACTGACAATGGAACATTGAATTGACAACATTGGTGATTGAGAGTTTCATGTCTTAATCCTTAACAGATCTTTAAGAAAATAAACAGGACATTTCCTCTGTAAACCTGGGTTTCTCACATAAGAATCACAATTTTACTCTTTAATGATTCTAAATTGATAATCCCAAAATAAAATTTTTGCCAATGTGAAGTTATACTGGTGGGATGAAAAGTAACATCCGGATGGCATACAGGGCACACGCACACCAGAGTCATCCTTTCTACAGAAGGCAAGCATGTGGAGTTTCCAGTTCTGATAATTATCTTAAACATAGCGAAGTATTTTGCGATTCACCGTCACCCACTGACTAATGTTAGCAACCTGTCAAAATTGTGCATTAACGGACGAGAGCAGGTGACTAATTCCCACTGCACCACAAAACGTCAGGCAGCTCCTGTAGCGTGAAGAAAATGTTCTGTTTCATTTCCAAAGAGCTGCTCCTCTTCCAGGGTTGTGAAGAGCAAGTCTCACTGATACAGTCAAAGCAGAGATAATTTTTTCCACTGCTGGGGACATAACTTTAATAACAGTGAGACGGATCACTTCACTAACCCCATTTTCTGTGTATTAAATGGAGAATTGACGGTTGAAAATTGAGTCGGAATTCAATTTTGTGATTCTCAGCTTAAGTTTAATATACCAATAAGGCACAACTTTTCCTATTTCCAACTTTCCACGTTGACCTTGGATGCACTCGTACTCGTGAGATGAATTTCTCAGATGTTTTTGCAGGTGACTCATGAACACACTGTCTTCTCAGACAGTCTGTAATGCGTGAAATAATTGTTAGTAAGATAAAAACGGGTTGCAAGGTGACGGCAAGACGAACAACTAATGGTCTACTGTTTTGCGTGCAGATATGATAAAGCCTACTGAGTGAAACAGACGCAGTGCAGAAGACTTTTTCCAGAGCTTTTCTCAGAGACGGGGCTGGTGTGATGCCGTTACTACACTTTATATTGTCACATTTCAACAGCACATTATGCACTCAGCTTGAAACACTAAATACATATATTTGTTCCCAGCACGACAGCCTCGCTCACTTCCTGAACAATACTTTTAAGCCTGACAAGAAAAATCTGGTGTGTGTGTATATTCGTGTGCACGGCTCTGTGGGTGTTTGAAGACCTGCATGTGTCATGCTTTTTGCGTCCCGTAAATCAGATGCCATCCTCTTCCCATGCTTTGCATCTGCTGTCCTCCCCAACTCGCATGCCCTGAATCCAACACATATGCAAACACACAGATTTAGACACAGATGGACACACACACACACGCACGCACACGCAACATACAGTCGATGCCACTGCAGACTATCACATCTTGCTGTCTCAGAACACTGCGTCTTAGCTGTGATTGTTGGCGGAGCGTCGTAACAAATTACTGTAATTGGTATTTCTATACATCTTTCTTTGCTCCGTCTTCAGCCGCGTTTGTTTCGCCGTCTTGTTTAGATAATGGTGATGTTTATCCTCGCACAGAAGTGTCGGAGAAAGCAGTTACGGCAAATGTCATTAACGGGACACACTTGATCTCAGGCTGCTTTGTCATGAAGTACGAACCAGACAAATTTCAATCGATGCCATTATTTTAATCAAGGCCCTATTCATATAACACAACAGTAATTCCACTTCATGACTTCAGATAATTATTGTGAAGTATGTTCATAGATTGAAAGAATGTCAGTCCATTGGAACAAACTGTTCTGGAGAACATGGTCAACTACTTTTATACAGGATGAATAGAGTACGCGATACTGTAAATGTTTCCTGTTGTTGTGATCAGAAGAAAATGTTAAATGCTAAGTTTTATTTCTACTAAGAACAGAAACAAACCTCCAGAATTGTAATCTCCATCTTTCGGGGGAAAAAAAAAAAAAAAAAGTTTAATATTCTTACTTCCTTTTCATCAAATGTCTCAGATTGAAGAATGAGTCTCATGGCTCAAAATTACTATCAATTCTCCAAGTTGTAAAGCTCCTCTCCTGTAGGATTTAGCATTTTTACTCACCACATAAAACCTCGGGTGAAAATGACAGTTAAACAGGCATCAAGTAAAACGGCTCACACTAAACATCACAATGATGTGTTTCCAGCTTATCAAAGACGGATTCAAACGTTTCCCTGCCGTGCAATCTGATTAAAGACAATTATTGATTTCCGTGCCTTTATCGAGGGAAGTCACGTAGTTGGTCCTTCCATTAATTGGAGACCCAATCTAAATTAATTATTGCCACAGTCGCAACTCATGTAATTGATTATGCAGGTATAATTCCTGATATTGTAGCTGAGTTGAGCCTTTAGGCTAATTTTTTTTTTTTTTTACCAAAATTTCTGCATGCTCTATGGGCAGGTTTCATCAGACACCAGACTTCCGCTGGCCAAGCTGTCGAACTTTCCAGTTTAGCCCTAAGATAACTTGAATGGGAATAAAATAATTAAATCGTGTGGCTGTTCTAGACTTTTTAAATGGATACGGACCAAATTGATCAAATTCTGATAGTAAAACTAATAAACTAAAACGGTTTATCCACAGTTTTACAGCAGTGACTGAGTCGGATACAGCAGACTTGGCTGTATGCTTTATCCAAGCCTAGTTTACATTACAGTTGTTTTTCTTTTCACTTTTACTGCAACAAGTTACTGAATCTAGAGCAGCCTGCGAGTTGGTCACAATATTTTGGATCCACATAGCTATCAAGAAAATCTGGGTATATTTCATTCACCATTTTTAAGTGTTATATATCTGTAATATTTACCCCTAACAGAGAACATATGAAGCTTCGTAAGAACCTTCAAACATAACTCCTATAATACTCTTTGAGTCATACATTAGGTTACACCATCACAGTTTTCTCCATGAATTTTTAGACATTTGTTGCCCTTCATGGCAAAAATATATAAATCTCAAATCTTTAATCTGAAAATAAAACTGCAGGTGACAAAAAGCTTTCTCAGCCAGAAACAGAGCAATTACTTAACCGTTAACTTTAGTCTGGCCGTTGATGTGTAGAAGAGTGGATCTGAACACGGAGGCTGTGCGACGTTTCCTGGCACCACCTGTTTGACAGCCCACCCCCCATGTGGATGACGCAGAGATTTTTGGAGGTGTTATTCGCAGTGCATGGTTTTTGTTCTGCACAAAACCCTATGAAGGAGACATATTTGCCAGTAAACAGAATTTAGTGTAATTACACTGTGTGGGATTTTCTTTGGGTATCATGTATCACACAATTCAGCCCACGACACTTCTTAAAGACTGTACAGTGATTAATATTTCGTGCGCACAAGTTGAAAATGAGCTTGAAGAAGCTGTAGCCAAGGTTGAGGAATTGGTCCATATGGGTTCTGTTCTGTTTCTGTTCTGTTAATGAGCATTGGCATCCTGAGGGGAACACGGTACCTATCAGGAATACTCAATAAGAGGGGTTGTGTTTTTTCTTTGACAAAGATCCACTCATATTATGCAGTAGATGTTTGGATTTACAACCCCGTTTCTCAAATAAATTTACCCAAGACAACATATCAAATGTTGCAAAATAAATTGGATTGTTTTATATAAATATATGCTTATTTTGAATTTGATGCCAGCGACACGTCTCAAGAAAGTTGGGACAGGCTCATGTTTACCACCGTGTTGCATCACCCCTTCTTTTTACAACACTCTGTAAACGTTTGGGAACTTGGGAGACCAGTTGCTGGAGTTTTGAAAGTGAAATGTGGTCCCATGTTTGCCTGATATAGGATTTCAGCTGCTCAACAGTTCAGGGTCTCCTTTGTCGTATTTTTTGTTTCATGATGTGCCAAATGTTTTCACGGTGAGACATTTTACGCAACTATTTTGGAAAAGGGGAAGTATGATACATGTGAAAGCAGATAACTGCTTACTTTTAATTTCATTACACTCAGTTATTTCTGTTTTTAAAGGTAGCCATAACGGTGCTTTACCCACACATGCCTGTAGATTTACCAAACATGTCAACACCACAGATGCTCCAATGGTATATTCATGTTTCCTTGGTGCATAGCTTATTTGAAAAAAGATTAATTTACCTATATGTTTCTGGAGAATAATTGGAATGCCTTACAAGGCCTTACGTGTTGGTAATCTTCTTTGGGTGCACGTGTAGAAATTCAAATGATCCTATTTTTTTCAAGCTGTCCTTTCACTGATCATCATATGTCTCTCTCATTCCATCCAAATGATTGAATTCTCTAGTCAATGTCAGGTTGTCGCAGCAAGTAGCTACGAGGCTGTAATTAAATAGAATTTCAGGGTGAATAAGAAGAAGGAATATGAAAAGTAGAAATGGAGTGGTGCTTAAACGCAGTAACGACCACTATGAGATTATACGCACAAGGTTATTAAGGGCAAATTAGTTGCTACTTTACAAGGCCTTGTGCACTGTTTACTCCAAGAAAGTTAAGAAAAGTGAAATCACATCAAGTTGCTCCTTTTTTCAGTGTCCTGAAAATCCCACTGAACACAGTCATAATTAAATCCTCCGAAGTAAAACCTGACAAAGATGTCTTCTTGGCAAAACACCGGGATGATTCGGTCCCTAGATTTACTGTCTGTGTAAACTAAAGGTTGATGTACTTTTTGACTGGTTTACACTAGTAGGCTCAGGATTTAATGTTTTAATTTTTTTTAACCTTTACTTCAACCCCAGTTTAAAAAAACATCCCAAATTCAGTCAGTAAATCTCCCTATTCTTATCACCAGGCTGGAAGTGAAATTTAAAAACTCCAGCAAAATTTGACATTTATTTTTCCACCTAATTGAAACTGCGAATAGAGATAAATAACAGCCTGCAACTCCACCAAATTTGATGCAACAGAAATAAAACATAAGAAATTCTACATCCTTTTTTAGTGATTGTAATACCAGGCAGCCTCTTCACTTAATGTGCCACCTTCAGTAACTAGAATAATTTGCATTTTTAAGACAGATATTTCACATATATTCATGCCCATAAGAGTGAACTCTATTCCATCATTTTCTTGCATTAACAATAGACTTGACTACTTGTACACAGCAAGAAAGTTCTGTAAAACATTTAAATTCTGTCTGTATCGTTGCGAGAAGGACATTGAAAATAGGATTCATTTATTACAACAGGCAGTATTATTTGAAAGATAGATGTGATTTACAGAAAACAATATTTTTACTCTGTTAAGATGTAACCGATTTTAGACTGCATTGTAGGATATGACAAACATGTGTGTCGAAGATTTCTTACAAAATTAATTTAGTAATTTACTTTTCTGCGGATACCGCATATACTCATTTTAATGTTGGAAAGGGATTAAGGTTTGAGAAAGCAGATACCAACAATTTAAAGAACTAACTTGTCGAATGATTTGTCCTTTTATTCGTAAGCAGTTACATTTTTTTTAAAATTGGTTTCAGCTGGTTGAAAATCAAACAAAAGTTACAAACGTTCCGAACCGTTTCTGTCATAGACAAACAGTTCTTCTCCAAGCATGAAAAGCTATTATTCCTGTGCGACTCAATCGTATGTCTTTACACAGTTGAGTGCAAATCAAACTAATTGAATCATTTCTTCTACTGTTTGCACAAAGAAAACCAACAGCAGTCGTAGAATGAATGTAAACATGTCATCCCTTATTGCTTTCCTCACCGCTTTAACCATCTTTTTAAGACATGACTTTATCCTTGAATGACATCAAGCTGGAATTGCTGCCTCTTACAGCATGCTTAACCAGCCCTGCGGCCTGACAGCAACTGGAAAATTGGCTGAATGTCACTGATTAAATTAGTATTCAGAGACAGAAACCTAATGCTTAACTTTCATTTATTTATTCGCTAGCAAGATCGCAGGGTCGTGAGCATGGCAGTATAGCTTCCAGAGATGGCTGTCTTCTGTGAGACCTCTGCTCCTCATCCCATTTTCATCTTTGCCCTCTTTGGATAAACTCTTTGCAATCAAGGTTGGCGCCTTTACATCCTAGTGTAAAGGCCAGCTGGCAACTGACAAGTTAAAAGTTGGCATGTGAGCAAAGGTTTCCATATTAAACTGTTTATAGTCTTAGAAAATCTTGATAAGAACAAAGATGGAGAGACCATGTTTCTTCAAGTAGTGTTATAATACTTTGTGTTCAGGATGCTCCAACTTTTAGGTGAGAATATTTGAAGTGTAAATATTAAATTGGGCAAATAATTGGATTGAAATTGTATGTCCTGCAGGGGAAAGAAACAAGACCGTTGAAATGCTGGTGGCACATTTGGGCCAGTCTGGCAGCATATCCCTACAGCTACTGGATGGCATGCCAAGTTTTGTACTGATATTCATTCATTCTCCAAAGGGGTGCATCATTATGACCTTGACTGTAAATGACTAGAAAAATGGACTTAATTGTACAGAAAACTCACCCAGCCTAAATGAAAATCTTGGTGGTTATGAGAAGAAGATTTCGTTTGAAACCCATTCACTTTTAATTTAAATAGTTTATTTTTGAAAGAATGACATTTTAGTGAAGGATTTTCTGTTTGGAATAAAAACATTTCTAAAATTCCTTGATCCTGTGGGGTTCATATGTAAAGTTGATGTGGCGGTGATTTAGATGATGTCGTCATTTTCAAGATACATAGTGATATGCATCCTGATTAAATTTACATGCTGAAGGTGAAATGCAACATCTATTACTGGCCCACTGTGACTTTCTATTTCTCAGTTAAATTAACAGTCCTTTTCTGTGATTCAGCTCTGCTGTGAGATGGTTCCTTGCATTACAAATGTTTTTGACCTTCAAGTAGTTTTATGCAATCTTTGAAGGAGGAGAAATTTTGTGTTCATTGAAAAGTCTTACCATGAAAACAGAAAAATAATAATCAACATATGCCTCCACTCGTGGCAAATAACCTTGTTACTGAACATGAAGGTCTGGAAAGTGTGATACTGTAGCATATATTCTTGCCTATATATTCTGGCACACTTTATTTAATTCTTTCTAAAATAAAGTATTTTTTGTCATTGATATTCATAGTGATCTGTACAAAAATATATATTGTGGGACTTGACGATCCGCTTCATCACACTGTGGAATTGAAATGTCAGGCTTTCTTATGAATGAGGATTAGTTTCTGAGTTTTTTTGCACTTTTCTTTTTCCCCTGACTTTCAATGGCATCATGTACGATTAGATCTTACTACAAAAGCCACGCATGTGATATCCACCTCCTCAGGGTTCTATTGTCAAACGATGTTAAACATAATGTTTCTCAGATTGTGAAATACGTTTGTTTTTTCATTTGCCGTTATGCTAAATTGCTGTTTTTTGCTAATTTTTTTGGAAAGATGCAGGCAAAACTTTGACGCCTGAATTATTTGATATAATTTGGAACAATATCGAGTCTTTCAAATGACATTGGCTGCTATATTCATATCTGCTATGCTGATTTTCCTTGTATAAATAATTAATTGTCTCATTCACTGCCCATTTCTAGCTACATTGTGCTCTGACAGTGCAAACCATTGTGGATGCTCACACAATGCAGATAGGCAGAAGCACAAAGAGAACATTTCCCACAGGATGAAAGTAGGGTTGTATGGCAAATCTTTTTTTTTGTCAGCTAAACAGATGTTAAATTGTCAAAGCCATTTAAAAATATACAACATATTGGGGGATATGTTAATTTGACATTCTAATTTGCATCTTCTGTAGTGAGTCAACAGTTGATAAATACAATGTGATGCCAGGCTGTGCTTTGCATGTGTGCAAAGTGTGTTGAAGACGTTTGTAGTTGCAAGCGTGTACTCGTCAGGCAAAAGGAAGGCTACATATGAGGTATATTTCACAGTTAATGGACCAATGCAGGGATCTCCAGCTCGTAGCTCGCAAACTACCAGTAGAACGGGACCTGGTTCTGAGTAGATCGTGGAAGGTTTGAACAATATGCAGTGTTTCCCATTCATAGGCTTACTTGGCCCGGGTGTATTTGGAGATCAATTGCAGCATTTTTTTTTTTTTAAATAGTTATTTTTTAACCTGTCCCTGAGAATGACGCTATGAACGCGATCAAATAACGACACTCTGCCTTCACCCGCGTCAGCTCCACACCGTTTCAGTGCAGCAGAAGTGGAGTGCTGCCCGACTGAAACACACAGAGGTCAGAGGACAGAAACTGCAACCTGCAATGTACTTGCAAAACACAGCACGCACATGCTTTTAAATGTAAGCTTTTGTGATACAAAATGTGTGTTGATTATCAATTTGTTATTGCTCACATAAAAGAACATTATTGGGCTGGTTTGGGTGGAGCTAAGTTATGTGAATAAATGTTACTAAACATAAGTAGATCTCAGACACTTTAATTTTGTCTATAGCTCTCAGAGGAAAAAAGATTGAACTTATTTTATCAGCTCAACAAACAATCAGTGATAGAATGAGATATAAACAATGATGGGGGAGAGTTTTGATAAAAGTTTTCACTCCTCTGACTACATTAATCATGGAAAAGGACTACCTCAGTCATTTAAACATGGACTTGATGTAAGCCATTACATGAAGGAAAAATAGAAATTGAAGCAAAAATTAATGGATGGTAATAGAAATGAAGCTTTGCACATCCATCAATCCACTGAAGGATTTGATCACCATGTCTGACTGGTATCATCATTTCATTGGCGATAAACTTTTTGAACTAATCAATACAACACTGATTGCCAGTGGAAAACATTCAATTAGAATTTATTATTTTGTGACATTGGGATTGACTTCTGTCAATGGCTTTGTTTGCAGCTATGCTGGTGGTGCAGCTCGAAGGCCGGTCAAATAGATTGAAATATCTTAACAGCTTTTTAATGGATTGGGGTGAAATTTGGTACATGACTACATTTAAAGCCTTTCAATAGAAAAGAGCAATATAACATAAACAGACCTCCCTGTAGCTCAACACAGTGTTTTTTTCTGTTAGGTGTTTACAGAGGGAGCGAGGTCTACAGCCAATGCTGTGGATCCAAGTCAAACCCGCCAATAGAAACCCATGTCTCATCCAAGAGCGAAGGTCCAGCCCATTACATCCAACTCACCTTGCAACCAAAAGGTTTAGACTTGCACCATTTGCATACAAAAAGACACAAAAGTACCTTTATGGTACCCAGAGGATAACTTCTAATGACTTTTGTGATCACTTGACTTTCAGGCCATTTGAAGGGAATGACGAATTGGAAACTAAACAGAACCCCCTCGGTGCTTAATTTAGTGGAATCTTTATCTAAGAATCTATAGGCAGTAAAGCGGTATACATCACGGGGTAAAAACATGCATGATATGATCTGTGTCGTCCCCTTCGAATGAAGGGCATATTTGCCTCACATGCCATGTACACACAGTTCACAGTGACAGTTTATGCTCATTTTGTAAAGTAGGTCTTCTGTGTAGCGCAGCGGTTGAGTTATTGTATGCCTGTCTCTTATCATATCAATCACACTATTTCTATTTGCCACAGGCTGTGATTAGATGAGCCACGAACCACTGTAGGTGAAAAAATACCACGTTATTTCAAAAAGTGGAAGAACTCGAGCATTTAAGAGGCAATAAATCACCAAAAGCTCGCTGTTTTCTTTAGTACGTTGCTCAGCAGAGGGACAGAAATCATCAAGGTTACTTTGTGTATGTGCTCTTCCTCTAAATCTGACCTTTAATTTAGTTTGCGTCAGATTGTGAGATGACAAGATTCAGATTCCTCACTGTTTATTTAAGGAGACTTGTCATCCACGTGATGAATGTCTGCTGGTTAGAAGTCTGTCAGTAATCTTTACAACACTAGAGATTTAAATGTGGGGCTGAATCACTCAAACATTTTGTCTACTATTTTGCTGTTTCATTAATTGTTCAAGTTATTAAAAGCTTTTTTAAATTCAGGGTTAATCTGATATTTTAATATCCATATGTTTGGACTGCACACTGACAGTCTCCATGCAATCTAACAGCTTCAGAGGACCTGCAGAGAAGAAGTGTGGAAAATCCCCAAATCTAGGTGAGCATGATTTGTCATATCCAAGAAGACTCGAGGCTGTAAACACTGCCGGTGGTGTTTAAACTCAGTTCTGAGGAAAGGGTCTGAATTCAATGGAATATTTTAGTTTTTGCTTTTAAATAAATTAGCAAAAACAAATAAAAATCCTTGAATCTTGTTTTTGCTTTGTCATTTGGGGATATTGATAGTCGATTGGTGAGAGGAACAGAATTTTAAAGTCTGAATCCTTTCTAAATGCGCACTATAAGTAGCTAGAAAGGGAACATCATATTTAGTGTCTTAAAAGGGTTTTACTTGGTTGTTTATTCATTTCTTGGCAGCTTCTATAGTAGGTGTATCTTAAGTGTGTTAGTATTGTTGTTTTAAAAGTCTGGGCTTGCGACAGCCTCAACCATGTAGAGGTGGAGGTTTCCGATTGATGGCAAAACGACCCTCAGAGAGGCACATGCCAATGTTCACAAAAACACGTGTAACTCGGGTGCTGATGTTTATCAAATGACAACTTAGAATACTTACTCAGAAAGGTTATCGCTTTCCCCGGCTGTGTGCACGTCCTGGTGCTATCTCTGAACTTTTTGACTGCCGTTCATATATTTGAAGCATTTCCTCCCTTGGTCTGTAGTCATGCTGTTTTCCAGGGATGATAAATTCAATGGACCATTTTCCCTGCTGCACATTACAATATGTGGCTGGAGTGTAATTGTTATTATTTCTCATAGGGGAAACCAAATGCTTTCCAAAGTCCACCAACATCTGCCAAGCTTGGCCCGGTCGTAGTGCGCCCCTTTCTCCCAAAAATACTGAATGTAGCTACTCGATGATGTCTGTACTTCTGCTTATCTAAAAATTATTCAATTAATATAAAAATGGTTATTGGTGCCTTTTGTAGGGCATCATAGACTACATATTGATAATTCTGTGAGCAGTACTTGGAAAGATACATTTTGAAAACGACTCCTTATCTCCTGTCATTAGACTGAAAAGGAGCTGATATGCTGACCTAAAAGAGTTTATTATTTACACAGATATGGTAGAATTATGACATCAGATGAGGCATTGTCCTTGGGCAAGAGGCAACCTTAAACTTTTGGCTGTATTAACGGATGTCTTCTTCGTCATTGGCCTTAACATTGATTCTAGAAACATATTAAGTATTTTTGTTTCCTACTTGTTCTGTGGTTCCCGTCAATCTGTATTCAATTCACTGCATCTGTGTGCACAGTTCATTGTGACAGTCATTGGCTCTGACATTGTGAGGTAAATCTTACCAAGGAGACTACTGGGCAAAGATATTATGCTTTCGAGTTTTCTGTCCATCCATATGTCTGTCTGTCCCATTTTCTTGAACCTACATTTCAGAAATACCATGAAGGAATTTTTTTTCCGAAATGGATACAAATGCTCACATGAATTTAAGGTGTTTAGATGTTGGAGGTCAAAGGTCAAAGTTACTGTCACCCCACAAACCACGTTTTTGGCCACGACTGAAGATTTCATTGGCTAATTTTGACAGAATTTCAGACAAAATGTATTTCTGGCCATTATTCAACACCATAACTCAGGAGCAGAGGAACAGATTGTAACTATATTATCCAATTTGGTGAGATACTGAATTGGCGACACTGAGTGGCCACCTTGACACTATGATGATAGTATAGATCATCAGATTTAATGCAAAAATAGTTTTCACATACAGTACGAGGATTTTGTTTTGGTGTAGTGGTACATGCCAATCAAAAACTAAAAGGAAAGAGAAAAAAACAGTGAAGAATATGCAGCTGACACAAAAAATGGTATATATAAATCAAATTTTACAGTAAAGAGGCAAATGTACACCATGTAAAGATGATGTGAAATGTGCAAGTGTAATACAAAGACTAATGTTCATGTGAATTTAACACACTGTGTCAGTTGTGATGAGTTCACAGATGTGTGATGAAAGATTATAGATTTCCCCTAAAAGTGATGTGTAGCACAAGTGTGTACTTGTGTACGAGTAAGGTAGAGTCTATTCCACTGGGGGACAATTTTGATGGGTCCAGCTGATGTCTGGAACAAATTGCTATTGTGGTGTGAGATTTTGGTCAAGATAGACCTCGGCCTCTTGCTGTAGTGGAGTGATTGAAAAAATGTCTGTCAGTTTTGGAGAGGGGTTAGCCACAATGTTTTCTGCTCGCGTTAGTGTCCTGGAGGCACGCATGTCCTGGTGGGATGGATGGATGGCTGCAGCCAATCGCCCTCTCAGCCGAATGAGTGATGCGCTGCAGCCTGCCCTCATCCTCGGCCTCCGGCCGTGGCATGAGCACCTCAGATGATTAAGTTGAAAGTGAGGATGGACTCGGCGATGACTGAGTAGATGTGCACCATCATTACTTAAGGCAGGTTGGATTTCTTCAGCTGGTGGAGGAAGTACGCATCTGAAGAGAATGTTACTAGTTTTGCAGGTTTTTGCAAAATTGGACAAATTAGAATTTAGATCTGATAACAAAAGTTATGATAATTCACCCTGTGGAGAAAATGAATGTCTGTGCCAAGTTTCATGACAATAGATCCACTGGTTTTATTTAGAACCACACACGTGGTTGACACACGTCAACCTCATGGTGGTGCTATGTGAAAAGTCATGGAATCACCAATGTTAGTAGGATACATCACCTAGAAACTATGAATGTCTGCACAAAAATTTGTTGCGACCCAACCAATTGTTGGAAAAAATCATCGTCATTGTGGCAATAGAGATCACCAAAGTTGGTATGTTGCGTCTTCTGGAAAGAATGAATGTTTGAACCAGTGCTAATCAAGAAATAGTATTTTCATTTGCACATTGCAGAGGACCGCCTGAATTGTGCTTGAAAAGACAAATAATTGTATTAACTTGCATTGACACTCATCATGTGAACATTTGACCAATCACATGGAGCCCTGAATATATTGGCCATACCATCAATGCTCTGTTTAGTTTCATATATTTGGTCTATGTTAACTGTGTACCTTTATCAAGCAGAAATACATAGAACTGTATAACTAATATGCACTGTTCCACATTAATATGATTATCACCAACCATATAATCATTACAAAATTGAACAAAATTATAGCATTTTGCTGATTTTCCTTGTGTCATGCAGGCCTAGTTTGCACATCATTTCCTGTTAATCAGTCCAATGCTTGTTGATATATTTCTGTCTAGACACTGCCACCCCATCAGCTAAGCCTCTAGCAGGCTTTCCTCTGTGATTTTGGGTCTCATTTTCATTGTCTGTCATAGCTGAACAGTGTAACAATATTTGAGCCTTAGGCGATGAAAGTGAAAGAGTTTAACACAGTTCACCCACAGTTTGTTTAGAGCAATGTCAGAATACAAAAATTAATGACAAACAATGACATTTGTCACATATTTTGAAAGTGCAGTGCTCCCTGAAGTACATACAAATTCATGAATTCCTGCTCTACTTTTGTATGCACCTTGTATGACAATAGGGCTATTTCTGAAGCAGACTGCTTGATATAGCTGCCTAAAACAAGCTTAGCATTTTGCCGTGAGTGAGATAAGATGGAAAGTAGTAATTAGGTGTTGGACAGATGTTTCAAATAGCCTTGAGATGCTCATGAATAGATTTTATGTGTGAGAGAAGAGACTCTGAAATGGATCTGGGGTTTGCTGCAAGTGCAAATCAGAGAGCGGAACAAGAGAGAAAGAACAAAAAGTACGTTGCTGAAAGTCACAAAGGTACAGATGTAAAAACACAGGTGGATTTATTTTTCCCGGGTTGTATCTCAGGTGCGTTTCTGGATAATTACTTATTGACACTGAAATCCTCAGTCTATTATCACCATCTAAATCCATCCCTTCTTGAATAGCAGTCAACAAGAGCTATGTTAGAGGAAGCTGGGTTCAGCAAAATTATATTCCTTATCTGTTTTTGCCCTCTGGTATTACAGATCACCCAAGATGATTTGAGTGTTCTGTGTGAGGTTAAGTGAAGTATTTTTTAATATTAAAATTAAAATTTTTAAATGTGTTCTGTCTGTCATTTGGAGCAGCCAACATGTTGAACCGCCTATTACTCTTTGAACCCTATATATTACAGCTAACCACAGTTGTGAAATGAGACATGTATTGTTATTAAACCATTCTTTGTGTCCCAGAGAGTTTTTTTTACATCTTTTTTTTTTTAAACTGGGAAGCGAGCAGCACAAAATATTATAAGTCTTAAACCATGCAGTTTGAGTCAAACAATAGTTTTTGACTGTCTGTACAAACCCGAGCAGGATTCCTTTCCCCAATATGCTGAAAAAGGTAGCAAGAGCAATGTACTATTTAGTAGACGGTATTAAAGAGAACCTGTACTGCAAACACTCCTTTGTTGCAAATTAGGGCTTGTTTGTGAGGTTTGTGAAGAGATTTTTCAATCAGTTCCCTAAAGCAAAAATAATTATCATGAATTATTATAATTATTGCAATTACCTATATCGTGATTAATTTTATTTCCCTTGCCTCTTTCAGTAATTGGTACTATTTGTGGTGGAAGTGGAATTAGTGGGGAAATGGAAATCTTTTGTGACAGTTATATTGGTTGAATTCAATCAAAAAAGCAAATTAGTGGATTTCATGTAATGCCTGATGACTAATACTTTGAAAGAGAAAACCATTTGCCTGTTTGCTCCCCATCCTTTGTCGCCGGACCAATAGCAGTATGTTAATGACACTTTTTTATACCAATGTATCATTGAAAATCTATTTTCAGAAAAAGAAAACTTAGTTGTACATCACAGCACACATCTCTAGTTCTCATGCTGTTTAGAGGGGGAGAGCGTAACACCGGTTGTTTTCTGCTACAATTAACAGACATTTCTTAGACGCTTCACATAAGGTATCACTGGATGGTAAATACTTCACATGCTACTACTAGTTGCTTGCTAGCCGGCTGAGAAGCCTCCAGTTACTGCAATACATGCAACGTAGATGAAAATTTGGCCCAAAAAATTATTTGAAAAGAGTAAAATAAGATGTCCTAATGTAATTTTTTACCTCGGGTAAAACCCAGTGATTTTATTTACATGGGTGGGCTGCCCAAACAGAGGCTCACTTGATGCTGATAATCCTGCATAAATGAAGAAAAAGTTGCGTTATAACAGGAAATTGTATTTGTGGGTTGTTTTTAATTTCTTTTTCCAAATGACAAGGCAACTTTTAATACTAGAATGTACCAAAGCAATTTGGTTAGTGCCAGAAAAGTAAGCAGTTGCAGTTAGACACGAGGTCAAGTTGTGAAAGAAAACAAACTCTAACAAGTTTTCAAGTTAACACCTGAGCCTGAATAGCAACAAAAACCTTTGGAACCAGCTGCTGGGTTTGACCAACGACATTGCTTGGGTGAAAGAACCTACTCTGATTGGAAGCTACTTGAAGAGGAACAGGATGAAAAGTGAACTTGCTTTGCAGTTTTCAATCAGGCTGCTTTTTCTATGATAATTATACACATCTAAAACTAATGCTACCATTAATCCAGCATTTTGCTTTGAACAGTATTTTAAGATTTAATTCATATCAAAGGCCACATTAATCAGTTTCACTGACAAACATCCTTTCTCTCTGGTAAATGTTTTGCCAATCAGAAAAATCCATTGATGTATTGATTGGTTCCCCGGAAACATGGATATTCAGTTCAATACATGGCACAAGACTGAAACATGCTTTTGCAAGAGAAGCATTTTTCAGCCTTGTGCCATGGTCAAACGAATATGCACAGGTGTCATAAATTGAAGATGTTGGAATAACCTGCGGCTTCTCGGTGAATCGAAACCTTTTTCAAACTAAAAGTCATGCCTCACCGAGCAACTCTATGAAATTTGTCAGCCTCTTACACTAAAGCAGCCACACAGTCAGTTACATGAATGTAACTGAAAACATTTTGCAGGGAAATATCTGTGAAAATTCAAAACGATACAAAAAAAAATGCAGTAGCATAACAAATCTAATTGTAATACAGATTTCTGACAGAATACACAGAGATTCTGTCACTTTTGAACATGGTAAGACATGTTCCAGGCCAAACGAATACATTTGAAAGTTTCAGGTGCTCTCTTAAAACCGTTTTCCCTCCCATTGCTTTCGCCACAACACTAACCAAAAAGTATTTTGCACTTTTGTTTTTCGGTGCCACTGGCTTCTTTTGGCCACTTTGGACTCTTTAGACTTGACCTGGATGTAGGGTGGAATTGAGTATGTATCGCCACACTATTGAAATCCACCGATTGTTGTGGATTCCTCCCACTACATCAAATTCAACTTGCAACCAAAAGTTTTGACTTTCAAAAATGCAAGGCTATCTTCATGAACAAAATTCAGAAGTTTGTGACTGAAATCAACAAAATTGTAAGAGATAATGTGTTTGCAATCCAAATAATTGCATTGTCAGTTCATGTTTTTACTTACACATTCGATTTGTGTAAGTGTGAGAAATTTGAAAATCTTTTACAGTGGCCTTAAAAAGACACAGAACTACTTTCATTTAGGATGAGATGAGTTAAGACATGATTCAGTTCATGTAAAAAATTATTCATTGGCACTTTAGGTTTCCAATTAGAGCAGGAAAGTGCAACGTCGTGCCATTTAACGAGCTGGGAAAAGGTAGACTGAAATAGTTCTGTCTGTCACACTCGGGTGGGATTGTGGGAATTAGAAAGTCATGACACAAGCATTGGAGGACAGCCAGAACTGCCCTTCAAACATCAGGATAAAGTTAAGTTTGATGAACACCAACTCGTTTTACCCAGAAGGTTGAAATGGAGATATGAGTTTAAAGTTTCGGATTGCAGCAGGTCTGTTTGCATCAATGATCTTTGTTGCTGCTCTACTCTTCTTCGCTGCTTTGTTATGCAGTTTTATTTTAATAATAATATAGACTGTTCCCAGAAAAATACCTCGTAATTTTTTATAAACGCATTTAGCTCACCACTTGATTCATAGTTCAAATTCTCATTAAGTTTGTCTGGCTTCTCTTTGATCTCTGCTGTACTTTTGTTGCCATAAATAAAAATAAATGAAGTGGATGTTCTTTTGAATCCAGCTTTCTGCTTCTAGCCATCTAACTGCGTTCCCTTTTTTTGGTTACTGCATTACACAGCCAACTGGGGCTCAAGTTTGAAAGCAGATACAGTCACAATATGTGACATTCATGTCATGTAAACTGCGAAATTTGGTGTAAATTATTTTGGACTGCCAACGTGAAAGTGGCATGAAGATACACTGGGTTAAAAATGGCTAAAACATTCTGTTTGGGAGTATCAGATTTTATTGTAGATGGAAAACAGGATGGGATCCTTTTGGAAAGTAGAGCAATGATCATTTGTCTGCTACAGCCATGGTGAGGGTTTGATTGCTGCCATATCTTTTACAATTTAAAACAAAGAAGACAGAAAACTAGAGTTTTGAGTGCCCAGTTCTACTCTAAGCCAAACCAAATTAGTTGCAATCAATGTTTGCTTTATTATACAAAGCTGATACATTTTGATGCTAACAGTGTGCTTCCATTACTTTTGATTGGCAGGGCTGACTACAGGCTCATGCTTTGACATAATATCAGCACGAGAAATGCACTAAGCCGATATGAGAGGAGCTGCGTGAACACAAACTAAATACAAATGGGCATGTTGCAGCCTTTCAGTGATAAACAATTGCAGATGTAGATACTTTGTGTGCAAACATGTAACTTGAAAAGACACGCTAGGCTTTTAAAAGATTCTAAACCCTCCCATCTCTCTTTGGACTTTGACAGCTAATACAAACAGACTATGCATTGGAGTGAAAGATGCTTTCAGGGTGAATTACCTAAGAGGATACTGAATACACTGGACACTTGCACACTCAGACATGGCACACATATCCAAACATGGACGCATGCACATGCAGTTTTCAAACATGGGGAACCTCAAAAGACTTTTCAAATTAAAGCATGTTTGTTTGTTTTTGTTTTTTTAAATCAGAAAGGCTTTCGGTTTGCCGTAGTCATTGAGATCCAGTCACTTTTATTTAATTCAACTCAATTTACAGACACAAAACAACCATATTAGAATATCAATGTTAAAGAAATACCAACAAGTGTACAACTAAGGGACTTCATTATGCACTAAACAATTGCAGTGGATAGAACAATAGAAAAACACCTTAAATTAGCAATGTTGAAATATCACTGTTAAGGGAAATGTTAAAACAGCATGCAGGAGTGGCACATGCACGGACAGCAAGAGAGAGCATTGCGTGGGAATGCTACAAGGCCTGCTACTTTAGCTTGCCCTAATTGTACTTTATCAAAAAGGCAAGTTTTAAGCTTAAACTTGAACGTAGCAAGCGTGTTTGCCATTTGAACCCAAACTGGGAGCCATAAGCAACCTGCATTCTGGGATTATAGTGTTCTGTTGGGATGATCAAGTACCCAGAGATCTTTCATACAAGATGGAGCTTGACTATTAAGGGATTTGTATGTCAGTAGCAAAATTTTTATTTTTATTGTAGGTTTAGGAAGCCAATGAAGGAAAGCTAAAATGAGTGAAATATGATGTTCCTTGACAATTCCTGTTAGTACTCTTGCAGCAGCATTCAGAACCTGCGGGGGGATTTTCAGAGAGCCTCCAGGACATCCTAAATACAAAGAATTATAATAGTTTAGTCTGAAAGTAATTAAAAGACAGATGTGTTCCTGCTCATTGCACTGAGACAGAATGTTCCTGATTTTATTAATAATGCGTAAATGAAAGGAAGCAGTCCTAGAGACTTGCTTGATGTGTGGGTTGAAGGAAAAACAACTTTAGAAACGTTATATTTGGATTCATAAGTAAACAACTACTGGTCATCCAGACCTTTATGTCTTTTAGACATAGTTAAAGTTTCCTCAACTCATTTGCTTTGTGCAGTTTTATAGAAATACATAACTGAGTGTCAGCTGCATACAAATAAAAATGTATGCAATGTTTCCGAATGACATTGTCTAAGAGAATCATGTATCACGTGACAAATATTGGACCCATTACAGAACCTTGTGAAACTCCGTAACTAACCTTTGTGTGTGTAAAAGAGCCATTGTTTAAATGGACAAATTGGGATGCATCTGATAGATATGCTTTGAACCAACCAAGTGCCCGTTCCTTTAATCTGAATGAAATGTTCTGGTCATTGGAAAATAACCAGGGTAGCGCTCTCCCCCTCTAAACTGCATTAAAACTAAATATTTGTGTGATGTAATTTTCTTTTTCTTAAAATGAATTTAATTAAATATGTATTGAATAACAATAATAATGTTATATATAATATATTATAATCTTATGAATAATATTGAATAATTATCTTACTGGGTATTGCAGCAGTACGTAAGATTAATGTTAATAATGACAAGAACATCTTATCAGTATAATAATGGTAAATGGTCTGCACTTGTGTAGCACTTTATCACCTCATCGGTCTGAAAGCGCTTTTATATGGTTTTCCATTCACCCATTCGTACACACATTCACACACTAATGAGACTGAGCTGCCATGCAAGGTGCCCGCCATCAGGAGTACATTCACATACATTCACACACCGACGGTATGCCATCGGGAGCACCTCAGGGTTCAGTGTCTCGCCCAAGGACACTTAGGCATGTGGACAGGAGCTGGGGATCAAACCACCAACCTTCCAATTAGTGGGCAACCCACTCTACCATCTGAGCCACAACCTCGCCAATGCAGGTCATTAATAACCTCTGCGGTTATTAAAATTAGTTGCAGTTGTCGCGTATCATCATTACTATGATGAATGAATATAAATCCAAAACCAAACTTTTCACCCAGTTTTTTCACATATATTTTATTTGATAATTTTATTAGCTTGTTACACAATAATAAGCCCACATAAACGGACTAGACCATGTGTTGTGGTGTAACTAACCAGAAGTGTGATATCATAGTTACACATCCAACAATTTTAGTAACAATCCAAACTAAGAAATGTCTCTCAATAAAACAAAACAAATATCAACACACTTATCAGTCAAAATGACAACAAACTAAGGATCACCTGAATGTGCCACTTAAAAGCAATTCTGGTCTCACAAGTGGCTCTTGAGTCCTAATGATTACATTGCTGTTACGCCTACATAATGCATTAATTCTACTACTTCAATGAGACTCATTTGGAGTATTTCTATTTAAAGGAGCTCGTTTACAATATCCCCTTGTTCATAATATAAATTAATGGTGACATTTTGTTTCTATCTGTGTCTGAATGCACATCAGATAACACTACTATGGTGCACAAGACTTTTTGCCACTAGTTAGAACCTTTAAACCTAACTGTCTGAAAGTTTGTGTAAGCTTCATCTTTTTAAAACTACCCTCCATCCCCCTCTTCTTGTGTATCTCAGGTGATGTTGGCTGCTTCCTACTGGTCACTGCTTGCGCCGGCGATCGACATGGCGGAGGATTCTGGGAAGTACGGCTCTTTTGCTTTCGTGCCTGTGGCTGTGGGATTCACACTCGGGGCGGCCTTTGTTTACTTTGCTGACCTGGCCATGCCCCTGCTGGTAAGAACCCCATCGTGGGACCTTTAAAACATAAATGCGTTCTGTATATCTGAAAAAGAACATACAAATATGGGGATATGTCAACAATGAATATATCAGATGCTGCTCATATGTTTATAACTGCTGTTCTTGGTCGCTTTTTTAAGGACAAACCAGCATTTGAGTCCCTGAAGGTATAAACTGTAAAGACAATGCGGAAGAAAATACTAGAATTGCTTTGTTCTCATGTTTGGAATCGTGACTATTTAAGTATTGTATGCAAACAATTATTTTACAGTACAGTAACAGAGAGTAGACAACATGGAACAAAATGGCTTTCAACCCACAGAAGAGTCACATATCATAGCAGTGGTGTTGAGGGCACAAATACTTGGCTGAGAGCTGACAAGTGTGTAGAAGCATTTGGATGCTACCTGAGGTGACTCATACTTGTTGTTCAACTTTGCCTGCGCCAGTCTTCTGAGTGGCCTAGATAATTGCATGATTGCTGCTGAGAGCAACGGCTGGTTGATGAATAGAAAACACGACAGAGGAAATTAGTCTGGGCTAAGTGCAACTAAAGCGTATCATGGAGGATTGATCAATCAGGGGTCCTCTGCTGCACATGCCTGTGACTTTTGGAAAACAAACTTTTGAAATCCATTGCTTGGCCTTTGCTTATTGTTTCGCTTTTCTTGCTGATGGCAAACACAACTTTAAGCCAATTAGAGCCAAGTAAGAGCCTTTAGTAACCTTGTGATTTCTTAGAAAAGATGTATTTTTAGAACAAGAACAGCCAAAGATAGAAAATGTCCATTTTAAGATGACGACAGCTCTTTAATTCAAGACACAGACCTTCATTCTATTTTTTATCAATTGACTTATTATTTTCATATTTCTTCTTTGAAGAAAGGAAGGCTCCTTTCAAAGTCTTGTTGCTTTGAGTAGTCTGTAATTACATGATCTTTTCTTGGAAACTTTGTCAGAAATTACTTTCAAGAGAAATATATATATATATAAAACAAAAATCACAGAATCCCAAATATTGACAAAAGCAGTCTGGATTAATTTTTGGTTACATGTGTGTCACTGTCACATTGACTCCCCCTCAATGAATTTTATTTATGAAAGAGAAAATAGTTTGGAACAAACAAACTTTACTTCTCAAGAAGGGATGAGCTTGCCAGAGCCTGTTGTTGTGATGTATAGACATTTCTATAGGACTTTACTCGAGTGCTACATAGATGAACAGTTTTGTTTGATCTCTTTTCATGGACTTGTCCATTGGTCTTGCCTGTTAATTTTCTGGTTTAATACAGTTTTTCTTTCTCACTCTAGCTCTGCTCCTTTCTTGTCACAAAACTGAAAAATGCCATCAAATATGGGGATAGCACCACCAACTTCACCACTCTTGTAAAACGTTGCTAGAGACTTTAAATATTCGAATATAATATTTGAAATAAATCTATTATTATATGTGACTATCGTCCTTTCTTATGTCGCTCGTTTTTTTCCGGCGTCTGTGTGTAATGTGTTGCTCCCATTAGAAGGTGGCGGTAATGTATCTAAAAGCGGGATGAGGGTTTGCGGGTAGTTTAGAGCTGTTACTAGCAGGAAAAGTCTGCCTGGAACGAGTAACCTCCGAGTAATCAAAAACATCCAGATCACCGTGGCTTATTTCCGGTCTAAGGCTATTAATGAATTTATAAACATTAATATACAAGGATGTGCCCCCCTAGTGTTGTTGAAAAAAGCTAATTTAGATCAATGATGACTGTGGTGTTGCAACTGTTGACTGTATATAAAAGTGGACATAGCTTATGGCCCTGAGCTGCAATATCACCTAGGGCCACTAGAGGTTGGCTAAATAATGCCTCCACCAATTCAAATTGTCTTTTAAAATTATAATGCAATAATTTTTTTCCACAAGTTATTTTGGTGTTGCTAGCTAAAGTCTCTCCTTCTGATTAGTTGTCTGGCGGCCCATCTGAAAATAATCTTGTCATTAATTCGAGAATAAGCCTCAAAATCTGTGTTTTTGGGGACATGTCTGTTTGATGGACGGGCCTGTGGTGCAGTCAGGTTACTGCTATCGGTGGGAGGGGCGTAGTATCTTGGGGGTTTCCAATCAGATCAGTCAAATCCACCGTTCTCACTTCTGGTTCCAAACTGCTCCGAACTAGAAGGTGGCGCCGGCCGATATCCGAAGTTGAGCCTTCATAACGGCTGTTCACAAACCAACGGGTGACGTCACTGCTGGTTTCTGCTTGGTTGGAACACAAGTGAACAGTTTGAGTGAAAACGTCTCCTTTGTAGAGTTATTAGCCTGTAACTTCCCCAGCGTATCACCGACCATATTAACTTCAATGCAGCTCCAATTTACTGCAGTAAAATATAACTTGTATTTTTATAGTTCATCTCCCATTTTGATTATCAACAAATGGCAATGTCAGATCTGAGTGTTTTATTAATTGGGTTCACTTGGAGAAATTGAAGCATGGTCATTCATTATTTCAACACAATTAATGTGGAGCTCTACTGGGCATGTGATGTGTTCTGATTAATGACTTTTGGGCTGCTGAATGAGAAGGTGAAGCGAGGCTACCGATAATAGGTTAATATTTAAAGAGCCGGACCAACCTTGAATTAGAATTAGCTGATCTGCACAGCTGAAGACCTGATGACTCAATCATTTCTGCGCGCAATGTCGGCTGATTGTAGCCCAAACATCTCCGAGCGTCCGTCCGAACGGGGTGTGACGGACGAGGAGAGACGGCACTGACAGGGACAGAAATGTGATGCAGCCGCCACAGTCGTAGCAGCAGAGAACAGCTGCTGCCTTAAGCTCCTGCAGTCACAGTGGGGCAGCAGCAATGACACGAATTACATATGAAGGAGCGGATGACATCGCTGTCATGCACACTCATACGAGATGACATGCACTCATGTCAACACAATACGCGCGCACGCGCACACGTCTACACAGTCTTGTAAGGACAACATAAAGAGAAACATACATACACCCATCAGTCATACAATTATGACCCCTGGCAGGTGAAGCATAAAGTAAAATACCACATCAGAGCAATACATGCTGCCTTCATAAGGATTGTAACGTTCAGTTGTTGTTCAATCGGCTTGAGAGGTGCTCATTTATTTTAATGATCAATTTGGAGGCTGTAATTTGTGGTGCTGTTGAACTGCACTGAATTATACTCACACCTGTTTTAGTCCTCTCATTTAAATCAATTGTTTTTATTATGTTATTTATAGTTATTACATTGCGATTGAAGTTCAAGGCACTGATGCCTTTTTGGACGGCAAAGTTTAATGTTGAATTCTATATCTTCGTCATAAGTTATATATCAATATTGGAATTTTTTTACTTTCTAATTTACTAATTTACTACTTCAACAGGTCAAATGGTGGCGGATCAAAACGAGGCTTCAAGTTTATGTTGTGATTCATCAATACACCTTAAATGTCAATACGAAAACTTTGACCATCTACAAGTACTTAAAACATTTAAATGAATATCAACCAGATCAAAAGAACCATGAACATTTTATTTCCTCGCTTGGAGAAAAAAAGTGGCGCAGCGCTGTTTTGCCACACCCCGGCGGCACTACACCTACGAGTCTAGATGACTTCATTTGTGAGCTGTCATCGTCCTTAGTCATCATTTACAATCACGTGTTACATGCCAAGTTACTTCTTTCATTTTAAGCCCACTCAACAAATTAACACTGATGCCCCGAATCGAAAGGGGAGAAAAGAAGAAATGTTTGTCGCTAAAAAGATACAGATAAAGAAATGGTGTAGTCAGAGCAGAAAAAGAGGGACTGCACCAGTTCAGTACCTCCACTGTGTTGTTAGAGTGATGCAATGGGGAGGAGATCTGTGTCTGCAGTGATGGGCAAACAAGCCACACTTGAAGCATTTAAACTCGCCTTCCAGTTATGTTGAAAATTGGTTTCATGTCTAAAAGCTTCACGAATGGCACCTGCTGGTCTAAAGAGTTCTCAGCGTGAAGGCAGTAGTTCTTTTGCACCTGATATTTTGTAGTGTTATGTTATTGCCAAGTAATACATTGAGGTGTATTGCTTTATGGTCAGATGTGTCTCTACTCTTGTGTTTTTGTTACAGAAACTGTGTGTGTGTGTGTGTGTGTGTGTGTGTGTGTGTGTGTGTGTGTGTGTGTGTGTGTGTGTGTGTGTGTGTGTGTGGTGAGCAAAGGAAAGACAGACACACCTCAGGCCTTATGGAAGAACATTTTTATACTGTTGTCTAAAATCATTTTGAATAAATTTTGTGAGTCCGTATAAATATTCTGTGGAGGCGCCCCCAAAGCTGAATGCTTAAGGTGCATACCAAATGGGCATTAGTGCTCCAAACAGAATCTCTGGTTCAAATCCCGGCCGGTTGGTACATGTACTGCATGTCATTGTCCTGCTCCCTTCCCACATTTCCTGTCTCTTTCTCACTGCATCTGCAATCAAGGCAAAAATCCCCCAAAATATACTTGAAACTACTACTAAAAACAAACACGTAAAAGAGTTAGGGGGGAAGTAAAAAGTTTCAGTTCAGTTTTCAGTTCATTTTTTATTTTCATTTTATTTGTTTATTCTGGTCCGTCAGAAAAAACACGCGTATAACGGGTCATATTTGAACCACTTTTGCATATGAAGAGTTTTATATTTAACAAAAGAGTAGCACTATAGAAAGGAGATGTATTTGTAACATTTAGGCACTGCAAAACTAATAGATCATTGCACAAGCAAATGGCAAACAGTTGATGGACCAGTTCTCTCACATTTAAGAATGATGAACATCACAGGAATTTGAAGGTCTTTGGGTTTTGCACCCTTGGTAGGGCCAAAACAAGGCATTCGATGACATAATTATGGGCTGTCATTAATTGTGATGGACATTTTCCCAATTTTCAACTTATTGATTTATATCAAAAAATATATATCAAAAAAAAAAAAATCCCAGAATAAATCAATAAATCAGAAATCTACTGAACAAAAACAAAATTCTATACATTACCATGGCAAAATTATAAGAAAGGCGTTTTAAAACCACTATGTAAATTGGACAGCTGTGATCTCTGAAATGTTGAGATGATATCAAGTTTTTTTCAAGTTCTTAAATTTTATTTTCGTGGAATTTAGTCACACAATCACACATATTCAAAAGACTTTATGCTTCAAAAGTCAAACTGATGGCCTTGTGAAGATAAGCTATTGTAAATCTCGGTGACTCGTATTGTAAGCCTGGAATGTAGATTTCATTCAGTCACGAAACAAGACATTAACTGTAGAGTTTTAGTGTAAACTGCCGCACGAGCCTCAAATCTTTCAAGCTTACATCAGCCTACAGCTGTTTAAAACTGTCTGCTTGCTGAAGCTACTGAGTGGGACATCTTGCTTGCTTCCCTCTCCCTGTTGTTGAATCCTATATATCTTGGCTGACTGTACTCCACTGCTTGTTTTTGGCATTTGAACTAGAACATGGACTCCCAGCGAAGATCTACTCGGGCGCTCATTTCTACAGCAGATGGGAAAAATGTTTGAATGTATTTTGTTTTTATACTTTAACCATTATCGTGGAGGTTTTTGTGGGCTCACGCGAAGCCCCTGCTGACCCACATCACACATCCTCTTTGACTCCTATTTTCTCACCATATCACATTATTTATGTCACTTTATCCTTCGTGGCCCTTTCACTTCTGCTTTATTCCCCTCGTCTCCTGGTTTCCTCCTCGGCTCCCTGCAGCCCTCCTCCCTCTTTCATGTCACCACATATTCCACCGCTCCTCCGTCTTCCTTCTTCTTCTTCTGCCCTTTCTTTTCCGGGTGCCATGGTGACAGTAGTGGAAACGTTGGGCTGTGATAATAGCTAGCACGAAATCAACTGGGAATACACACACATATACACACATACACAGTGGGGGGCCATCAGTGTTTGAACAGCTGCTGGGGCCACTTTTACTGGTTCCTCAGCAAACACTGGAGCTGAATGAGAAGAACGATGGAGGAAAGAGGGGGGGGGGGGGGTGGCCAGAAAAGGGCGAGCAGGGGTTGACCGGGGGGGGGGGGGTGAGAGTGATAAGGTAACGTATGGACACAGGGGAGGATGGAGAGAGGGAGAGGGAGGAAAGCAGAGAGCAGGAAGGAGCCTTTTAGTGAAGAAGCCAGGTAACCAAGACACTGTGTAACTCTTCCAGTACAACATTTCATCTCTTGCTTACACATCTTTGTATTGCACTCCTCCAGTTTAGGGAATCTAAAGGACATGAAGGAACAATTAAAAATTTCTTAAATGGAGTAAATTGAGTCCATACATAGAAACCATGTAATGCTGTGTGTCTTAAACCTTTGTGGGTAATTGTCCCAGAACAAAGCCTGAGCAGGGATATTGAAAAAAAGTAGATCTCCACACCTTTGAAGTAATTGCTGAGTAATTAGTTTTAGATTGAAAGAGATGTCATTATTACTATTATTATTATTGACATTTTAAAGCATTAGATTTCCTGGTGCTTTTTCTCTGCTCAAAATTTCCTGCTTTTTAGTGTCAAAAATAACAGTGATTTTAAATGTGCCACTACAATGAGGGCAAATCAAAGAGCACAGGCTATATTATGGGTTGCTACTGTAGGTACAGTGTAAAGGGCAGGGAAGTATAATGGAAGTCAGATGTGTTGGTTCGGCATTATAGTCCCAGTCACGTTATTCGTCTCGACAGCTGTGCTAATCATAGTATAGAACGAAATGCTCAGTGACACCACATATTATTTTGAAACTAAATTTTCCTCAGAAAAGTTACACCTTGCCTTGTTTTACTCAATTTGCATGGAACTCTTTTATTTTCTCATCTCTAGTCTAACATTTCACTATATTTAAGCACAACTTTGCAAACAAGCTGCTTTTGTGAATTTGCTCTGATTCCATTGTAGTGGGATTTTATGCTGTTTAAAAAGGTTGACCTGACCTGATATCAATAATTCCTGAGCTATGATTATACGAATTATATTTTCTTCTGTCTTTTGAATGTGTTTGGTGTAGATTTTTGATTCTGGTATGGAAAGCAAGACTTTGACATTCACAACAGTTTCTTAACAATACTTTTTTTTGATGCCATCTTTATAAAATCCTTGTTAACACAAGAAAAACTACATAACACATTATGGTATACATTTTTAGTTTCTATGCCGTTAAGAAGGGGAGAGTGTAATCTGGGTGCTTTTCTGTAGCTACAATTAACAGATATTACCTCACAAAAATGTCACATGGAAACTATCACGAGGCGCTATAATATACCTATAATAAGTTTGGAACCCAGCCTAGTTTGGTGGTTGAATCAGTTCAGAAGATACAAGATAGATATGTAAGGCCACAAAGAAGTCCTAAATTTAGCCTTTCTAAAAGCATGGCTGTCCCATTTTGGTTGGAGCCGGAAAGAGGTCAGATCAATTGGGAGCAAATGGTTGCAGGATTAAGTGGTTTTAGAAAGCAGTGGTACTTTCCCTTTGTAGAATTCACAGAATTCAAGAGATGGCTGAGAGAGCAAAAAAAAAAAGTAGTTAAAGAAGGGGCTGACGAATCCTGTTAGATTTTCAAACATCACTCAAACTCCCACTTTTTCTCCTCAGATAATATGTGTGACCAAAGTGTTTGTTTGTATTAGCAGATCCTCTGATGTATCTGCACACTTGAATGAAATACATCTCTAAGTTCTCACCTTATAAACTTCTGTCTCCCACCCTACTAGCATCACCATAACAACATATAGTCATCAGGGGGAAAGGAAGTGTTGGCAGGCTGCGGGAGGAGAATTGCATCATGGTACACCAGATCTGGGTTTCCTTTCCACAGTATACAGGGGGGCACTAACAATGACCAAAGCACCGCAAACACATGACATCGTCAATGTTTACTGTTACTGGGGTATAACTGTCTTACTGGAATGACTGACGGGGATTTTTAGTCATGGTTACCCAGAAACAAAGTCTCAACCATTGGGACTCTGTAACTGGGACACTCAAACTGTAAAATAACACCAAGCTTTTAGAAGAGTAAAGGTTGCAGAGTTTCACCAGATTTCTGTTTGCTTTCACCGACCAGGTGAGGGCAATGGAATTCTTAATCAGAGGACACCAAATAACTGAGACTGTCCTTTCCCACAAAAACAAAAGATTCAGTCATTTCAGTAAATTCACAAAAATGACATGATTATGTTCAAGTGACCAGGACTTGAGCAGCTGCAGGAGTTTTTGTAGAGCCAGAGAGTCCAAGAAGGATCAGGATGGTCAACAACCTTTTAGACTTCAACATGAGATACAGCGCTGTGCAAGGACACAGAAGGACCAGTATATGGCATGTCAATATTTTAAGATGGATTCTTTCAAGGAGTCCCCAAAAACAAGCTGGAGGAAATGTGTTTATTTTGTTCTGCCCGGCCTCTCTAACATCGCCCACTTGTCTCTCTTTACTCACTTCGATGGAGCGATCAGCAGGACTTGAGTCATGACCAGGATCCTTGCTGAGTTGAGTGGGTTTGTAGTTTAACCCTTTGTGGCCACAGGTCTGAAAGGTTACAGCAGTTGTGATATTCTATTGGTTTCAGTGCATGTTAGAGAGAGACTGTCAGGTTCATAACTTGTGGTGATATCTCAGGAAAACCTTGAAGGAATTTCTTAAAATTTGGCACAAACGGACTCGAGGATAAACTGATTTGATTTTGGTGGTCGATATTTTGCATTGTGGTGTGTAATTAACCATTATTTTGTATTCCTTCATGTTGAAAATGGCCGTCACCGGAGGCATTTAACTGTCCGTTTGTCCCATTCTTGTGAACGCAATATCTCACAAACGGAATTAATTTTAAATTTGTCACAAACATACATTTTCTGTCATAAAAGGTCAAATGTCAGCTTCAATATGACATTATAATGTTCTACAAAGACACTTTTCTGGCCATTAGTCAACACCATAACTTAGAAACAGAAGGGGAGATTGTGACCATGTTTTGCATTTAGATGGATAATGAATTGGTGACGCTAATCTTGGGTGTCCACCTTCAAACTGTGTTAATTGTATTGATCGTCTGTGCTTTTGGGTTGAAGAAATGTGTGATAAGCATCCACGCTTCTTTGCATCAACATCTATAGTTGAAGCACTGTCTACTGTCATGGCTTCAACTTTGTGTTCTATCAGAATCAGCTTTATTGGCCAAATTCCTTTAAATATGCTGTAAAGAAAATTCCAAGATTTGATTCTCAATACATTATATACGTGTGGAATTGTTCTTGTTCTGACAGAACATTGTGTCTTTAGTAAACTTCCTCCGCAAAAGAGCCTAGCAGACTTCATTACATTGTTTTGCATACATAATGTGATGTCATGGAAATCAGCTCACTGCTTCTTCACATTTCATTAGAGCCTCTGGATAATGAAGAAAAAATGGTTGTTTGGATGTTTGAAATTCTCTTCGTTGTTTTTTGTTTTTTTTACGTCTACTCCATTCACAGAGATTTGATTGATCGTTACTGTCTCAGATAAACAATTGAGAAAATTGATTGAGATACTTCTTGATTTTTTTCCCCCCTTCAATTCAGCTGTGTCTATTGCTCAGTTAGGTTTTTCAAGGCTGATCAAAGTTGTTGTCTGTCTTAGAGGAAATGTTATGCTGAGTTGGATATTAGGATACCCTGCAGAACATAATGAAAAAAAACCAATATCTTTTGTATTTTGCTGCAGTGAATATGGTTTGTAAATATATGGAATGTATTTCCAGACAGTAAGTTGCTGCATTTGTTGCTTGATGGAAATTCAGGCACTCGGATATTACAAAATATTGCACACTACTGTGACATCACCCATTGGTTTGTTAGCTGCTGTTTAGTAGGTCTTGAATCTGCATTTAGGCTGCCAACATATTGATTTTTTGAAGTGATCAGATAGAAAGGACCTATGAGTGAATCTGACTAAGAACCCGAGGACACTGCTTGCCCATCTATTTCGGAAACCTGACTGGAACCTCAGACATGTCAATCAAACCAGGCACGCCCCCCAAACATGATTCATTTTGAGACCTAATATCTAATTATGTAATTATTTTCAGGAGGACCACCAGAATACTGATCATAAGGAGTACATTTAGCTAATGACAGCACAATATACTGACTTTGTATTTCATGAAAGAAGTTGATGCCTTTTGAATGGGAGTTTATTGAAGCTTTACACTTTAAGGTGCTTCTGTATTGGCTTCACTTTTCAGACTACATCCATTTTATATACAGTCTATGGTCCTACAACTTTGACTTTTTATTCTCAGTTTGTCCACATGACATCATGAGGCTGATTATCAGGTATAGTCTTCTGTATTTTTAATGCTTTGTCTTATCTATACGTTTCAGTTTTATAAATACTCTGAATACTACTTTTTTCTTCTTCAATACACCTCATCTACTATTGTGGTAAATATATTTTTCATTGCTGAGTTAAAGCACAATTCTGATGCAACAGTAATTTTAACAGGAGTCAGACTAGCTTCAAGATAAAGGCAATATCTTAAGTGATGAAGTTATTCCAAGCAAGTCAGACAACCCTGTGATCTGAAGGGAGGAATATACGAACACTGCGTGGATTTTTAACATACTTGTTCTCTCCTGTGAAAGCTGCAATGACCTCCCCTGTCTCCCTTCACACATTCAAACGACTGACAATTGGGAGTCATATCTTGTAATAGATAAGCGTGCTAAGAGACACTGCAGCTATCCCAACGGCTGCTGCGCCTGACTTTGTTAAACCAAACTGAACTTTAATAATGTGGAATGCAGTTTGATGAGCTCTGTTAACCACACAGCCTTGTAGCATTAGGAGGTTATGAATATTTAACAACGGTGGCCCCAGTAGGAATGAGACTTATAATCCCTACAGCATTAGTGCCTTCCACTATAATGTGAGCCGCTCAGAATCGCTCAAGGCACCTGCTTCATTGTTTCTGTGTGTGATAGATTCAAAAAGGGCGTGCTTACATAACTGTATGAAAGAAAGGAATTGGATACAGCTGCATTTATTTAGTTGATTCTGATTGCTTGGCACAGGTTTGGCTGACGTCCGTGCAAGAGCAAATCAAATCAAGTGTATTCAGCTTGGTACAGAATCAAAGGGACTTGACTAAATAATTCAATTTGCCAATTTTCTCTCTGTTTGGCACTTGTAGGTGCACATAACACTGGGTACCATTTGTGAGATTTTTGAGACAATTCTCTCCGAGAAGAAAGCCCCGGCATCGGTGACGTCAACAAGTGCCTGGATGGCTGGGTCAACAAAACATCAACAACATATCTCCATTTGAGATGGGAGACTGCTGTTTGTTTCTCAACTCCCATCAAAGTTGGGTTATTTTTCTCTTGACCACAATTGCTTTAAAAGTTTAAAATACTTTATTTTTTATTTTTTATGACACTTAGCCATATTTACATGTTTTTATTACCTATATCATGATTCTGATTACATTGTGTCTCAGTTTTCATGGAGTATAATGTACGGACTTGCTGTGACAGTATTGTGCTAGTGTGGTGTTGGGTAATTGCCAAAAACATCAGAGGAAGAAAATGTCTATCACTACTAGCCAGCTAAGATTTATACAAAACTGACAAAAACACATTAATACAAGGGTTAATCAAAAAGAGAGATTGCCTCCTGTTCCCCATTAACTGTAATTGTCCATGACATGTCCATGACAAAATCACAGACGGGACCAGCGCTCTCAAAAATGTGTGTAACTCAGGTGCTGATGATGATTGAATGATGAAACTTGGAATACTTACCCACAAAGGTTATAGTTTCCCTCTGCTCTGTGCACATCATGGTGCTACTTACTGTTCACACGCAACAGGAGCAATCTCAAAATCTTTCGACTGACCCTCATAGATGAATTCCATCTGCGGACTAGGAGTACGTTTGGGTGTCTTTATTGGGTCTCATTCACGCTACTCCCTCACCATTACAGATCAATTCTTATCCCTGATCAGTTCAATCACCAATCATGAGATATTTGCTGTATTTACTGAAGCAAATTTCAGTATGTGTCACTGTAACTATGGGTGTAACAGTGTGGATATTAATTCTGAATCGTTTAGTAAGTGATGTTCAGTTCAGTGAGAGACTAACGTGCGTTGCTCCTTGAGATCCGAGCGGAGAGAGCGCGCAGCTGGAATGCTGACTGCAGGAATGTTCACCAGAGCTGTTGCCCGTGAGTTGAATGTTCATTTCACTATCATTAGCCGTCTCCAACATCGTTTTAAGAGAATTTGGTAGTACAGAATTTGGTAGTACACCCAACCGGTCTCACAACCACAGACCTCATGTAATTACGTAAGCCTAGAACCGTAACATCCATCGGCTGATGCGACAGCTGGATTGCACAATTGAAAAAATTCCACACAAACTGTCAGACACCGTCTCAGGGAAGCTCATCTGAGGGCTCGAGATCCTTACCAATGTCTTGCCTCATGCCTGCAAGGTTTTGTACAGAATTCCTGGAAGCTGAAAACATCCCAGTTCTTGCCTGGCCGGCAAACTCAAGACATCGAGCATGTTTGGGAGGCTCTTGATCAGCGTATAAGATAGCGTTTTCCAATTCTTGCCAATATCCATTAATGGTACACAACCATTGAAGAGGGGTAGACCGCCATTCACAGGCACCAATCAAACACTTACTCAACTCCCTATCAAGGAACTATGTCGCAATGCATGAGGCTAATGGTGGTCACTCAGACACTGACAAATTTCATACCCCTCCCTCAAAAAGAAAGTATGCCAAAAGATACAACTACACATTTTAGTGTTTTAATTTTTTTTTTTATTGTGACCTATCCGAAATATAAAACCAAAGTGTTGGGTTTATATTTTTGTTAAGTCTAATGAGCCTCCCAACAGGCGCTTAATTAACCCGTCAATTTACTTAATGTGCTGGTAGATGCACGGTTGTGAATTTGGAGGCGTGTATGCCAAACCCCTGCAATCTACTTTTACCCATAGCTCCCTTGTCTATGTGGGTTTGCAGAGTTGTTTACTTGTAGTTTGTGTTCAACTCCATTTTAAGTGTAAATGGCGTGTAAGAAGTCATTTTCACCCAAAACAATGATGTTTCCCAACAATAACCAAGTCGTCCTCTACATTAGCCTAACTAACCCTTAACGACAGTACAGCCATGGTATATAATGTTCTCCCGTTATTAGTAATGCAACATTAAGAAGCCCTTAAATGTACAATGTGATCGTATCACACATATTTGAATGAAAATTAAAATAGCTTTTGATATTTACAGAAATATTCTATTTGTTTCTGACAAGTTCTTACACACAATTGCCAAGGTGCTCACAAACATACTCATTTTTGTAATTCCATTAGTCAAATGAATTCATTTTGACAGCGTTTAACTAAGGAGAATGGCACCAGTGTGGAACCCCTGAATGCACCTGTCACAAACCTGTTATCCTTAATACTCCAATTAATCACTCTGTGTTCAAGGCTTTTAGAAATGCGACTTACGTACACGCACGTACACAGCAGGGTCAAAACACCTTGAAAGCTCTGTGCTCAACTCATTTGTTATGATGTTGTTTATTTATTTCCGGTCTTTTCTAGGCCACATATTTATTCCATTTTTGATTGACCATGGAGGCTTTCATCTTTTTTTCTCTGTGTATGCTATTGCGTTAAACAAACCTGGCTTTTACTCTTTGACTCTCTTCCACCTGCCTCTTTTCGAATTGAAGCCAACATAATTGCATCTATGAACACCATTGCTCTCTGCAGCCCCCCCGATACATCATCGGTGTCCCGGCTCCCAGCCCGGCGCATACTGGAGCACGGTCACTGTTTAATGAGTATGCGTCGTCTCGCTCGGCTCCCTCTAGTTCGTTTGCAATCTCTTCTCTGTTATGGAGATTTATATTGGCCTGTGAATAAGTGATGTCTCCCTTATCTGAGGCGTTTGGCTGGGCTGTGGAACTCCTCTGTGTATGCGTATGTTTAATGAATGAAGCTGGTGAAACACTGATATGCTATCTTGTCAATGTTTAGAGTAAAAGGGGAGACACCAGGATGCCAAATGTTCCTTAGAGACATTTAATACCACAAAAAAAAAAAAATCACTGTAAATTTAAAGTATTACTTTGTCTGTCAGGGAAATTGATATTAGCTGATTGTTGTTTTCATTTCAAACTATAGAGAAAAATGTTGTTGTGTGTCCCCACAGTCCTGAAGTACAAATGTGTTTTTGCTCCTAAGGAACAAATGTAAAAATCAATCACTTTCTCAGTCGTTTAAAATCGACTTTCCGGCGCCATGATTCAAAATGACTCCTCTGATAGGCTGCGTCGAGTCAACGGCTTTAAAAGATGTGAATGATTAGGAGAGCCAAGGGAGTAACCTCGGGCCATTTTAATCTGCAATAGACAATAATTGTCTATAAGCAATGGATCAAATGATATGAGGAGGAGGTTTCCCGTTGCGACAGGCAGAAAATGATCGCCCGACTCAGCAGTCCCCCTCAGCTCTACAGAGTGTTTTACAGTCCTCCTGCTTATTGATTTGGTTCCCTCGCACGCTCTCATCGGTGTCGTTTTCATGCACAGCAGACAAGTGAAAACCCCTGTGGTCTACCAATTAAATGCTAATATTACTCCATATCTGCTGGACATTTAATAAGCTACTGTTTGTGAAAAGGGAAGTATTTATACGATGCTTCTGTTGCCCAATAAGTGACAAGAAATTAATGTAGGTTTGAATTTCAGTTGCAGAGGAAGAAAATAGTTAATGAAGAACATTTAAGAAGCTACCAACTGCTCTGAGCAACGTTGTCTTACTGCATCACAAACCTTTGGCACGTTTACGTTATGTCCATAAACTAGCTCTAAACCATAAAGGAAGCCTGGTATTATGCCAAGCTGTGTCATACACCCATCAGCCCACTAGAGGATACCATGTCAGAGTCACGTTTTCCCTCACCTAGGCATGAAAAATAAGGTGTTGTTGGTTTAGGGAGCAAAAATCTCTTGTTTAGGGTTAGAAAACGATCATTTTTGAGTTAAGATAAGTAGTATTAAGTTTGTAATGTTGCCCAGAGTTATGGAAGTTAAATTTTACATTGACTTTTGCTTTGTCACAGACTTGAACACCAGTCTCCTGAGTTAAAGTCCAATGTTTGTTTCATCTCGCTACCTCCTCTCTACATGGACTTCATCATTCTTTGTACTGCATCACATGACCTCCTTCTTCGACAACAATATATGCGTGGACTTTTCACGCTCTCCTGAGGCAAAACGTGACACTGACACGTTATCCTCAAGTGGACTGATGGGTGTATTACACACTTTGGCCTGATACTGGACTGAAATATTACATTTGAATGTTTTCCAGTCTTTGTAAAATATGTGATGGAGCCTACCTTTAATAGTTTTGCATACTTTATTTTTTATTTATGTAAATTGTCAAAACAATGAACAGAATGTTTTTAACAGAAAATCCTGCAGACTGTGGCTTTTTGACAATATCAAATTATCACTTTTATTTACCTTGTGGCAAACAAATTGCTCTGCAAACCCCCCCACCTTCATTCTTTAGGGCTACTTAAACTGCAAGATTAGGTCGGCCTCGGAAAAGATCAACGTTTTAATGGCATGCAGCGAATACCTGGGGTATTTGGATTTGGCAAACAGTTTTGCAAATTTAGGCACAGACGAGCAACTGGCTGATTAAAACCTTACCGAGGGTATTGTACAGTCACGCATTGACTACCTGCCTATTCATGACGAGCTAATCCATTCATTGTGTGCGTGTGTGTGTGTGTGTGTGTGTGTGTGCGTGCGCGTGCCTGTTGCTGTGTCTCTATCGATCCAGCAGGCACACCTCTTTCACTTCCTTTGTGATGTGTCCACACATCCTCCTGTCCTCACCTGTTTTCGTTCACTTTCTCTTCGTAGTATTTTAACTCTACATTACATTTTCCATTGTTCGCTTTACAGGGACACACATGGAAACGGTCTAATGGTACAAAACGATCTTTTTTTTGTATTATTTTGCCACTAAAACTTTGTTCATATCTTCTTGCTCTTCCTACAGCACTGAGTAAACAGCAGGCAGGGATGGATTCCCTGGCAAATATTCTGTTTAATTATGCAGCATGTGTTTATGGCTGGAATTAGTCCTGCACAATTAATTTTGTATTAAAACTGAGATTTTGACTCATTCCTCTGCTCAGTTTCCCCCACAATGTTTATGCTCTATTTGCATTAGCGGGGGTGGGGTGGTGGGGGGGATTGCTTGTATGAGACCACACATTCCCCTAAACTGCAAGCAGAGTTCTCCTAAAGTTGCACCACAAATTTATACAGTACAACTAGGATTTACTTCATTTATAAAATTTGATGAGTCCATGAAGGCCAAAGAAAATCCCTGCTGCCCAATCACACCTCCAGAATTAGTCTTGGTATGATGCATTTCCATTCCAACGAGGACTCGGGGAGAGGGGGATTACAGAGGCAAAGTTTTGTTGTTGAACCTAAAACTTAGGAGAGCAAGTGTGTCCTGAGTTGTACAGCCCCTGTTGGAGGCGTGAAGTTGGAAGACGAAAAGGTGTCATTCATGACCTTTTTTGCATTTGGGCTGCAAAGCAGCACGGCTTTTGAGGTGTTTTTGACACGGCTCACCCAGTACATACACAACTCTACAGTCTTCCATACATCTGACAGAATATAATATGAGCCATCTCTGTTGGATTAGGATGTAGTGATGTAGACAAAGGGAAATCGTCACGATAAAGGTGTGCTTATTGGATGTAGCCTTGCGCTCCGATGGCTTTTATCAGTTTCACAATAGACTTTTTTTTTTTTTAAAGCATCAAAATGATTCCCTGTAGTGATTCCCCACTATGCAAGGTGACTCCTGTTGTGTTTCATGTACAGACTGTATATAAAAATGGATGTTGTCTCCAGGTCTAAAAAGTAAAGCCAATACAGGGTGCCTTAAAGTGCTGTACCCTTGTGGGCCATTAGGGTCTGGCTACAAAAAACCTCTGGCTCCAGTAGACTCTTATTCAAAATGCTGTTTAAGTGACTTGTCTGGTGTGCAGTTAGGTTTACAGTTAGGTCACAGTTCTTGGGTTCTCAATCACATCCACCCATCACTCCTCTCCAGCTCGTCCAAATGTGAGCTGCGTTCCAAATTGCGTACTTTTTCTTTCCACTTTCAGTATGTACTGCAACTACCCTTCAAGGAATGTACTGTTGCATGCAGTATGCATACAAGTGGGACGTACCACTTCGTAATAAAAACTGCGCCTTGAACTTTAGCCCTCTTCGTCGTATCGGTCGCGATCTGTAGTGCGACATTTGAAGAAAAAAGGAGAAATGATGCTTCCTTTTAATGCTTTTTTTTTTTTTTTTCTTCTTCTTCTTCCTACTTCTTACTTTTTGCATACTACAATTTTCGTACTATATATTGGGGCATACTAAATCTTTCTCTGCCTTTCTAAATAGCATGTTAGTATAGATATTGGAACACACAGATGGTTACTTCTGGCTCCAAAACTAAAAAACAAAAACAACGGCCAAACTGGAGGCTTCAAAGTTCACTAACCAGTGGGTGACATCATGGTGGCGTGCCACTGATCGCTTCGAGAAGTGATGAGGAGCAGGCAGTTCTATTTCTTTGTGACTCCACTCCCCCAGATTGTTTTCATTCTCCAACACAGTCATCGACCCCATTATTCTGTAACGGATACAAAATAATGTAAAAGCTTGCTGTTCTCAAAAAACAAACAAAAACCATGAAACCCATTCCATATGGTCCGATTTATTTTATGTTACTTCATCAGAAATTGGAAATTGAACGCTGGTTTATCAGCAACTTTTGCACCAAGAAGCACCAGTACTGATGGTCACCTGCCTTTGAAACAAAAAGCTCCTTGTTGCACCTTTTAGAAAATACCTTCCCCAGAGGCTTCCTCGTGCATGGATCTGTGTCTCCATTTGTGTGTGCAGGTGTGTGTTAGAGTAGATGACCATCTGTTACTGTGGTTCAGACTCGGGTACAAGAAAGTACAGCGCCTTTCGTTCACTTTGCACTCAGTCTGCATGGAATTAACATCTGATTTTCCGCGGTAGGAGCGGTTCCGAGTCCTATAATCGCAGTAGGGTAGCAGTTGTCAACGTGCTCAGAAGCGCTTTGATTGTTTATTGATTCATGCAAGGTGGCATTTAGGCTGTCATATCCTGGATGGGAAGATCGTTGCACTGCCGATGTTCATTTCATGTACGGAGGCTGTGGCTTTGAGTCAGCTTTACATGCTGCCGTCTTTATGATGTGAAATACTGCAGCTGCATAAGTTTAAAAATTGGTTTCCTCCTTCAAGCAGCAGCCGCTGTAATGAAAATCCTGTCAATTTCGATGAATGCTGAGTTTTCACAGCAGCAAAAAAGGGGAAAAAAAAAGACCCACAGAAAGTTCTCAAAACAATTCTGTGTCAATATTAAAGCCTGTAGTCACTTTCTGCCCGTGTGCTCAGCGTGTCAAAACGTACTGTCAGGTTTTAAATATAGTAACTTCAGCTAAAGTCACAGCTTTTATATTTTGAGGTTTGTATCAAGTTGCATTACATTGCATTTCATTTAGCTGACACTTTTATCCAAAGCGACTTACAATAAGTGCATTTCAACCATGAGGGTACAAAACCCAGAACAAGAATCAAGAAAATACAATTTTCTTCAAGATAGCCAAACTTCAAAGTGCCATTTTAAGTCCTACTAAAGTGCTTCCTATTCAAGGTAAAGTCTGAAGAGGTGTGTTTTTAGTTTGCGGCGGAAGATGTACAGAGTTTTCACTGTCCTGATGTCGGTGGGGAGCTCATTCCACCATTTAGGAGCCGGGACAGCAAACAGTCGTGATTTTATTGAGTGTTTAGCTCAGTGAGGAGCAACAAGCTGATTGGTAGAAGCAGAGCGGAGGGAGCGGGCTGGGATGTAGGGTTGGACCATGTCCTGGATGTAGACTGGACCGATCTGTTCGCAGCACGGTACGCAAGTACCAATGTTTTGAAACGGATGCGGGCGGCTACTGGTAACCAGTGAAGGGAGCAGAGGAAGAGGAGGAAGAGGAGAAGCGGAGTAGTGGGGGTGAAAGTTCTTTCAGTTCCATGTAAAATCACAGTTTTATTTACAGTTTATACTTCAAATCCAGCTGTAATCCTTTTTCTTTAGTTTTTTTTAAAAAGTCAGTTAAATTAGATCTGACAGAATTAGTTGCCTAATGAGCTTAGCAATTTACAGAAACTTAATTTACAAGTATTTATTTAATTCTAAAGTCTTTTTCAAGCAAAAAAAAAAAAATCTCAATATTAGCTTCTTAAAGTGAGGATTTAATGACGGCCTTGTTTTATTACTCCATCAGCACAGCAACACCATCAGTTCATCATGATGAACTGAATATCTTTGTGCTGATGGAGTAATACAACAAGACCTTCTATAAACTGTCCTTCATGGGCTTTTTTCGGAGATGGGAGATTAACATCAGGCCTATTCATGTGTACGTGACTCATGTCCGTTTCACGTTTGCCACTTTGGAAATTACTAAATAAATCTTCCTTTTCAAAACACCGCCACCAGCTGAGAAAGACATTTTCAGTAAAGTCGTGACATTACAAATTGTGTGACTCTTAATTATCCTCTATCAAGTTATCCATAAATGCATGATTACATAAAGACTTGTCGACAGGTGAATTGTGCATCCAGCTGTGTGGGTTTCTATGAGCAGGAAAAAAAATGTAAAACTGAAATAAAAGAAATTTCACACCTCTAAGATAAAATGAAGAGAGACGCACGATGCTGAGTGAAATTGTTCCTTCCGCCGTCAGGGTGAGAGGGTGCGTCAGCACAGGCGATGCTGGGCGATGCATTAGTAATGGCCCTTTACTTCACATCGAGACCACCTCCCAGTGTGCTCACGTCATTGGACAGCGTCTCTCTTCTCCTGGTGTGTGTGGGTGTGTGTGTGTGTGTGTGTGTGGGCGTGTGTGTGAGAGAGAGAGAGACAGAAAGAGAGAATGATAGAGACGGAATAAGAGGGAAATCTAGGGGGAAAAGAGTGACATGTACAAAGTAATTCTATTGATGTGTGATTCATTCGTCGCTTCAGTTTCATTGGCCACTTTGAAGAGAGACGGTAAATTATTACAACAAATTATCCTCATAAATATTATCTCATCTTACATGTTGCATTATTTGATTAAAATGTTATTCAAATTCCTCCCAAGTGGCTCGCATATGTAACAAAACCTGTCCGTTTGATAAATCACTGGACAACACACTCTGACATGATGCCATTTCTTGTGGAAAGAAACACAACAGGACGCAGCCACCCGTAGTTTTATGAAGCTCCTTCTCGTTCTATTATTCATATTTGAGGTAAGAATTTCCCAGCATGAATAATGAAGCATGTTTTTTCTGTATTGTAAATTTTGTGTGTGTGCGTGTGTATGCGAGCAGTGCGTGGTTGCCCTGGACAGTTAGCCATAGATGAACAATCAAAAAAGGAATGAGGTGCTTCACCTCAACTTGCAGCACGTAGAAAATGAGGTGGACGTTGACATTTCATTAAGGGATTTATTCTATGACATTTGAATATTTTAAGTGTTTGACACCTGCTTTTGAATGAACCAGTCACTCTGTGGATTAAAGCTGCTCAATGACGAGATAAAAAGTGAACCAGTCAAACTGAGACTCAGGCTCTCGTGTCAAAACACATGCCAACTCAGATTTTAGGTTACGTCTGCGCACTGGGCGTTGCACTGGAATGGTTCTGCTTTCATCGTCCTAACGAAGAGCCTTTTACATAACAGTGTGGAGCTTCGTGTTTTTTAACATTGCATAACAATCTGAAAGCAATTGGAGAAAGAGATGAGTAAAACTAAGGGATGGTTTCGGATCACCGACGCTTAACTATAAACTTGATCAAAAAGCAACATTTTTAGCCTAAACTTAAAATTGGGAGCTGGTTCCATAGAAGAAGGTCCTCAAAGCTAAAAGCTCTGCCTCCCATTCTACTTTGAAAATCCTGGGAACCACAAGTAGGCCAGCGAAGTCGCATAAAATGGTACGATGAAGTCTTTAAGATATGATGAGCTCGGTCATTAAGGGTGTTGTATGTAAGGAAAAGGGTTTGAAAAGTAATTTCTTAACATACAGGTGGCCAGTGAGGAGGCACTATAAGGGAGAAATGACTAAATCTGGTCATACTCTTCCTTATAATAATTGAGAACATTTGTTGAAAATAGCAGATGATGATTTCATTTAATTAAAGCAATTGAAATATCTCGGCTCCATCATTGACGATTGTCAATAATGTAATGTTACACAACCTTAGAAACAAGCCACAACGTGTCAGTGAAGGTGCCGTGTGTGTGCTGTCACATGTTACAGGTGAACTCTGGTACTTCAACAAATAGCACTTCACTCTGGGTCATAACAGCCTCTGAAAGCTCACAAGCTGGTAGCATTAGCACATCAACATGTTTTCCTGTTCAATTCTATAGAAAAGCAGCAATTTAAACCCTTTTGCCTACTTTTTACCTCTCATCCTGTTTGTCCAATGAAAACACAGAAATGGTTGCTTGTTTCAGTGCATACGACAATACTGACATTTCTTTCAAATTCATCTGCTTTCAAAAAAAAAAGTGTAGGTGTAGATCCTAATGGGTTCAACTTGTGTGGGATTCTCTGACTGCTCTGTAGTGGTTTGAAATCGGAGAAAAAGAAGCATTTAACCATCTCGGATTAATGTCTGATCACTTGAGTGTATAACATGCAGATGAGCAGATGTGCCAGCTATCAAGAGGCTTCGTCAAACTTGCAACATAGGCAGCCTTCACTGATTATAGAGGATGTGGATGATTTACTTTGGAAAAGTGATGGTCTTGGTGCCTGATGGCTGCAGTGTGTGTGTGTGTGTGTGTGTGTGTGTGTGTGTGTGTGTGTGTGTGTGTGTGTGTGTACACACATACAGGAGCGACAGTGTTTTCCCAGCCTGACCGGCATTGCAGATAGCAAAGGTGCGGCGGAGCCCCATGATTCATGTAGCCAACAGCGTTTCTCCACCTCATTTATTCAGCACATAGACGCAGAACTCATGCTCCATCCTGAATATCACATGACGAAAAGGCACGCAAGTCACCGTGTGTGTGTGTGTGTGTGTGTGTGTGTGTGTGTGTGTGTGTGTGTGTGTTTGTGTGTGTGTGTATATGTGTGTGTCTGTGTGCGGGGGTGGGTGTGTTTTTCCGACTGCGCTGGCTGCCGTCCGGCTTACCTATGAATAATCATTCCTCTTTGAAATGTCACCTTCCAAACTCAGTGGCCCCAAGCGGGTCACAGTGGGAGGGGCTGTCATTACTCTGTGTGTGTGTGTGTGTGTGTGTGTGTGTGTGTGTGTGTGTGTGTGTGTGTGTGTGTGTGTGTGTGTGTGTGTGTGTGTGTGTGTGAGTGAGCAGCATGTGATATAGAGAGTCAGATCTAGACCAGGGGAAACGGTAATTAAGAAACCAAGGATGGGAGCTGAAAACATTTGAGATTTACAAATGAGACGGGCTTCTTAGGTATACAATATGTGTTTGCTTTGTGTGTGCTTGTGTGGAAACAAGGTGATAGCATCTTTATAGCCCTTGTTACAATCTCTGTATTCATGCTCACGTCTCTGGGGGCGCCGCGTCGCCATGGAAACGTCTTTTAAAATCCATAGTCGTACTTTTGGTGCAGAGAAAAGGCCCCCCTTAATTCATCCGACCAGTAAAAAGAATAATGCGTTATACATTCCTATTAAGTAGATTTGTACTGCAAAGCGCTGCCGTCCTCCTGGTGTCCAGAATTTTAATGCAGTGTAATAATTGCTTGTATTCAGAGCATCAGATGGGGGAGACATGGCCAGAGACACGGGCTCAGTTATCTTGAAACAATCATCTTGAGCAGTTTCAGAAATTAAAGTAGCAAAAAAAAAAAAAAAAAATCAAACATTTTCTTAAAAGTTGCCTATAGGCCTGCTTTTAAATATGTATTCAATTACTTTCAATATAATGCAACTTACAATTTCTAGCTTTTTCCAGACCACTTTACAACATGAGTTCTTCTGTCTTGAAGTCCCAATGATTCCTATTGATTGTCCCTCTCCTCACTTACAATTGAAATGAGTCACTTAACACCTGATGAGTCATGAGCAGCAATGAATTAGCTTTTGAAGAAAGGATATGCTTTATTTTACAGCTTTTTTCAGCAGTTGCATGAAAAAATGTTTCTTGAAAATTGCAGATTGTTACACGCCTATGGTGACCCAAAACCCCAGAAAACACCATCTTTGTAGATTCAGTGTTTGGTTGGTCTCTTCTGGGCTATTGTAGAAACATGATGAGCTCCATGAAAGATGACCTGCTTGCATATGTCCATATGAAGAGCTCATTCTGACAGTTAACTTAACATCACTGCCACCAACAAGGTGTTTCTAAACAGTAAACACAATCAATACCTCTTCTTAGTAATATAAGTTGATTTGATGCATGACAAGTCAACTTTTTGGAGCAATAGGAGGAACGACGACTGGTTTCTTGAAAAAAAAAAAAAAAAAAATAACTTTTTGTCTTTCTTTGCTTTGTTTGTTTGTTTGTTTTCTTTCTTTTTCTGTCTTGATTTGTTTGTTTCTTTGTTTATAGTTTATTTTTCTTATTTCTTTTTTTCTTTGTTCTTCTGTCTTTGTTTTTTGTTTCTATCTATCTATCTATCTATCTATCTATCTATCTATCTATCTATCTATCTATCTATCTATCTATCTATCTATCTATCTATCTATCTATCTATCTATCTATCTATCTATCTATCTATCTATCTATCTATCTATCTATCTATCCATCCATCCATCCATCCATCTACCCTTCCTTCCTTCCTTCCAGCAGTGACTTATTTCATTGGTATATACTTTCCTCCGAGCAGCTTTTTTTCCAAAGTGTGGATGTGATCTAATGTTCCTCTATGAATATCAAAGAGGAAAATGGAGCAGTAAAATTGTTGGCATGATGGAAAACTGAATAAATTTTGGACTGAAATGCCCTGTGTAGACCAAAACTAATCTATGTGGGAGGCAGAATAACTTTAGTGGAGTCACCAGCAAATTAACTTCACATGGTAAGGTGTATAAAAAGCTCTTGAGCAATAAATACACAGCTTTATTCAGGTCACTACTCCGTGTACATTATTTATGTTAAGTGCAGTTTTACGACTTGTTTTTGTGTGTCTGCGTGTGTGTGTTGACCCAACCGTTAGACAGCTGCGTTGCCGCTGGTTAACACTGCGCACCATTAAGTGCTTCATTAGTTCTGAGGTGTTGGTGACTTGACGGTTATTTTCCTGTCACACATATTTGCGCCCAGCATCGCTGCTGTCAATTCAGTTCTCCGCTTATGCAAAAATGTTTATTTCCAGACAGCCGGGGGATTAAGGCACAGTGACGTCTGGACAGGATTGTCTTTCTCGCCGGTAGCAAAGCAGCTTCTTAGCTTAAGATATACCATTCCTGTATCAAAGTGGAGCACCCAGCGCATGTTTTTACACTGCAAAGTAGCTGGCAGAACTAGTGGGACTTAACAGTTTTGTAAGCCAGCTTGCACACTTTGGGACGGCACCATACTGCAGGACAGAGTATCCCTGTGGTGGGTTTCTATCTGGCCGGGGAGGGGTGTCTTTCAGCCCGCACAGCCATGTACATAAACACCTACCCATCCAGACGCTGGCAGTGGACGCTCACGGCGGTGCTTTGATGGTAAGGTATTGTCAGATCAAAGCTGTCCTCGAGAACTCCTTGCTCATGGAATACTTGCCCTGTGTCCTTGTGTGGAACTTATCTTTGATCAAACGAAATGGCCAGCAGGTTGCTGAGTGACTTTTTCTAAGTTACCAAAGAGACTCAGTGGGGATGTTGTGTAGCCGTAGAGACGCTAAACTTAGTGTGAGCTCGCTGTACAGGGCAGCATGCTGGTCCTGATAAGCTCCCGGTGCACCGTGACGATATCAACACGCACAAACAGGAGCTTGGGAATTGTACTCTTCTGTCAACGTTTTTTTGGCCTACAAGGGTGTGTGATTCTACTCCACAATGTTAAAACTTAGCGTCACATTTAGTAACACTGTAGGAGGAAATGAACCGAGCTGCAGTGGAGGTGATTTGATTGAACTGCGAAAACAATAATTGACACTGAGCTATTTAAGAAGTTTTTGTACCCTCCTGGAAGCCAGTGGTGTGAAAAAAAAAAGCGTCATTCCCTGCTGGTGAACTTGAATTATTACTGGAAGAGAAAGAGGTGACCTCAACCCCTGTAACAATGTCACTGCAATGTTGCTTTGGCTGCGGCCCAAACACATTTAAACTCTCGAGGCAGATGTTGTCAAATGTGTCAAAATAACTAATATTTTGAATCACGGGATCTCCTCCGCTTCATCTTCAGTCGCGTTCACAGAGGCAGGTGAGCTGTCAGTCAAATCTTCAAACAAACCACCATACAATTGATTCAATTGCCTTGTCACACACAGATGTAACTATGAGTCCTCTGATAATAAATCAAAGCGGTAATCTGTTAACTTCGTAAACCTTTTGCAGCCGTAGTGGTGGGCTGCCCGTCCAAGAATGCCTTGACTGAGCTCATGTCTTTCCCTTTGCTGTGTAACAAGAAAATAAACACTTTATTACATCAGTTTCAATTCTAGCACGCAAGACATAGCTTCGTAATTAGCATTTTGCTGGGGCATCACTATGTCATACTGTCGCAAAGTTGTTAAGATAATAGCTCCACCGTCTCATTGTCTGTTGTTTGACTTGAGAGGTCTCTCTGTTTGTCCAACAAACATAACTGCTTGTCTGAGACATTTCAGTTGCACTTTTCCTCTGCTGCTCCGGCCAGTTGGCAGTGAACCTTAATTTGTAGAGTTCAACCAATACTGGAATTTTGAGGCTAATGGTGCTATTTGGAAGTAAAAATAGTACTTTTTTTTTGGACAATGATCCCCTTAAATGTGGTTATCAAATACTTTGGGCACACTTGTGACCAAGATATCCAATGGAGGCAGTATATTTTACTGTTTTAGTCCAGACTGACATCAGCGCACTGGAGGAATAAACTTTACTGGGAAGTTAAGAATTCTAAATAAATATTTAAAAAAAAGAAAAAGTTACCGCAATTATCTTTTTCTGCAGTATTTTCTTAAAAAAAAAAAAAAAAAAAGGATTTCTCATCGTCGCATATCGGTGATATATCTTTGATAGGCCAATATCAGCCGATCAAATCGTCTGGCCGATATATTGTTTTAGGCTCTCATATTTTGTCCATAATACAAATAAACAAACACAGTAAGCATGTTTAGTGGCTAAAAGAAGAGCAAGAGAAATAGTATATATTCACTGGGACTTTTATTCTATATCTGTCTTCCTAACACACAGTGCTCTTCAGCCATGACAGTGATTGCTGATGAGACATGACAAGAGTTTCATATCTCTTTATTGATCTTTGTATTGATATATAATGGCTTGTTTATGAGGTAAAATGAGGTTCAAGGTCAGAGGAAAAAAAGGGCTTGAGCATGAAGTCTGTGCCGCAGAAAGGTATGAAGCTGATGGTGGTCGGAGATTGTAATGTTTCCATTATGTCTGAGCTTCTTATTTCAGTGAAAAGGCTGTCTGACATTTCTGAAGTCCGTGCACCTGCTGTGCCCACTTATTTTCTAGTGCTGTAGAGGCTTTTTCTCAGTTTTTATTTTTCTCCCAGGCACACATTGTTCAGCTATCAGTCACTCCTCAGAGGACTTATCACAGAACGAGGCTTTTAAGATGTGATAAACCGACTACGAGACTAGAAAATGCAGAAAGGAAACAAAACAAAGTGCTCGAGAAACATGTTATGATTATTTGTGCCATTTTTGGGAAAACGGGTTTGTTTAAATGACATCGATCTTTTCGGCTCCGAGCTTTTCAGGCTAAATACTTCCAGATTGTTTTTTTTGTTGGTTTTAGATTTTTACATATATATGTACACATCTAAATAGCATGTATTGGTTTGCCTTGTTTCCCCAAGGATTGAGTTGTAGCAGTTGAGGTGAAGAAAAAAAGGTTTTGTGCGCAAGCGTGCCCTCCCAGGAGGTTTCTATGTCTCTGCTGGCACCAAGAGGGCTCACCACATGGCGTTTAGTACATTTGTGCACAGCAATGAGCGGGGGAAATGTCTGTCTATCTTAAAACTACCTCTAAGATATAAAGTGTCTCAAGATCTAAACAACTTTTATTGAATTCTGAACTAAGAATAGTTCAATCACCACCCAGTAAAATCTAAGAATACAAACGAGGTTTGACTATGGGGCCAATGAACTTAATTGGAATTAACTTGGATCACTTCACACATCAATGGCCTCCTGTTAGTTAAACTGCAACACTTCCTTTCGTAATATCTGCTTTTGCATAATTCAGAGGAATTTTCATTTTGAAAAGTATTCAGTAACTGCACTTGTTCACAATGTAGCATCACCAAAATCACATCACATATCAACGGACTCCAACAACAGGAGATCATTGGCGTGTGATGTGATTTTGGTGACACGACACTAGAAAAGACTGCAGTTATTAAACATTTTTCCCATCAAAACTCCTTTCAATTATTAAAAAACCCACTTTTAACCTATTTCTGTTACAAATCGCACACGTACGCACCTACACTCATCATTTGTAGTGCATGAGTGCATTCACACACATGAATGGAAACATTTAGAAACGCGGTTATTTGTGGTAACTTCCGAACAGATCCGAGACAACTTCGCCCTGTTGAAATGTGAGTACTACGCATGTAAGTGTGCTAACACGTAAGAGGATGCGTTTGTGTTGTAGAATCACCACCATTGATGCCGGACGTGATTTCCCTGTCTTTCCCCGCGTTGCACTTTTTAGTCTGCACTGGTCTCACAGCCGGCTGCTTAGAGACCGGGGATTACACTGTTAGCTTGCCTACTTTCCTGACCTAGAAATTTAACACTGTTTGTATTTCAACAACAAATTTCAAATCAGACAATATCTTACCAACTTTACCAGAGTGTTGTTTCCTTTCCTATCAGACGAGTGCGTTTGCTCTAACGCTGCTGTGCGACACTCGTGAAGCTGAAGGACTAATTTCCATTCGCCGAATGATAATCCTAAAAACGTGATCACGTGAGCTGATTCATTGTTGACGTCTACACGGTGCTTTTTGTTACAATCATTGTGCTCATTATCATAAACGTAAAGCTTGAAGTTCATATACTTCATTTACACGTGTGTGAGTTCACCTAAATGTAAAGCATCTGTTGCGCGGAATAATAGAACGTTACTTTCTAAAGAGATAAAACGGAGTCCACTCCTCTCCTTTTTTTTGCCCTTTCCTTTTTAGAAAATAATCATTTTAAAAAAAGCACATACCAGATAGGGTAAACGGTTTGTATACACGTTTGCTTCTTCTTCATTCCCATTTTGTGTTCTTGCACACATCCACAAATCTGAGCACAAGCTCAGAAACATGCAGTTTCACAACTACTGGAAACTCCACGTTGGCTGGAGGGCGCTATCTTGTTACCTTTTATTGTTAGTATTTTTATGCTACTCAGCTCAATTCAATCAGCTTTCACATCTCTGAAGTCAAATTCGTTTGTTAAAATATTCCTTTTAGTTGACAGGAAGAGTTTGCGATATTGATGAAGACAGGAGAGGAAGTGAGGCGAAGGGCTCTGACAGAATGGGATCAACTTAGAAACACATTTATCTGGCGGAGTTGAGATCTCTCATGGCTTCATCTCCTCCCCCGGTGAAATAAACATCCATTGTACCGAGAAGAGTTGCTTCTTTACTGCTCATTTTTCACTCATCAGTCAGGCTGATTGAAACACAAAACTCCCAAGACTTTCTTACAATTTGAACCGTGATGACCTCAAATTCAAAACAGTTTAATGTGACTGTATTTTTGCACGTTTCTTTTCTAGTAAACTGGCGAAATTTCCTCTTGAATCCAGCAAAAAGTAAATTACCGAGTTTAATCCTAATGGAGATTTAAGTTGCATAGCGCTCTTCTTGGCTGCTCGCTTTGTTTGCACGTTGTATTTATTAGTGCCGTGCTGGCTGTTTCATTTTGTTTCGGTTGTTTGAAGGATTTTATATTCATAACAACTAAATTGTATCTCATGAAGTAGGTGCGATATGTTGGTATGGAAATGCCAACAGAGAAGACAAAAGGATTGGGGGTGAATAAAACTGTTATGTGCAGATTACGGGAGCCTTTATGTAGATATACGAAGCCACTTTATTGTGTTTCTTCATACATTCTCTCAACAATATGACATCTCTTTTGTCTTGAGGAGGTGACTGTGAAGTATTCAGAGTGCGCTCAGGGATGTTTTTTCACGTGTACCTTCAAATCAAAGGAGGGGAAAAAAGCAGCCAGCATGCATTAGGACTCTCTAATAGGCTGGTGCTAAAATAGAACAAGTAAAAAGTAGAAAAAAAAAAAAGGCTTCTTTTTTGCGACAGTGAGAGAAATGTCAGACGGAAATACATGAGAAGGCTGACAAGTCGTCTGGAAGCCTTTCTGTCTTATTCAAAAACAAGTTGGTGTTACTGGAGAAAAAAAAATTCTCACTTTGGATTTTGTTTTTATTCCGCACTCATATCAGGAAATAAGCATTCAAATACAGACATGATTTGAAACAGTAAAAAAAAACCCAACAACAACAATGTTTTGGGAGCAAGCCTAAGAGAAGATTAATATTATACAGTTGGTGAACTATGTAAATTCAGCAACAGTGAATGGTTGTATATATTTTGCCTGCAGAAATCCTATCTCATGGTATTTCAAATTGAATCCCTCTCGACTTTGTACATTTCTTGATATCTACTCTTTCTGTCACTTGAGTGAGCTGAAGCTGTTCCCCATATAAATCCACTCAGATCTCATCAAAAATCTCTTTATTTCTTATCGCAGTTTTGCTCTTGTTGAGAGGACGTGTAACAGAAACACAGCCTGCATATTGGAGTCATGCATAAACATGTCGTGTCTCTGTGTTTCATCGTCATTGTTTTGTCCTGGCCCTCCACTGATGCGTTTCGGTTTGTTCAAATAGAAGAAACAGACTTTCTGCCGTCTGCGCTTCCCCTCAGAGGAAAAAGCAATCAGTTGTATACCGTGTCCTATGTGACATTTATTTCCCAGTAGGAGTGTCACTGACCACTTGTGTAAATTCATTGGCCCGGCAGCCAAAATTAGAAAACAACACTCTTTCCATAATGTTGGTTATAAACAATATGTTCAACAGTGGCATTCCCTTTGAATGTGTCTATCTATGATACGAGAACAGAGTTCATGATAATAACATTTCAGTGCATGTGGATGACTTTAATAATAAACTAAAGAAGCTCGCAGGGTGAAGATTCACTTGTGGTGTTGGGTGGTACAGTGTGAGATAGATGCTCATGCAGGGACTTACAAGGGGAGAGTGTAAGGTTAATTTCTCAAGTTACAATTCACCAATGTTCTCTAAACACCCACATGAAGGGCATTGGTAGATGCTAGAATTCCCTGATGCCCCCTAAATACTTCATTGTTTGAATTTCTAATAATTTACATATTATATTAAGACATTACAGATGTCTACGCCCCTTTTGTAGACATCGCTCATTCTTAGGCGAGGCAAAACGTGACACTGACACGCTATCCTCTAGTGGGTGTATTACACACTTTGCCTTGATACCAACTTGGTATTTCAGCCAATCACAATACCTGACTTCATCAGTCATGCATTTAAAAAAAAATAATGACATAATCTAAAATGTGCTCGCATTGCAGACTCTGATTGGCCGTCTTGCCATCCATAAAATTTGACAGGCTCTGGGCCAGCAGGCCAGTGGCTGTGTTGGACCCTGTGTAATTTAAATTGGGATTAACTTTGGTTGGTTCAAATCTTGGGCAGGAAATTGTTATGTTCTTTTAATCGACGCACACATTTTATCCTCATGAATTTACAACAAGTTGGTACTTCCTTAAAGCAGTGATGCATAAAAAACAGGCTTGTAAGTCGCCTTAAGTGTGACGAGCCACACTTTATTAAATTCTATACTATTTATCTAAGGCTCAACGAGGCATTTTGTTTCACTTCTTGAAATGACCATCCCGTAACCTGGAGCTTCTCATCACCTGAACTTGTGTGGCCTTTGGGGATAATATCTGGCTGTACTTTATAAACCAGAATGTTTCATGTATATTAAAAAGGTGACATCACTTGGGCCTATGTTTTTAAAAACTGTGGCGGTTACTGGTTAATCATTGAGTAAGAGCCTCCGCTAAAATTCCTTTAAGCAATTGGGTATCTTTCTCATTTACATGTTATTACTTTCGCAGGTTTGAACACATTTTAAACAACTTTAATCAAAGGAATAGAAGAGCTCCACCTGCAGCAGGAGGTGGACAGATTGGAGTAGTGCTACTGACCAGCTCAGATGTGTCCTTGAAAGCTATTAGTTTCCCTCTTTGTCATTTCCAGATGTCTAACCAGCCTAGTGTCTGCTTGTATGTCTCCAGAATCAGCTACTGCAGTGCAAATTATTTCCCTAGCCTTTTTTTTCCTGATACAAAGAAATTAGTAGATTACAAAATGAAAGTGAAATTCAATATTACTAATGTGCTACCTAAAATCTCACTGAGCACACAGACACCATTATCTACTTTCTAAAAGCATAAACCCCACTTTGTACTCCCTCTGGCTCTTCTCTTAGTTGTTTGATCTGTCTTTTTTCTCTGGGGCCTATTTGATCCCTAACAGACATATTTTACTGTTTCTTTTTCTTTTTGTATCTGTGTGAAAAAGCTCTCTTGGGGTCTTTTTGCAGACACATCTTAACTCTAATATCCTGTCTTATCTGAATAATATTAATATGAGTTAGGACCTGATGGGAAATGGGGATTTGATTTTGGAGATACTCTTTCAAGATTAGCAATTTCCTACCTTACACAGGGAGGTCTTAACTTCCTACACCAGGGGTGTCAAACTCATTTTAGTTAAGGGGCAGCATACTGCCCACTTTGATCTGAAGTGGGCCAGACCAGTAAAATTATAGCATAATAACGACAATATTTCTCTATGTTTAAATCATTGGTGAAGGTTTTTGGATGATAAACCCTATTTTAAGCTCTTTCTACAATAAACTAGAAACATAAAGACCAAAAACTCAGACATCAGCCCACTGTTTATCTGCCTGGGCTCTCCTCTGCAGATTCCCTAGCAGCGAGCGCTGCTGCCTATGGCAACGAGCGCTTCTGCCTCCAGAGCAGACGTCGCATTTACGCTGTTTTTGAAGCAATTACTGGATCGATTAAAAAAAATTACAAAATGTTTGTACTCATATTCTCATAGAAATGCAATTTATGTCTTTCTGTAATTTTCACACTTAACAAAGTCATCCGGCGGGCCGAGCTGGACCCCGTGGCGGGCCGGATCCGGCCCGTATGTTTGACACCCCTGTCCTACACGATCTCATAGTTTTGTAATATATCCCATTCTCTGTCATGATAAGGTGACTTTCTACTGACGGTCTCTGCTTGAATCCTCAAGTGTAATTCTTTATTCACTGGCCAGGTGGCTGAAGGATGTAGGATTTCCAAAGTTCATAAGAAAAAGTCCAACTTACAGTGTTGTGGGAAATACATTCCCAACTTGTTTTTTTACTCCTCAGCGAAGCTTCAGTAAAAAAAAAAAAAAAAAAGATATTTTGGAAGCCCCAAGTTGCAGCAGGAGAAAAAAATATCTCTGAGGACTGTAAACTTTGCAGTCCTCATTTTACCTTTGACTTTATTTCCACTGCAGTTACCAGGAAAAACTTCCACCTTCAGTAACTTCTGTGTTTGTCACTACTGGCAAGTTCTCTGACTGGAGAAGGAATTGATATTTTGTCAAATCTTTTGTATTTATTGTTTTTGTATTTCACAAGTTTTGTTTTCACATTCATTAGTTTAGTTTAGATAAACCTTCTGCCAGTTACTGTATGAGGACTTTATTTTGTCAACTGATGTGAATTTACGCCTGTTATTTAGGATAACGATGAGTTACAACCCTTGAAATGTTCTCAAAAGCAGTTTTACAAGTTGAGCATTTTTATCTAGAATAGTGGTTTAATTGTATGCATATTTTTGTTTCACATGCAGGAAAAGATTTTCAGCTATTTGATTCCATAGCAAGTTGGGCAATTAGGAAAATTGTTGGGGGTTTGTAGGCCACATACAAATAACTTACAACATAATGTTCATATATATATTACTACATATATACTATAAAGTAGTTTCGTCCATCCCTTTTATTTCACTTTATTGTGATCATCAATTCCAGACAGCAGCCTGGTTTATTACTGGCAAGCTAAATTAATAAATTACTGTCCATTTACTCTGGAATTGCCAATTTTCTCAATCAAATTTACAAATATTTAGCAACCAGAAAGATGTTTTTCAATCTTTTTATTAGCTTCGTTAATGTGAGTGTCTTTGGACCCTGCCAGTCCAGAACACAACGTGAGGCTTGAACAAGTAAATAGCAGGTTCAGAGCAAGTACAAACCTGTTGCAGTCTATCACTAACACAGAGGGTTTCCCTGATCCTTCCTGTCCCCACACTATCCTGTCACCGAGGTTACCCACATAGATCGGCCATGACTTAAGATGCACACTCCTACTTGCTTACATCCTAAAATCTTTATGGTTAAGTCTGATCTGCAGGCGGACTATTGTGAGACATGGAAAAATTCAAAAGGACCGTATCCGACCGGCGGCCCGCTTGTTGAATCGATCAGATTGTGATACAATTAAAAACAGCCAACCAACTGATCGTTTATTTAAAAAAGTGAGTTTGTTTGACAGACACACAAGTCGCTCTTCTGGAGTGTTTGCTGCAGTGTCACTACACTTGCTTTTATCACTAGTAACAAACTTTAGTATAATTGTGTTGAGATGAAATAAAAGAAAAATGTTCATCTGTATACTGAACCAACAGTCATTCAAGTGATAGAGAAACTCATAGGAACCAGACGGAAATACTGGGCATGTTTACAAGTGAGTGCTTGATCAATGAGCCACATGACCTTGAGCAAAGTCCCTCCATCACATTTAGGAACATAAGCAACTATAGCAGTGTACAAACTGCCTCCAATGAGTGGAAAATATGTAGAATCACTGAGGACTTAGTGTTTGAAGCACATGTACATGCAAAGAAGTGGACAGGCTGTATTTAAGAGGAAAAAGACAAAAGTTGAGTGGATTGAAGACTGGACCCCAAAGATTTGTTGCCATGTGGAGTACAAACACGCTGTCATTAACATCATTAATTATTCCAGCCAGCATTCCACTAATTAGCTTCGTCAGCCTAGTTCCTAATGCACATTCGCCTCATTTAATTTGTGTGTTTGTTAAAAGGCTGTACTTCCTTTCATTTCCTTGCTTTGAGTTTTCTCCAGCTTTTTCTTCTCGTCACTCTTCAACTTTCTCATCGCAATAAGTGGAAAGGTTTCAAGTGGCAGATCAAAGAGATGTGAGTGCTTGACACAAAAGCGATTTAAAGAGAATGTCACGACCTTCTATCTTTTCATTTTCATCTTGCTTTTCCTTTTTAGATGTTTTCTCCGATGGTTAATCAGCTTACTTCTACCGAACCCTTATTTTCTTAAATTTCAACCAAACTCACATGATTTACCAACTTCTTTGTGGATAGAAAATGTGGCACTCAACATAACTAACTCATTAAACATGCCCAGCTTGATTGGCTGCATTTCTGTGAAAATTGGCTGTGTTTTTTCACAAAACGATTGTGTCATAGATGTCCACAGGAGATGTTGTTCTTATGCCTGCATGTCTGTTCTTGTTTCCTCAATTACACATTTAACGTGAAATGGTCAAAGTTTGACTCAAACGGAATGAATGGATGAATGAATTTGAGTGGGAAGCTCAATGATTCACGTAAAAATATGGCAATAATCAGTTATAGTAAAGATTAACTGTCTTTTTGATTTTACAACTCTCTACATCTTAATTCATTGCTTCATTATTATTGTTCCCTATTTTTTTGTCTAAAAAAACACATTTTCACACATTCAGGACGTTTTCAGTCTATTGAAGACAACCTTTTGTACAAGCTATGAAATTGGTTTCCTTTTAGTATGCAGCAGCAGCAGCAGGCCTCAGCTGGCTTTCATTAATCATTCTTTTGTATATTGTTGTGTTGGCACACTCACTTAGGGTGGTGAATGATAGAGAATAACCAAAAGACAGACCATCCATCCATCCATCCATTAATTTCCTGCCGCTTTTTTGAAGGCCGGGTCATAGCGGCACAATGGTGAGCAAGATAGACCAGACATCCCACTCCCCAGCAACATTTTTCAGCTCTTCCTGGGGTATTCCAAGGCGTTCCCAGGCCAGATACGATATGTCATCCTTCCAGTGTGTTCTGGGTCTACCTCAGGGTCTTCTATCAGTTGGACGTATCCATAAAACCTCAGATGGAAGGTGCCCTGGAGCCACATAATAAAATGTCTGAACCACCTTTACCTGGCTCCTTTTGACAGGAAGGAGCAGTTGTGTTACTTCGAGCTCCCTCTGGATGTTGGAGCTCTTTACTCTTTCTCTAAGGCTGATACAGAGGAAACTATAGACGCATATATCCACAAACTCATTCTTTTATATATGCTGCTGTAAAATATAAAAATCCCTTTGAGGGATTAATAAAGTATCCATCTATCAATCCATATGGCCATCGATTTTCTACCCACCCAAAGCTGATGAGCGTGGGTGAGGGTTGGAGCGTATATCGACTGGTAACTCGAAATCCTTCCAGTTTAGCTCCCTCTCCACCAAAACAGTCCTGTGTAATGATTGTTTTACTGCTGGCACAGCACCGATCCCCTTGTCAATCTTCCACTCCGTCCTACCTTCCCTCGTAAACAAGATCCCAAGATACTTCAGCTCCTTCATTTAGGGCCGGCACTCCATCCCAGGAACCGTTGCCTCAGACATGGAGTTCTGACTCTGTAAAATCACATCTCCATAATGTAAGTGCCCGACACGTCCAAACGATTGTTCTGTTTGTATTGAGCCTGTTCTGGCTCGTACTACGTACCTGAAGGAAATCAGCTGGTGAATGTCTAACATTCAACTGTAAGATTTGGGTCGATTTTGAAATGATTTATTTCGTAGAACCGTTACAGGAATTGTAGTATCATCAGTACCATGAAGACGGTAATTATTCCTGAGTACAGCTGCACGTGGCCTACAGGTTTATATTTTCAAAGGATATGGCAGGGTATTCTTTTACGTCCACTCGTACCCAACACTTGAAAACTCATTATACTTGAAATATTCAACTCCGATAAACTGAGGCAATGTGTATCTCAAGTGTTGTGGAACTATTTCCACTGCTGGGATTGCGTGGACTGCATTCGACATCGACAATAAACGTGCCCACTTCACACTGGTATGTGGTGGTGTGTGAGTAGACAGGACTTTACCTTTCTCTCTAACGCTCCTTTTTCAATTGTTCACACCGCTCCTGCTGTCTCTTTTTGTATGTGCAAATGAGTTCCATGCTACAAATGCCTTCATGGAGAAACTGTCTGAAAACGCGTGCCTGCACATTGACAACCTTTTATTGCAGCTTGCCAGTCCCTTGGCCTTTTGTCCTGCCTGTGAGTGTGGAAGTGCTACAATTTAAAAGACTTCTGTTTTTGCATTAATGTTGCTGAATGGCATTGCATTCATATTTTAGCACCGATAAGCCTTCGAGCTTATACATGTGCCGCTTAATCATTGCTGAATTGTGTTTTAGCATGTCATTTGTACCTGAAACTACCAAATCTACCAAAGAACAAATCAATGAAGAAAGCAACAGGAGTAAAATACTTTTTCTTCTTCTCAGGTGCGAAATGTGAATAATTATTTACTATACAGCAAGTTAAGGACTCGCACAATGAGAACAAAAAAAAAATTCAGACTGAAGTCTGGAGAGTAAACATTTTACATCATAGTCCTTGCATGGCTGTACAAACGGTAGAAAATATGATAGAGTGCAAAATGTTTCAGTCCATGCTGGACTTTCCTCAATGCAGAATACAGTTTTTTCCAGCCTCTATTCAGCTATGCAATGAATTTAATATTACATTTTTACTATCAAGACTGAATTTCTGCTCTGTGTGTGATACTCAACTTTCTTTATTTTAAGGATCATTTTCAGCTCCCAGGTTTAGAATAACATAACCAGTTATATCAGGATGTTTTCCTGGAAGTCAAATGTTGGGATTCTTTTTGTGTTTTTTTTTTTTTTTTCTTTCACAAGGATCTAAAAAGTAGGTTTCAACTTAAAAAGTAAACTCGGTAATTTCTATTAGTATTCAGGAGAGCGTCTGCTCTCCTGAATCCAGGGGTCCTTTTCATGGAAGTCATGGATTGAAATATCACTTCAGAATGAGGGAATTTAATTTGGTGCAAGACCTGATGTGAGGAAGCCCAGACAACAAGATGAGCTTTTCTGAGACAAGTTCTTCTGCTCCCATGCCCACAAAAGTATTACACATTTATGTGTTATACTTACTGAATTATGACACAATGATTTAAAGTAATTATGAATGAAAAACGTTAATAGACACACTAGGGGTCCACAGAAGGACACTTAATGTGAGCAGACAAAACACGGGGTTAGAGACATTTTGAAGTAACAGTCTGTACAACAATAAAGAACAGATTGTTATTTAGGATTTTTAAAAACATTTTTTTTTTATCTTACTCTTCTGCAGAAAGCCATTTTCTCTACTACTGTGTAACATGTATTTTCCTTTATTATATCTCTGACGGCTAAAGGTTTGAAAAAGTGACTCTGAAAACCTTTTTGCTCCAGTCACATTTCCAAAAGTTCCAGCAGATTATTGTGATTTGGTGGCAGCAATGTTTGTGAAATGGGTGTTTTCACCGTGTGTCCTGCGTTACAGGATGTCAGTTTGACATCATAATCATCATTATCTCCACTTGGATGTCAACAGGATCCACACTTTATTACACACATAAATGTGTGTGTGTGTGTGTGTGTGTGTGTGCTGGCCTCTGTGTGAGTTGGGTGTGCTTACTTCAGTCTCCACCAGTCTAATAACTCATTAATTAAGCGCTGCGTTCCAGACCGGGAGACATCATTTTGTCCGACAGGATGTCAACCCACATGCACAAAGTCTCACACACACACACACACACACACACACACACACACACACACACACACACACACACACACACACACACACACACACACACACACACACACACACACACACACACACACACACTGTACTCACGGACACACACATGTTGTCATTGGTTGGGGCTTATGAGTTGATCAATAATGACATGGCAACATTTTCAGAAAATTGTTGTGTGTGTGTGTGTGTGTGTGTGTGTGTGTGTGTGTGTGTGTGTGTGTGTGTGTGTGTGTGTGTGTGTGTGTGTGTGTGTGTGTGTGTGTGTGTGTGTGTGTGTGTGTGTTACTGTATGTTGCCAAAGCTTTCATGTGACAGTAATTAATCCCGTTGTTAATTAATGCAGTTTTGTTGAGAGGGACCGTGTATCCTGTCAATTTCTGCCGTATAGATTCTGTCCCTCAAACCTCTTACATCAATAAATCATCACCCGTACACACACAAGACACGTCATAGATCAAAATGATGTGGGTGGAAATCTGCATACATTGAACTGTTCCTCTGTAGTTGTTGCACCGTTTTGAAATTACACACCAGGAGATGTAAAAGCACAGCTGTAAAAGCAGCTCAGGTGAAAGTGGCCATTTGGAAAAGTAGAGTTGATTTTACTGTGAAAGTAAACTTGGTCGAACTGGACTTACTTCCCCTCGTGTAGTGATGATACACAGGTTAGAGGAGAGGAGCTGTAGAAGGCTGTGAATGTTTCGTTCGTTAGATGAGTCAATCAATTGTAATTTTAGTCGCACAAGGTTTTTCATTGTATTAACATAACAAATGTTGATGTTCCCAACAACCTCATTTTGCAATTCCGGCATAACATTAGCAGTCCCTCCAGTACATCACGCTCTTGTGATCGGCATAGTTAATGCAATTTTAATCAATCTCTGCATTATTATAATTTTTAATTAGTTTTAGAAACACTTCAAGCATAAGAAACTGCTCTTTCTTTCTGTTCGTACAGTAGGCCTTTGTGTTGTATTATAATAATTTAAAAAGCAGTTAAAGCCAGAGGATGTAGCCCATGTATTTTATATTACAGTCACAGACTGTTCGTTTTTTATAGACCTCCATTAATTATATATATTTTTTAACTTTTAGCCCCATTGTTCTATAAGTAAGAAAACAAAAACAATAACAGAACTAAATATTTCTGTGATTTGCAGCATGCTTATTATCATAGGAAGAGATGACATTTGACTCTGAGGTCTTAACTTGAAAAATGTTTGCAATTATTTTCTTCGACTCAACTTTTCTAACTGTAAAAAAAAACACTTAAAACTCCTCAAATTATATCGCAGTTTTTGAGAAAAGCCTCCACAAAATCAAGCATTTTGATCGCAACAATCAGAAAATAACTCCTGAAAGGACTTTGCGGGTTTTTAAAAACATTTTTTATTACTGCATATTCTTTATTGGTAAAGATGTTTTCCTAATGTCCTTGTGTTGTCTATTGGCGTGTTTCTCAGCTTGCGGTGCATTGAGCTGAGTGCTTCTGCAGTTTTGTCAAAATTGGTATGTTTTCAATTCAAAATAACAACTATGGAATTTTTAGCTCTATGAAGCTATCTCACCTATCTGTGTCTGACCACAGCTGTTTGAGCTCAGTTTTTTTTAGAGGCCTCAAATTATACATGCTGTCTCCACATAAATGATATGTTTCTTCAGCATTTCCAATTCTAAGAAACTGAAGCTGACCAACATACACTTTGTGTGTATTGTTCTGACTGAGGACAGTACAGTATGTGTGCGACTATTTACTCTTTTCTACAAAGTTCCCCGACAGAAAACCGACATTAATTTCAAGTGCAAAAACTGACGTGATGACATGTGACACACACACATGCCAAACGTGCTTTTGGAACATTTTTACGGTGTAATGTGTGAAACCCACGTGGAAACTTTTCCACATATTTTCCCCATGTTTTCGACATATGGTAAATGTGCCATACATGTGATCACAGCTGGGTAACATGACGAAACCTTGTGGTTTTTCTGTCATGGTTCTACCAATCCGAACATTTATCAGCCGTTTTCTTTTTCTCCTGGTACCAAACATTTGTGATGCCTTAAAAGTTGAGTGACCAAGACTTTTTCAATCATTGAAAAATCCCAACAAAAAAAAACAGAATTGCACGCCCACATGCAATCAGTTCCCCCAAGTTCTGGGAAAAAAAACTGATTGCGAGTGGGCGTGAACACCGCTGATGTGCTGGACACACAAAATGGACGTTGATCAACAGAAGCTCTGACTTGCTGTCCGCTGGTGTCTGTGCACTTGGCGTTGGCGCATTGAGCTGCAGGAGAGACCCATTTATCCTCCTTGTCCAGGCGCTAACTGCTCTGTCTTTGTAATGATGATATTTCAAGCCATCCTCAGAGCGCTCGCATCTCAATCTTGAGCTTCACTGAAACACGCTCGCCCGCTTGGGTAAAGCTAAACGGACTGATGCAAAACCAGCCACAGAGTTGAATCTGTTGGAGTCTGATGAAACAGGAATTAACTTTATGTGTACTCCTGCTTTTATGATACATTTACATATGAATATACTAACTGCCACCTTGGGTATAATGGGCTGATATGGAAAAAGGCCTCATGTCCCATTGTGTCCTTCCCTTGATTATTTCTAAATGTCAGTTGTTCCGACAGAGTGGAAAAGGCCATCGAACAGCTGAGTCTCTGTGGCCAGCATCATTAAAACGTCCATCTGTGAACAGGAAGACTGAGTATCTGGCAATTTGGGCAAAACAAAGCACTGGTGTACACTTATCTGAATTTGAAATAGAATAAATGTATAAAAAAAAAAAAAAAAAAAAAAGGCAAACGAAAGAGGGGGAATGCATTACAGCTCTCTGCTCTCAATATGTGTTGCATTTATTGTAATTGATTTATGCATGCATGGTTGAATTACTGTGGTGATTACAGTGTCGGACGGCCTTTCTAATAGCAGCCCCGCTGACCTCTCTGTCAGCTGAAAGGTGAACATTTGGATTGGACGGGCTTTCTTTTGACACTACCATTCAGAATTAGTACAAGCTTTGCTTTGAAAAGCGCAATAATACACTGGGCTTCTGGTAATATGACTGTAGCACCTCAACAGTTTCAAAAAAACTAAACAACTAACCAGGTGCCACTCTAAAAGTCAAAGACTATTTTACTCACAGCTAAAAGAAATAGCTTAATCCAGCTTTTTGAATATCGTTTGATTCTGATTCCTGTGGCAAAACTTCATGCGTAACTTTGTACGCTTGGCAGAGAGGTCTGGCATCCTATGTGGTTGTCTTGGAGGTTCTCTGCTGAAAACAGGTGATTACATTTCTAAGCCTACAACCTGGCAAATTGAACACGAATGGCAGCAGTTCGTTTCACTGCTGCATTTTTTTTTTTTTCTTCAGTATTAACGTTTGCTGCTCTGCACCTGCAAAGCAAAAAAAAAAACATCATTAAAAAGGAGCTTGTGCAGGCATTTATAGTTCCCACATTACATTTGCATGTTTTAACTGGATGAGCGAAACTTATCAACTTCATGTGTTGGCTAAATAAAGAAACGTGTATGATGCAAAATGATCCTTCTAATCTGCATCTGGATGTTATGGAGCACCTGCAGCATCATTTTTTTCCCCTCTCTGAGCTAAATTTGCGTTCAGTTCACAGTTACTCTGCTCTACAGAGGAAAGCTGTCAGCAGCTGCAGTCGTGACCATGTGATCATGCTGTCTCTGTGATTGCGGCTGTAGTCACAGTTGTGTTGTGGTTGCTATTATCTTGGCTGTGATAAATTAATTTATACGCTAATGGTTGTACCACTAATTGCAGACAGGGTTGTGTGTGTGCAGTGTGTTGACGTGGTGAAGCTTCACTTTTAGATGGAGTTTTTCTTTTTACACTGGAGGGATAGAAGGGAGTACGGTTTGTAACATTTACATACAAAATTACCACACCCTGTAAAAGGAGATCAGTTAAGAAAAAAACTGTAGATAAATATGTTATATATACATGTCATATGTGATGCGAGGTGTGTTGGTGCAGGTGTTTGTGATATGACACGGTGCGGATTTTTAAAATCATTTTCAGAATTCCAACTTATGTCGTGCGATCGACATCAGCACCTTAGTTACACGCGACTTTGTGACCACTGGTATGGGCTAAAAGAAAAAGTCGCAGGGAACCAAACCGAGCAAGTAGGGGTGGTCGGGAGCAGTGACTGTGTTGTTAAGGGTGTGAAACTCGTAGGCCCATTGTCATGTTGGACAACCAAACAGCAATTTCACCGCAGTTCAGGTCGTTTGCACCGAATGCTTCCCTCAGAGAATGTCAAAGTAAAACTCTGTGTTGACAGTCTGACTCTGGGGAACGAATTCAGAGGTGCACAACTCTGTCAAAGAAGACACACCTGGTGGTACGATTGTCCAGACGTGCCTTCTTCGGTTTTGGACAGTGAGGTTCTGCTCATCTTTGGATCATTTCATTTCAATCATTGTTGTTGATTTCCCAAGTTTGACATAAAACTTGATGTGTTCTCACTAAATTACTGATGAGCATGTAGCCGTGGTCGCAAAAACATGTGAAACACAGGTGCTGGCCTAAGATGAGCGATGCAACTTGGAATACTTACTTATGAAAATGATAGCTTTCCAGTGTTCCTTACACATTACTGTACTGTGCTACGTTTCATTTTGAGCTGTTTCATCTCAACTTGTTGCTCTCACTTTGTATTTAGACTTTTATCTTGTGTTCCACATTACATCTTTGTAGTTTCCTTTTGTATTCGAACCATTACAGCCAGTGGGAAGGTGGGAATTTTGAGTGACAGCCTCAGCTAAACCTTTATCTTTCAAACATCACAGGATATAAACAGTCTTTTAACATGTGTTCTCCTCTCAGACTTGTCATTGTATCAGGGTGTTGTGGTGCCGGTTTAAGAAATAACGCAGCTATTTGGAAATATGTTAGTCGCTGAAATGGATGATTAAAAGTCGGGTCAAAAAAAAAGAAGTTTCGGGTCAAGTAAAGCTCAGGTTAAGCTTGTTCTCAGGAACAAAAAGTCCAGGCTTATGTATGATCATGAGTATGACCAATGAATATAACAGACTACTGACACGTCAGACTGTCAACAAACCTGTGCAGCTTACTCAGTCATCCATGTGGATAAATTGGGGCTTAGGAGGTATTTTCTACTGCTGTGATTGAAATTTCGAAGGCAGAAAGTTATCATAAATAAATAAATCAGTGTGAGCATCCGTCAGGTTTAGGTCTGCGTTTAAAAGTTGGTTCTCCCTGATCGAATAGACTGAGCCCAGTCATTGGTGGGAAGTGGAGATAGTACGAATGTATATGAGAGAGCACACGAGTCTTCCAGAGGGGTGTCAGTGCAGGAATGTGTGAAGATGTGACAGGGTGTTGGTGCATTTTTGATCGAAACAGGGCAGTTGATGCCTTGACTATTTTTTTTCCTCAATTCCTTGCCTTCCCCATCAAACTGTGACAACTCTTCTGAGACGTCTCTCGGGCCTCTAAATCTCACAGAAGGAATCACATAAACATCAGATAGCCGGGGTGCTTTCATATCGAGTCCTGCTGCAGCACATGAAGGATCAGTCGGCTCTTCGTAAGTCAAAGAGTGTGTGTGTGTGTGTGTGTGTGTGTGTGTGTGTGTGTGTGTGTGTGTGTGTGTGTGTGTGTGTGTGTGTGTGTGTGTGTGTGTGTGTGTGTGTGATTGACTGAGCCAAGCTTAGTTTTTAGTTGCATCTTTGATGCTATTGCTGACAACAAATAAGGCCGTAGTTGAAATAAGAGTTAGTCTTGATTTGATCACCGTTAGCAACATTAATGCTCTTTTGAAAATACTTGACTAAAAATTGCATATACACCACAGAACACAAAAGATAAACAAATCTGCACACTACACATGGCGTTGGTTTGTGAATGGCCCTCATGAAGCCTCAAATTCGGATTTTGTCCGTCACCATCTTGCTAGTTCGGAGCGGTTGGTCTAATTTTTCGAACCCGGAAGCTACATCCACTTTTATATAAAGTCTATGGATCAAAAGATGTCCGTGCACGTTGTCAAAGACCTAAACGCTGATACAACTTGTGCACAAAAATAAAGAAGTTATGTTGTTGGGGAGTACAAAGAAGAAAGCAGCAAAACGAAATGGAAGCAAGTGAAGGAAAGACAGAAAACCAAAACTAAATGTGAAAAGCAGAAATAAATTATCCATCAAACGCTCAGCAGATTGTTGACTTGGAAACCAGAGTCTCATTTTTCATATGTGCATTTACATTCAATACATCTGCTGAAAAATCATAGTCAGAGAAGAGAAAACACAAACAACAACAACAACAGGATGAAAACTGCAAACAGCAGTTCTCTTTAATTGGTTATTGGTTTAATTCAATTAACTTTTCCAGTTTTCACTTGTGATGGAATGAAAAAAAAAAGGACTCTTTTTAGCTCCTGAGTTTAGTTCCAGTAGTCCCACAGTTCCTGGAACTGTTAGGTCCAAAGATCTTATAAGAAAATCTCTGGCTTGATTACTTTTAATGAGAGCATCTCTGGCTTGATTCAAGTGTCTGCAGGTTTATTAATTGGAAACCAGTGAAAATAAGTTATGTTAAATTGGAAAAAATGCTAAAGTGTAAAAGTCCGCAGCAGAGGAATGAGCCTTTTATGGTATACAGATGTTGAACCACTGGTGTAGGATTTCCCCTTTAATCCTTTTGCGTATTGCCTCACATTCCTTCTTCCCCTCCTTGATGTTTTTCATATTGTTGGCATACAATTATTTGTATCTGCACGAGGAAGCACGTCTGTGATTGACGTGTTCTCGGTAATAATCGTACCCAGCCACGGAGGCTCACTGTCAGGTCAAGCTTTGTCATCAAACGTGCCAGCGCGGTTTCCTGCCAGCAGCACCTGCATGTTCTGAAGTTAAGGTGATCAAACGCTTTTGGAAGATGCAGTTAAAGACAACAGAAGCAGAGAGAGACACAGAGGTGACTTTCAATGATGAACAGAGAAGTGTTTTAATAGTGAGTCCGGACCTGCTGATGAGATTGTGTCACGGTTCGTCACCGAAGGCTACTGTAGGTTAATAGCGTCCTCTGAGATGTGACACACACACACACACACACACACACACACACACACACACACACACACACACACACACACACACACACACACACACACACACACACACACACACACACACACACTTTCAGCTGAACACACACTTACTCAGACACGTACATGGTGATGATTACTACAGAAATAAGAAACGTTCTGGAGATTTTGATGGCAGTAACCAGAGTTGTATTTGCTCAATGTGTGAATGTGTCCCTTAGTACACAAATGCTTGCACACATACAATGTCAGAAATTCTTTTTTTTTTTATTGCAGAACTAGTTTGTTAAAAGTGTCAAAATGTTAAATAACCATTGCAGTGGTTCATAAAGTCGGTTCAGTGTTTAAAAAAAACTCTCCTCTGATATTTTATTTAAAACACTGTTTAAGTGTTTTGAAAGTTTCAATATTTTAAAAAGTTGAGTTCGTATTTTCAGACCGATGCCGAGCGTCGAGATAATATTCTGCCACTTCTATAGTTCTCCGGCTTTCACACTATAATTGCACATAAAGAGAAGGCGTATACATACGTGCAGTATAAATTCATGTATATAAATCGGTATTACTTGAACATTTTTCCAGTGTGCTCCTGCATTTTGTTCATTTAGGACCACATGTGCCCTTTGGAGGAAAAAGTGAGCAGTTGCATAGAAATTGTCATAAAACCACAGAATACTGGTTGAAATTTAAACATTAGAGCACTAAAACATTGCATGTTAATCTATTTCATGTCGTATTCTATTCAGAAAATATTTTATTGTGAAGGCTGTTTCAGGTTTCATATCAGAAAGTCTTTAATGCTTGAGACTGAATATTTTCCAAAGCAAATTGTAAGATTTGTTTTAGGATTTCCACAGCAAGTACTTGACCAGCATTTGAAACAAAGTCTCTTCTGCAACAGTCTGCTTGCACATGAATCCATAGATGCACTAAATACCTGTGGTGAAATGATGGACACACACTCGCAGTGGATGAGTGTGTGCAGCCAGGTGATCAGGCTGCAGGTCTTCAGCCTAACAGTCACTCGACCTCCCTACGTCATGCTTCAACTCACTCATTCGTTTTTTTCTCTGAACAAACTTCCTTTTTTTTTCTTGGCTGCATCCTTCCCATACTCCTCATCTGCTGCATGTACAAACTAAAAAACAAGATTGGCAAGTAAGAGACTGGAAGAACTGGCTCAGAGAAAATGTTTTTGGTTTTGTTTGCAGTTTTATTCTTCACACTTATTTAACAAACATTGATTTTGTTTTTTCCTCTGCATCAAGTGAAAACAGTGAAAAATGTGTTGGTTGTATTGTGCCTGTGGATATTTCTGTTTGTGTTACAACATTGAACAAGTGTTAAAAAGTACATTTATTCATAAAAGTTCCAACTGGAATTGCTGGAAAACAAAACAAAACAAACTTGGGAGAGCTGTTCAGTAAAATATAAAAATTCAATAAAGTGCGAGGAGCGATTATATCATGACACACCTGAATTCAACTGGAGCTTCTGCTTCGTTGAAAATATTTGAAATGGTGAAAACATTAAATCTGTGAGGACTAATGAGGAAACTTCAATAGCTCACAAATCAATACTTGTATCAAGAAATAATGCTGTATTTCCATCAGGTTTTCCACACTGCATTCCAGGTTTGGCTGTTTTTATTGAAATCCCATTATCTCTTTGCTCCTTCTTCTTCCGCAGTGGTTTCATGTCACCCAACTGGACTGGAATCAGTGTGACCAGCCGTACACCTCGGTGACCCCCACTTCCTCATATTTACTTGATCTAAAGCACATTAATTCACATTTTGTTTTGACAACCGTCTGTAAATTGGTTTAAATTTTCTCTAAAATTTGGATGGGGCCTTGTGCTTTGTTGAATTAAATATGAAGCCTTCTGAAGGCGGCGGACGATTGTTTGAGGCAGTGCATGTTGGTTTTGGATGTGTTCTTCTGGGAATGAGGATGACTCACATGTTTGTTTTCTACCAGTGGATCTTACTACACATGCCAGAGTAAGAAGCTCCCCAGGACTAAACAAAAGCTTCCTGTGCTCGGATCCCCTGCAGCTGTAGAGGCCAATCAACACATACTTGGATGCTTAAACTCCAGTATTTAAATCTAGAATATGTCAGATTATAAATCTGAAACCCATCTCAGGTTCCATTTGGTTCATGTAACAACCCCAAAACATTTTGCTGTAATTGCAGCTCTAAAATTAATTAGAGAAAACAAATAAAAGTTATCAGCCAAAAACCCAGTGGGCTTATCTGAAGCTTTCACTTTAAAAAAAAATGATGAACATGTACAACAATATCTACGACGACCCTTATGGCTCCGTGCTACTCGTGGGGAAAAGCAACACTAAGCACAACACGTGGAGAAGGCTGGAAATGCTATAAAGGAGGTCTTCCATCAGTGGCGCAGTATTTAATTGTTATTTTAAGGCCACATTATTAATATGCACCAACATATTGGGTGACCAGATCCTAATGAACCAAATGTGGTGCAAAGATTGTGTTTACTTATATTATACTTTCATAAAAAGTAAATCCAGAAAGCTTAAGTTTCTCAGGAAATGCTCTTGCATGCTGCCAGTTTTCTACCACAGTCTGCTGACCTGTATGATTGAGTTGTTTCCGCCACCGCTTCCTTATCTGTCTTGCATTCATCTTTCAGTGAGAATGTATCCACTGATAAGTACTTCTCTTTTCAAGCCACACATGTCGTGAGGCTCAAATCTACTGTGTTGCTTCACATATTCTCTCCCGAGACGTAACAAAAAAAAAAGGGCAAAAAAACTCGGTGAGAGTCGCCTTCCATTGGCTTCATCTGGTCATAAGTAGCTTCCACTCTTTGTTGTTTCTTCATTTTCTTTTCTTTGTGGTAGTTTCCATTACATTCTGAGGAAACTGTTGCTTTTGGTGATTTGCAATTTTTCCAATTGGGTGCAGCGCTGGAAAGATGTTGACAAATAAACTTGCACTTTGACATAACATACAAATTACAGCCTTCCCTCCTTTCTTCACAGCCTTTGGAAAAAAAGCACAATTTTAGAAAGCTAAAGTCAATTAAAATGTCGGACACCGTCTCAATATGTGGGACGAGAGACAAGGGATAAACAAAAACGCTGTCCACATAAAGTGGGCCACCTGATTACCCCAGCCTACATAAGCGGGTACACAAGCTACATCTACTCTGCTGGTGACGGACACAGTGACGTGCAGCAGTGCACGAACGTGCAAAAGATGAAAACTAAAAGGATTACACTGTGACGGATTATTATTGTGTCCATCAATACGCAGATCTTTCCTATAATTTAGAAATATCTGATGTTAATAGCGGTGTGCCAAAGACGACAGTGTGATGGCTTTATTTCATGCTACACTCAAAACACACCTATGCTTATTAAAGCCATCACCCAGCTAGTTTTTATTTTGGTCAAAAACCCTTCTGACAATATTCTTCAATGTTTTGGTATTGTTTTTACCAATATTGTTCCCAGAATGTTCTTCTTAAAGGTACGATAACATTGTCTACAAATATTGTGTGTAAACATTCTTAAAATGCCCCTAAGAGCACCTGCGTTCTGCGCTTCAGACTGCGTGCTTGGATGGTTAAAATATAGCCTTAAATGTTTCATGATTAGCACTGAGGTATTTGTTTGTGATTGTCAACATGGTGACAAGAGAACCATCCCTGTTTTTAACCCTGCCGCGACACTCGATTCAACCCACATCTGTTGGTCGCGTTGATTCATTGTTCGGTTCGGTGTGTTTATTGGCCTCAGATTGGATATTTTTTAAACCCATTTTTAATACATTTTCGGTTAAAGTTTGATCTTTGTTTTAAAATAGAATTGAGTAGCATTAAATGTCTGTAAATGAGCATTCACTAGCTTTTTTTTTTTTCTTCTAGAAGGGAATCAAAGTAACTTTTAATACGTACTTGTACAAAAAGAGCCAGTGAATTTATTGCAAGCAAAGCAAGAAAATTAGAACGTTTAATACTTATGCAAAGTAATCCTCCAATTCGAGTCCTTTCAGGGTAATGGTATCCTTCCTTAGTTCTTCTTTTTGTTTCCAGAGTTATCAACATGCTCAAACATTGGTTGTGTTCATAAACACTGATTATTTCCTCGGCACCGAGTTCCTGTAGTAACCTTGTTTTCCATGGTAGCGTACGGAAACCCCCGAGGGTCAAAACACAACATTTCAACGTGAAATGTTATGTTTCGTCACATAAGTCCACCGTAGCAATGTCCCATCTTGGTCACATTGACTGGAATGCGGTAACAAAGTACGATTTAAATAATGAAGTACCCGATTAAAATCGTCATTCCTCTTTATTTGATACGACTGGATGAGAAAGGAATTGGCTGAGTGATGGATGGCAGGTTGGATTTGGCAATAGACTGAATAAGTGCTGACCATAGGTTGAATCAATCAAATATTTTTGTGAATTTACAATCTCCTACGTTGTTAAAATTGCTCAAGAAATTTCACACAAGTGTGGATGGAAGTAATGAAGCAATACAGAGCAGTACTGTTCATTCTTCACACACATAATGTCGAGCTATAGTGAAAATCGGACTATCTGTATTGCATATAAGCTTCTAACCGCCCTGTGTCAAAGCTACATAGGCGCTACTGGCTCTCTACTAGAATGGTGACTTGCATAACAACCTGTTTTCAATCGAACAAGGCGAATGTACAGGGTGGGAGAAATGGGCTGCCCAGCCTAGTCTGGCTTTGCCTTATCTGAAGTCTTGAGGCTGCTTTGTCTCAGATGGTCGAGCCAGCTGCCAGGTAATCATAAGGTTGGCTGTTCAATACCTGGGTCCTCCTGTCCATATGCTGGAGTGTCCTTGGGCGAGACACTAAATCTTGAATGGCTGTTCTGTCAACATTAATGTGGAAGGGAGGCAAATTGTAAGGTGTTTTGACATTTATCATATTGCAACGCCTTGAGGGCATACAGATAAGCATACAGAAACATTTTGTTTCTGTGTGCTTATCCGATGTTTAACTGTTGGATTGCTGTTAATTCCTTTGTTAAGTTTCCAGCAAGAAAATGGCATGCAGTGTTTCACATATAATAAAACATTAAAAAAATATAGAACAGAAATAAAATGCATAAAAAAGGATCAAATTAAACACAAATAGAGTTGAAATATAAAATAAAGCAATATGCTATTTTAAAGGCCGCGTTAGTTCAAGTGCAGGCAAGTGCAAGAGAGCTTCAGGAGTAGCTAGTTAAAGGCTAAAGTAAAGAGATCTATTTTGAGCTTTCTTTTAAAAGTATTTACTGAGCCAGATCCCTGATATCTACAGGCAGTGTGTTCCACAGCAGACAAAATGAACCGACAAAATCTGAATCCCCAATTTGTTTTGCGTGTGAAGCTGATTTTAACCAGCCTCTGTGTCTCGCTTATTTATTATTTTTTTTTCCTGTCATTGTCAGGGTGTCGCTGCTGACCCCCACGTTGCCTTGGCTCTGCCTCCCGACTCCAAAGTGTCCAAAGGGAAAGTGGAGGAGCCGTCGTTCCAGCTCCTGGACTCTGACGAGATGACCATCAGGATAGGTAGAGCCGGACTCCCCTCAGGCAAGCCTCCCTTCATATACCCACATCAGAAATGTCATCACAGACCGATACAAGCTATTGTGGTCCAACTTTTTTGAATGCTCACCTGGAACTTCTCTGATGGCTACTTCTCACCGATCTTTGCATTATCCTGATAATTCGTCTTCCCTTCTTCTCCATCTGCCTTATCAGTCCTTTTATGAATTTCATTGTTTTTTTTCCCCTGTTTTTAAATGGTGTTTCTTTCTGGGGAGCTCTTGGGAAATATTCCGCTATCCTCTCGACAGCCATCATCTCACACAGACAGTATCGCCAATAAGTCACGTACATAACGTACCGATCTCCACATTAGTTATCACGCTCGGACAGATTGAAGCTTTTGTCTACATCGGTTACATTTTCTCGAGTGTAAGACAACAAACAAGTGTATTTTGGTGCTGTTCTACTATTAAGGTGCAGAGGTAATAAACACATCTCATCTCCCACATTAGAGATAATGAGCAATTACATGCAAAAACGCACAAGACTCTTAAGTACAGCCAGGTGGAAAATGATAGAACGAATGAATGCAGGATGACTAAATCAGGAAAAGTGGAAAAATAGAGTTTAAAGGAAGATTTATTAACAGGCCATGGGAAGGAAATTGTGTGTGTGTGTGTGTGTGTGTGTGTGTGTGTGTGTGTGTGTGTGTGTGTGTGTGTGTGTGTGTGTGTGTGTGTGTGTGTGTGTGTGTGTGTGTGTGTGTGTGTGTGTGTTTGGACGTTTGTTTGCCTGGGACCATTTTAGATACGATGACATTTGAATGAATGTTTTATGTCGACTTTGTTGTTAAACTGAGAAGCGGCTGGCTGTCTCTGTTCAATTGCAGTCTGTTTTTTTTTTTTTAACTAAAGTATGTAGAAGAGAGAAAAGAGTAGAAATTAAGTTCCATTGACTGACAGCACGTCATGCTGCTTGTTAGAGGCCTTTATTTGTTTACTCATCTTTGCCGATTTCACAGATAGATTATGAAGAAATAACTGATTGAGAAAAAGTTTTGATACCCATACCGATACCTTGACTTTGATACCAGTTCCTGAACAATACTTTATTTTTTTAAACTACCAATCTTATGAATCCATTTTAACAATAAGAAATTGACATGACATATTATGGCACCAATCTTTAGTTTGCATGCGTTTCAGAGGGGGGGAGAGTATAACCCAGGTTGTTTTCTGTAGCTACAATTTACCGACGTTCCCTAAATGCCTAATATGCTGTCAGTAGACGCTAGCTACCTGGCTGCACACAGAGAAGCCTCCAGTCAGTGCAGTGCGACTCAAAACATTTTTTAGAAGAGCAAATTAGGAAGTTCTAGTGAAAGATGTACTTAACAACGGTGAAACTGACAGAGGGATGTGGTGCAGTGGTTAACTGTCGCCTTTCGGTGTCCTTTCAGTGAGCCTGTTTAGGATAAAGCTCGTATAGATAATGGGTGGAGATGCAAAACAGTGCTGCTGTTCACTGCCTTTTAATGAGGAAAGTCAAACATTCACAGAGTAGTAGCTCAATACACCGCCTCACATTTTTTTTATAGACTATTTCCCTAACGGTGCAGGTTTTTTTTTTAGATCACGCTAAAAAAGAATCCAGTCTCTGTGATAACATTCGCTGAGCTTTCAGCCCACCATCGTCTGATGTGCAGCAAACCGAGACCGAATTAAAAATGAGGGTCTCTGATCCGGTTGTTCGGTCAGAGTTTGACTGACAGCCTTCTTACCGGCTCAAACAAACCAGATCAAAAGGGCGAACACACCAGAGTTTGATTGAATGGAACCAACTAGTTTAGGTGTGACGGTATCATTAAACAAACACAGGAAGTTGAACAGTGTCTGCCAGCCAGTGTGCACGCAAGAGCCCTGTCTGCTGCACATTTAATGGGAAGGGTTTTTATTGTATTATTTCTGTCAAATAATAACCAAATCAAAATAGCAGTATTGCAGGTTTGGGCACACATGAGACCACTTCCCTCTCAACGGGATGCTGGTTGGCTTCTTCTTTCAGCAACTTCCTCTTTTAATTTTAATTTCTTTAGTTGCTGCTAGCTTATTAAACTGAATTTATACAGCACAGTGATTTATATGGAAGAACTGGGATTAAAACTGTTTAAAACATAAGCAAATAAAATATAGCCATTGAAACACCACAAATACAATGCAAAACATCCCCAACAATAAAAAATGAAAGGCAACAATAGTAATAATAATACATAACTATAGAACTATATAAAATATAAATGGTGTGCTAGAGTTAATTAAAGGCTTTTTTTTTTTTTTTTTTTTTTCCAAGATGATGTCCCCGATCCTGCAGACCCCCCCAGGTTGTCAGGCAGGGAGTTTCAAAGCTGAGGGACCTACATTGCAAATGCTTGATCACCTAAATCTTCAGTCGGGACTCAGAAAGAGCCAGCAGAGCCGTTCCCGAGGATCTGAGGCGACTCTCAGCCTCATCAGGCTGCAGGAGCTTAGCAATGTATCCCCTTCTGGGATATTCTTGACGTAGTAAAAAGTTAGCACCTCATTTGACTTGCATGCCAGCAAAACTCACAATCTCTTTAAATCAGCATTTCCCCTGGAGTATCTTATCAGTGGCTAATTACCAAAAGGAAAAAAAACAAAAAGATGGAGGATATAATGTCGGTGCCAGCAGGCATTTCTAACTTTTCTAACAGATTATTTTGAAGCGTGGTTGGAAGAAGTGGAAAAGCAGTAACCTGCATGCTTTTCTTTAACAATGCTGTCTCTAATTTATGTAGCAGACCTTTTTCACAACAAAAATATGGACTTGTCACAACAGAAGGTGGAAATACTATCATTAGTTCCAATCGAGCGTCTGGTAAACCCCTGTAGTGTGCTACCAGACACAGCAGCATGCCTCTGAAGTTTCCACTTGAATAGAATGCTGCCATTTTTAATTACAAAGGGCAAAGTGTGTCATACACCTGCCCAGTAGAGGATAACCTGCCTTTTTCCGTAATGAAATGTTAAGTAAAAAGCTTCTTCCTCGGTTAATTCACGCAGACGGAGACCGTTAAATAGAAATCTGAGTGCTGCTGATTAATCAAAATAGCTGGAAGATTGAGTTCTGTTTTCGTTGTTCGTTCTTCTGTGACTGTGTTTGCACATCTGAATGATTTTATCTGATTCACTCCTCTTCATTTCCATTATTGTCAGTGACCTCACATTTTTACTCAGGTTTTTATAATGATGATAAAACTCGGGAGATTTGGCAGGCTACTGATGTGACAGCTGTTGTCAGGTACAGCAGCTGAATGTTAGCTCTCAAGGAAGTGCGATGAAATTGTGGTGGTGTTATTTTCAGGGAGTTGGCAGGCAGAGATGCTCAACTGGAAAACAAACCAAGGAGAGAAACATACCCTCTAAGAACCTGACTCAGACAAAAAAGAAATAAGAAGCCTTTTTAAATGCAGACACTTATTGTTCTGATAAGCCACAACCCTAATATTTCTACACTCCTGAAATATTAGGGTTTGTCTTGGAGAGAGTTTTCATTTCAGTGTTGTCAAACACATGAATGGCAGCTGTAGGCCTTCTTTTCAGCGATGCTCCTTTTCCTGCTGCTCTAAAGTCCACAGGTTCACAGAATATATACTTCAGACGAGCTCCTGCAGCTTACGCATCAGTTACAGATTCATTGCATCCCTTTGGCGTGCCTGAAGGTGTCCAAAGTCAGTCAGCCAACACGGTAAACAGAAAAGAACGTATATATAAGATCAGTTTGATTCCCAACGCCCCGCTTGGGATTGCATTACAGTGAAAGTAACTGCATGTTTGACTGCGCTGATCATAAATGCAGCATATCCATCCGGCTGTGTAAAAATTTATGAAAATAGGGAGCTGCATTTCCCAGTGCCCGAGTTTATTATGCCGTTTTATACATCAAAAGTAGTAAATATTTGATCTAAGATAGGCTAAAGTCCATACGGCTGCCCAGTGCCGAGTCCTCTAATGGCTTCAGTGGAGCAGCTCGGGTTTAACTGACCATACTTAGACCTAATATTATTTGTATGATAAGAAGATTAGGCTGTTATTTCATCCCAACGGGACCCTGCTTTTATACTTGGACAAGAGTTTCAACTTAGCAAAGACCGACGTGTTAATCTTTACTAGCCTTCAGACCAACTTTCACACTGTTAGAAATTATTGACACAATCCATTCCTTTTTTTTTTTTTTTTTTTTTAAACATAACGTAAAATAATGTTGACAATAGCGTTAAACTAACGTCATTACTACAACGGACCGTTCCTGTTGTACAACAACATGGGTGATCAACATCAGCACCTGTGGTACTCGTGTTTTTGTGACCACTGGTACTTTTCACATTAACGATTTCACCATGGACTTAAGCAGAAATCTTTTGGTACATTTTTGGGGAACAGAGGGAAATCGCATGGAGCCAAATCTTCTGAGTAGGGGAAGCAACGGTTGTGTTATTATGTGACAAAATTGCGCTTGTTCAACTCGTAGGGAAGAACCATCGTTATGTTGGACAACCCAAAGTGTCATCGCGTCACCGTTGAGGGCAATTTGCAGAGAATGATTTTGTTTAAACTCCTTCGAATGTCACAGTGGAACTCTGCGTTGACAGTCTGACCCCGGGGGACGATATTCATGTTGCACAACCTCACGAATGTCGAAGAAAACCATCCTGTTGCTCTCCTGACCTGACGCGCCTTTTTCAGTCTTCCCCTCTTGAAACGTAAATGTCCCTCAAAACACCAAAACACCTCGCCCAGGTCATTGCTTCATTGCTGTAGACTTACTGAAGAATTTAAAGGGGCTACGTTGTTGATTTGCTGAGTTTGACACAAAATGCGTATCCACCAGTGGCCTCGGAAACGCAGCCTGATGTTGATCAAGTGACATAACTTGGAATACTTACTCACACAAGTCACTGCTGCCCTCGGCTCCGTGTACATTACTGAGCTGTGAAGCAGGAGCTCTGCCAGAACATTTGGATTTCACATCATATTACCTCATCTTAAGTCTCTTTAAAGGGATTCCTGTGTCAAATTTACAAATGTCCATGGTGAAATCAGAAATGTATCAGTGTTTACAAAAACGTGCGTAATAGTGGTGCTGATGCTGATCAAGTGAAATAACGTCTTCACTAACATTGCGACTTCCCCCCGCTACATGAGCTGCGATCATTCGCCCATCGTATTGATGGTAGTAAGCTGGTTTGCTGGACATGCTAATATTTTCAGCCTATTGTTTGGGCAGATACATGTTTAATCCATCTCTTACGCTTTCGCCCTTATATTACGTTTTTTTTAAGTGGGAAAAGGAAACCATAGTCCAGACTGTTTACATACTTCTTTTACTACAACATCATGCACACTCCTTTGACATGTAGAGAAATCCAAAGCCTCGCAGGTCTGCCGTGCGTAGCATCGAGCTATGATTGGATGATCCCTGGTTAAGGGAGAGGTTTCACTGAATGGTCGTTGCTTCTCACTAAGAACTGCTTCCTCAACGACAGCTCTAACCTCAAATCCACCTCCATACTGACCCATACAGCAGATACTTAATTCATATTTAAAAGCAGATCGAAACAGGAAATGTATGTCAGTCGTGGCTCATCAGCGTTAATGTCAGACTCCCTGTTTTCCGACGTATTACGGCAGCAGCCGCAGAGAAGAAGCCACTTTACAGCTTCGTGGGCTCACGCTGTCTTTCCAGGTTCAAACCCTAAGCCTGAATCCTCACTACTTCCCCCTGATGGGAGGTATGAAATTACATCACGCCGTGCTCAGCTTACCGCCAAGTGCTGTAATGGTTTTGAACTTCGAGGATGTTCGAGGCCTGTGTGAGGTTATGTTGACTGTTCTGTAGTCGTGTCAGTGGTATTAACCTCAGTTTGGTTGCATTTGAATGGGATCAAGAGAGGAGGAGGAAGAGGAGGAGGAGACGCTGCTGACGTCAACACACACTTCTGTGTAAAGTACGTTGTAGAATAGATGACGTGGATCTGCTTCACGGTGTGGACACGTTAGGTCAGTCGATGCTCAGCAGAAGGATGACCTTGTCTGTATTTTCCTCACTCTCACACACACACACACACACACACACACACACACACACACACACACACACACACACACACACAAACACACACACAATTTCATTTACATCATGTAGAGAAACTCTTACTGAATCCATAATCAAAACCTTCACTCGGGTATTACACACATGAACTCACACACTCTTTATCTTTCAGTGTCCTTCAGTGATCTGAATTCTTTTTTTCAAGATTATTCTGCCTTTGAAATTATTCAACATAATCGGTGGCTGGCTTCTCTTTCTGATCTCAAAATGTTTGATTACTTTTGTTCTGTTTTCTTATTTTTGACTTAATCTTGATTAAAAAAAAAAGTGTCCTCTTGGTTTCAAAGAGCTCTCTGCGAAGCGCCACTCGCTGTCTTTTCAGCCATCACAGAAGATGAACAAACTAAAAGCAAAAGCACCCCTCCCCAATCCGGTCCTTTAGATGTGTGGTATATGAATGCGGATGGTATGTGTTGCCATTTTCACTTTGTTCTAATCTCCTAAGCAGGATGATATCTGCTGAGAGCCACAATAGAATTTCTCATTTGCTGCTAAGACAGACATCTGTTCCAAAGGGTGAATTATTTTTCTCTCTGAGCTCTAAGAAGCTCCTCGGCATCTCAGCTGCAAACACTAGACAACATCGTTTGAATTTCCATTTCAAAAAACAAATATGTGGTTCTTTCCTGAAGCGCAGCAGAAATGAAAGAGGAAAAGTGTGCCTGTTGATTTTGTGCCATTATAATTAAAATGTTGGAAGTTTTCCTGTCAAAGGCATCAAATATGTTTATTCAAGTTAGCAGTTCATTTAAACATTTTAATCCACGATTTATGGATCGAGCTGTTAAATTGTTGAGTCCTAAATTAAAAAAGGGAAGAAACTTTGTGTGGCAACTACAACACCCTCTAACTCTGATATTGACACGCTTGCCCACAAACACTACAAGTTTTTCTACAGCAACAGATGATATAAAGTACAGAGGTTTAAAAACTGCCTTGGTCACATGAACGGTAAGTAGCACGGAGCAGGAGGAAGCTATAACCTTAGTGAGTAAGTGTTCGAAGTTTGGTTAACAGAGGTTAACAGAGGTTAAACAAGGTTTACAGAGGTTTACAGAGGCTTACAGAGGTTTTTGTGAGCACTGGTCCAACACATCTACATCACCATGGTCACAACCAAAAGAGATCACATCTAATTATGTTGACAATTTGGCAACAGGGTGCCTTGAAATACTTCACAAAGTCTACGGCGATGAAGCAATGAGGCCGGCGAAGTGTTGTCTGGCGTTAGTGTTTCCAGAGGGACGTTCTGTCCCTGTTCAACATTTTTAAAAAAAAAGGTGCATCAGGTCAGGAGCTGATCCCGGTGATCTTTCCTTCACATGTGCCATGTTGTGCACCTCAAATTTGTCCCCCAGGGTCAGACTGTCAACACCGAGTTCCACTGTGACGTTCTGAGGCATCAAAACATTTGGTGCAAACGACCTGCACTGTCTTGCGTGGCACTTTGGTTCTCCAACACGACAAGGTGCCCACTCGCAGCACATTGAAAACACACGTTTATCACCTGCATCAACACAATTGTCGCTCTGTGACTTCTTTCTGTTCCCTACAAACTTCAGCCAGACAGTAAGTCATTTATTTAGAGATTTCTTTTCTGCACACTGAATTAGAGAGACAAACAGGGGTGTCCATTAAAAACCTCCTTTGTTTGGCCAGCTTTACTATTATGTTGATATAAATTGGAGGAATCATCTTTCTGGGCCCAAAAGCACAACATAAAAGAAAAAAAAACAAATTTACCCAAATCAATATATATATATTGATTTGATTGATTATTGATTATTGATTATATAAAAGGTTTCCAAAAGCAAGCAGGCAGGCAAAGCAGAGGAAGCAGAGTCCAGGATTTGCAGGCAGTGCCAAAAAAAATGGTTAGAATACAAACTGGTGAGAGAACAGAAGAAAGCACGAAGACAACCTGGCAGAAGGTGAACTGTTGGTGTCAATACTAAGAGCTTAATTAGAGAAGTGGATGCAGATGTGTGGGTGGAGAGGGGGGGTCGAGTGATTAACTGGCAGGGCAGGTGGGAGTGGCTGGTTCTGAAATGACAGGAGAGTTCGTGATTGGAATAAAAAAAAACAAGGCAAAGCAGAAAAGAATGAACTTGATAAAAGTATCAAACCGTGACACATTTTATTGTTGTTTCCATCTGGTCTTTCATCATGAAGCGTTTTGTAACTGCTCCACTAACTAATTATCGTTCTGAGGTTTACGCTTGATGATTGAGATATTGTTCATGCTGGTTTGCAGGTGCATGTGGTAAATGAATGTGCTATAAATAGCCATGCATACCAGTATGGGTTAGGTTAGGTTAGGTTAGGTAGTTACTTTATTAATCCCTGAGGGGAAATTTTTTCGCTACAGGAGTACATACAGCCATGGGAGTACAGAACAACAGTGGTTCTGGTGCCGTTGGACAACCGTTCTTGTTTTTTGTAGTTTTACGAACTGAATGAGTTCGGTGTCGGTGGCGACGTTCCCAGAGTTTTCCATCACTCAGCCGGGCTGTCAGGATCGTGAAATTAAAGTTGATAATTTGTTGTCATAGAGATAATTGTGATTAATAAGTTAGTTAACAAATCTTCTGCTCATTTTACTTTGACTACTACTTTTACTTTTTTTCATCTGGCTTCAAACCAAAATGTCTGTGGAGTTTGGCTGTGCAACTAAATTAATGATTTTCATGTTGACAGATAGTCATCGAAATACGGCCAATAATAAATGAGAGGTTAGGCACCTTGAGATAAACTGTTGGTGGTGCTAATTCTCTCCATGTGCCAGTAACACAGAGCAGACAACGGGGGCGCAACGAAATGATGTCATCAAAACAGCACCAGTCAAACCTCAAACAGTGGTGGAAATATGATACTTGTTAGTTTTACCCTGCTGTTTTTACATAGATAAATTAAAACGATTCTAATGGATATGCAAAATGATTGCAGTCAGCTCGAACAATCTGGATCAGGCGGTGACGTAATAACCAGCAGTGGTTGTTCCACCGGAGAGGGTTGGCATAGCTAACACGACTCACTGTGTGAAATGGAGCACTTGTTGCACAACATTGTCAAGAAACCACAAATGATGAGCATTGAATTATTAATTAAATAATCACCAGTTAATAAGCAGGCATGACTGTCAACATTTTCTGTTGTGAAGCCACGTGATTAGAAACACTAACACAGCGACTTCTAAACTGCGGCCATGCAGCGGTACCCTACCTGATCTGATGAGACCGAATTTGGCTCAATTTGGGTTCCATGTTTATTCTTGGTCATAACTGCACCGTCTAGTTAATAAAGTGATCTTCTGGTCCGCCGTGCTTTGGGCGATAGAAGCCTTTTCTCCGAGCGTGCGAGTGATGCAGCATGTTTAATAGATCGGATCATTGCTTCCTGCTGCTCTCCGGGTATTTGAAGTGGCAAGAAGCTCTTCGTAAGCATGTTCCAGCTCACAGATGCTTGTCTTCACACGTACACACATGCACACGCAAAACTATCCCAGTTCCTTTTCATAGTTAATGCATGGCATCCTGAATAATTCAGTCGGCATTAGGAGTTATCAAAGTGTGCCTCATGGCGTCCAGCTTTTCACATTGAGTTATTGAATATACTATAAAATGCCAAATGGAATTTTATTGGAGTTTCTCAGTACGTCCTGAGCAGCAAGTAAATGAACCTGCGTACTTGTGTTTTACAGTGTGACGCCTAATCAATCTGCCTCTTTAAAAAAATGAAAATAAAAACAATAAATAAACATCCATACATACAGTAGCTGCAGCCAACTGTGATCTTTTCTAATCAAGTGAAGCTACAGTTGCGATCAGGGTGACGTCTTCATGCATCTTTCCAACCACATTATACATCTGTACGATCCTGTCAAAATGAACATGAAATGTCCCTGTCGGATCCTCTCTCCACCCTAAAAGCACCTATAGGAATAATCATGGCTCAATTTAATGCATGTAGGGTAATGTACAAATCCACGCCGGTCTTCACCAGAACAGAAAAAAGAAAAAACAATCATGACCAGAAAATGAATGAAAAACAGCCTCTGCAGCAGAATCCCGGTGTGTTGAAACCAAGCTAACCTGCTGCATACACACTTTGTTTTTGTTCACCTGTTGGCGCGAACAATGAGAATTTTGAATTCCTTTTAATAGGCAGTGCTCTATGATGGTGTTCAGACTGCAAGAAAATCTGATTTGTTTTCCAAATCAGATCTTTAGGACAGACTATCCGCACTGCTATTTGCAAGTAAACAGATTGGATTTGGCGTGTCCACACATCACCAAGTTATCTGCATGGGTTGCTATGGTAACGACGTAGGCTCAGCTACGTCTAACACGGAAGCCGCCGCCACGGAAGTGCCAGCGGACAGTATATTTCGGCTTCTGTCCGTGGACTGTTGTTGTCGTTGTCCTTGACACCGCCAGAATCAACACTTTCCGACAGCGGTCTGCTAGCGGTAGCACAGATTCGGCTCACTCTGTCGCTCTGAAAATTGTTGTCTTTGCGTATCATGTTGCGAATGATGCAAGGAATCCAATCTGAGCCCGCGGAGCGTCCGGACTGAAACGCATTGGCAGATATCCGATTGGAATCGCATTTCATACCACCTTCAAATGTGGTTTGGATCCAGATTGGAAAAATTGCATTTTCATGTGTTTTTTTTTTTTTTTTTTGCTGTTTAGACTTTCAAAATCCAGATACAATCTGGGTATGACAAAAATCTGATTTGGGCTGGCAGTCTGAGCACAGCCTAAGAGAGGATGGGTCACATGTAATAGAGAACACTCGACCAGTGTAATCAAGTGTTCTGACTCAGCAAGTTTCTCTTAGGCGGTGGTTTTTAGTGTTAACTCGTTTATTCATAGAAATATCCCAAATTTATAGTTTGATAAAAACCTACACTGTTTACATCTGTTTTTGCTCACTGGCAGTTTTTACCTTTATTGGTGCATAGCTACATTTCTTCTCAGATTTTAACCAACAGCTATCAATCAGTGGATTGACATGAAAACAGTTAATGCTCAGGTCACTAATGAAATAAGGCCCAACAGACTTTTCAAAAAAAAAAGAAGTGAACTAGTCAGAAATCAACACTGTCATCATCAGCATGAAGCGAGTGTTACGGTGGCGAATGACAAAGCAAATTTAAGATGCCATATCACATCGATAAAGAGGACGTGGCTTTTACTGATTCCTCAAAAAAGAATTGTGTTTTGATTTTGAAACGGTTTCCTGTCGGTTCTTCACCATCTTTATATGATAATAACCCTAAAGTTCACTAGCACTTCTCAAAATCAACAATTACAAACTGCTTGACAGACAAACATAAAGGAGAAATACTCAAACATTCCCACAGACGTATGAAGGTTATAAGAAAGCCTTACGAAAAAGATCCTGAATCCAGGATCTGCACTGTGCTGCTCTTAACATCATATAAGTTTCTGGTTATTTCATCATAAGCGTACACTTATCATACAGCAAAGGAATTCTAAACACTTCGAAAGCATCATTTGTTCTGATTTAAGCAGCTCAGCAGTGCTGCTGAAGTCTGTGTCTCTACACAGTGTTTTCTACTCCACAATCTTCTGTGTGCAAGCAGAGGAAGAGAACACTATGATACCTTTTCTGTGCGTTAGCTTGAGACACAGCAGTGATGTCAGATTGTCACCTTTAAACAGTTCGGTTACTAATTTAAGATGAATTGAGGATACCTGCGTGAACTGAGAGTGTGTGGTGAAAGGGGATTGATATGATCATGATTTATGATAATCACGTATTTTTCAAGTTTGCAAGTTCAGTGTCAAATGCATTTGATGTGTCAGTGGTAAGAATCATCACGTGTTGTTTCTGATGAAGTAGAAGCTGGTTGTTAATGTTTGCTCAGTACATTTCCTGCATGGGTCTTTGTTCCTTTCACATATTCTTCTGTTAGGTGGGGATTTTTATACTTTGTTTTCTATATACCGAGCGTCATTTTTGACCAAATTGTGCATTCGTACGGGCTCGTCTGAGCTGAGAAACAATCTAGTCTATTCTCTTTCTGATGGAACTGGAGGAAGTCATGGGATTTCAAATCAGACCCACAATTGGAATCTTTTTAATAGTGAGAGTCGATGGCAATTTTCTTTCTCCACACACTCACACTGAAGGTATACCTGGAGCATTTATTTGGCAAAAAAAAAAAAATCATACTTGTACTTTAAGAACCATTATTATAGCTCCTTTAGAACTCCCATGGCTCTGTTTTGTTGATTTTTAGAACACGGTCTGAAGCACATGGCGTATGTGCATTTAGGACATGTCCAAATCTACTTTTGCTATTGTTCAACCGTCTGCGGTTATACTGAGTCGACTAAATAATCAGAGGTGTGTTTTGGGCGTCGCGTGAAACAAACCAATCAGAGTGTCATCTCCCATTATCTTTAAGGCCCGGTGTGCTTGCACCATAGCGGATTTCTGTTTTCATATTTGCTAAGAAGTCAGAAGTTTTTCATTCCATTCTGAGAAAAGCCTGTAGAATCTAATAATGAGCTAAAAGTAGAACTGAGGCTGTCGTTGTCCACGTCAACATGAATGTTAAAGTCTCCCACTATCATCACTTTATCTGAACTCAGCACTAAATCTGATAAAAAAAAAAAAAAAAAGTCAGAGAATTCAGTTAGAAACTGAATAAAGACCAGGTGGGCGATAAACAACAACAAATAGAATCGGTTTCTGTGCTTTCCAGTTTCCATTAATTTGGTAGGATACATTTTTATTAAATTTTTATTGATACATCTTTTCTTGAGTTTTTTTTTTTAAATATAGGTGGTCTGGGTACAAACACAACCTCTATAGGATCTTGATGGTTTTGCAGAGGAGCATGTAAGACTGCAGCTCTGCGTCCTGGCCTCAACCCTGGATGTCAGGTTTTAGGGCTGTTAAGAGATACGGCCATATTTCTAGAAAGAAGAGCTGCACCATCCAAAGTAGGATGGATGCCGTCTCTCCGGATCAGACCAGGTTTTCCCCAGAAACTATTCCAATTGTCAATGAAGCCCACATTGTTAGCGGGACACCACCTCGACAACCAGCGGTGAAGTGAAGACGTACGGCTGAACATATCATCACTGGTCTGGTTAGGAAGGAGTCCAGAGAAAACTACGGAGTCCCACATCGTTTTTGCAAAGTTGCACACCAATTCAACATTAACTTTAGTGACCTCCGATTGTCGTAACCGGGTGTCGTTACTGCTGACGTTAATAACAATCTGACTGGATTTATGATTAGCCTTAGTCAGCAGTTTCAGGTTTGATTCAATGTCGCCCGCTCTGGCCCCGGGAAGACATCTGACTCTGGCCCCGGGAATTCACGTTCAGCAAAATAGAGTCTCCAATAACCAGAGTTGGTTTCTCAGCGGGTGTTTCGCCGAGTGTGTAAAATCGGTTGGAGACGGGTAACCCTAACCCGGTGGTGAACCGTGGGCTTCTGCTTGGGACTATGTCTCCTTCGTACTGCCACCCAGCCGCCCGGCTGTTCGGGTGCTGCGGGGGACCGACTAACTAAGCCTGTAGCCGTGGACAGCTGTGCACCCCCTCCCTGAGAAGCTCCTACGGCTAGCTGGTTATTTAGCATGGCGCACAGCCGCGATTCTAATTCGGTGACCCTGGCCTCCAGAGCCCGGACTACACTACATTTATTACAGGTAGCATTATCATTAAGGGAAGCAGGGTCGTAACTAAACATGTCACACACCGAGCAGGAAAAACAAGAGGTGGAGGGAGAGAGGGAAGCCATTGCTAACTGTACCAAAACGCCAAGTTAAGTGAACGTTGGTCAAAGATTTAACAGTAGAATTGCTCAAGAAGAGCAAGCGTGAGTTTTAATTTGAGATTAGAAGAAGTGTAGAGAGAGTTAAGATATGTATAATTCAGGAAAAGAAGCTAAAATAGCAGAGAGAAGTAACACTAGTCACAATGTTTGTAGACAGGAAGTGACACAATACGCTCGCCGTAACGTCAGACGAGATTCCTCCAATAATCAGTCTGGACCATAAAATCTCCCACCAGGAGAACACTAATGTAGAGGGCACCTGCACTGCAGCAAAGTCATTCAAACTTAAATATAGCTACAAATCGTATAAAGTGCCAATGAAGTGCTTCAGCGCTCCAACAGGTACCATTTTTTGTTGTTGTTATGGAGGAACCTTCTCAGTCCGTCACCTCGTAGCCAAAAGCCCCTTCCTTGTAATGTCATTGCCGAGGCTGCGTTTCCTGTTGGTGTGTTTCACTCCAGTTCCTTCCTTTTTGATGAGGGACACTAAAGCTTCCTCAAACGCCTCAGTGGAAAGTCGCAGGAAGGTTTTGATGAAGGTGATGGAGAGACGGATGTTCCCTGCAGAACGAGACCAAAGGGGTGAACACTCCAGACTCACAACGGCTGATCTTGCTGTAGTGTTACACCACTTGTGCGTCTCTCCTCCTGTATTATTTATGTTGCTCAACTTTCTCATCTCCGTTTCTATATTTCACTTTCTCAGGCTGCCGCTCGCAGATTTATGGAGACGGCAACTTACCCTGTGCTTGTTCTCCATTTTTTTTTTTGGTTCTCCTGTTCTTTTTGGAGTGTGTGAGAAGTGTGGAGGGTACGGAAATCTGCAGCAGTTAATTAGTTGAGGAAATCTCTGTGGAAACTCTCCATGTCTTCATAGTCTCCCGGGGGGCCGTGCTCAGCAGGTTTCTTGACAGCCACTGAATTAGCAGACTGTCCAACAAGAAAAAAGCCTGTGGGTCCACAACTTTTCTCTCACAGAGAAATTCTAATCTTATTAGATTTTTTTAATTTCTTTATTCTCCTTTCTTGTTTCCTCATTTAGCTAAACAAATCAAACCAGAACCTCCCCTCACTTTCAGTTTGTAATTTCTCTCTTTAATTAAACCTGAGGCCCTTTCAGTGGTGATAATTGTTTGGACTGCCACGCTAATGAAAGTAATCAAGGAATTGAGAAAAAAATTGATGAATCAATTTTCCAGTAGCTGAAACATTCCTATTACTATTTTAGTGTTATTTAAATTGGTACTTATGAATTCCAAGTAGGATTGATTGATAAAAAGATTTTAAAAAGTGAGGGGCACTCCACAGACTTTACACATGAAGAGCAGCATTGATTGTAGGCAGTACTACTCAGCCTGTGAAAATAACCCAAATTATGTCATCTGGGCTTAAATGCTACATATTCGCAGCTACTGATCTGCCGTTTGGTGCAGATTGAAATACCTCACGAATTATTTGGTACAAATAAAACAATAGATGTAGCCTCTGGGTCTGAAAAGTGAAACCAATGCAGAAGTGCCTTAAAGTGCAATACCACTGAGGGTTTACTAGGGGCTGGTTATAAAAAAAAAAAAACTCTGTCTGTCAATAGACTTCCATTCAAAAAGTGTCAACTTTTCTCATGAAATACTAAGCTAATACATTTGTTCTGCAAGTCATTATGGTGTCATTAGCTTAATTTCCTCCTTCTGATCAGTGTTCTAATGGTCCTTCTGAAAATACATCCATGATTAATTAGATATTAGGCCTCAAAGGAGACGCATGTTTTGGGGCATGTCTGGTTTCATTGATCTGCTGGGCATTCAGTCAGGTTGCTAGAATAGCTCCCCTCCAAATATGGTCACTTCTGGCTCCAAAATACCAAGATGGCAACAGCCGAAATGCCAGACTCATTGCTTCTAAATGACAGCTTACAAACCAATGGGTGATTTGCCGTCTGGTATCACCAGCAAGTAGCTTTGGCTTGTCAACTATTGAGAAGATTAACTTCAGAACAAATAATGAAGATGAATAATAACACACATTATGTCCCCCTCAGGATGAACTGTAATGATCCATTACATTTTCAACCACCATCTGGTCAAAATTTCAGTCAATGCAAATACCTGCAAGACAAAATATCTGACCAAATACCTGCAAGACAAAATACCTGATCAAATACCTGCAAGACAAAATACCTGATCAAATACTTGCAAGACAAATGACATGCCCTTGGCTACAATTTGTGTTAAGTGCTTATTAGCAAATGTCAAAATTCAGCATGTAAGCACAGTCTTTGTGAGCAGATTAACATGCTCACATAACATCACAGCTGCTAGCTTCAGAGAGGTAGTAATTAGCCCCAAAAAGGGTCGTGTTTTACAAAAGAAGCACGGCCTTAATCCGCTTACATTGGGCTTGTGCAAACATTTTTATGCTGTTGATGTGTAGTTTAAGAAATGGCAGAAATCAGTTCAAGGGAAAATGGCTACTGCAAACAATTTAAACCCCACAGAATTGATTATACATTTACAATGTTTTGTTATACAAATAAGAACTTTGTTCTTTGTTGTGTATTAGGGGTTAAGGGAGTATTATATAAATCCATTTTGCTAAGCGAAAATATACATTTTTATAAATTGCTGGCGTTAAATAATGACAAAGAACTTGTATAGTTGCTGAGGGTGTTTTTGTCATCTGCATGACTCATAACGCAGGACCAGAAATAACTGGAATCAGTTTGCCCAGATAAGGGTGCCATTCTCAGGTCCAACTTTTATATCATTATTTCCATTCCAATAGAGCACTACAGACATTTTGACTTGTCATAGTAGGCAAAGCACCGGTAAAATAAATGATTGCTCAGGTCCATGAAGGGTTCCAATAAGACATGACATTGAACTGGCATTAGCAAAGGCAGGATTTTCCCTAAATGTAAAGCAGCGATCCTTAATACACCAGTGCTTTCTCTATTGTGATAAGTCAAAACACCTGCCGTTTAAAAGGGTATATGAAGTAAACGTTCATGGATAAATTTTGATTTTCTAACGACATGAAATGTAGACAACAATAACTGACACGGGAAAACAAAACAGGTCACATGTAGTAATTCATTCAGCAATATTTTCCTTTCTTATCTGTGTTGTTCCGTGGTTACCAATAGGTGTTTTCTATTCTGCACCGTTTTTAAAAAGGATGAAAAAACAGAGTATTAATTTAAAGAAAAATAAAGGTACAGGCAGATGGAAAGGCAGGCAGGAATATACTATAGATGAACACTTCCGATGCACTATTGGAAAAGAATCCTCTAATGACAAAATTAAATGCTTCGACCAAGTCTGCTGTGTTTACTTCCTTCTCCCAGAACTGTGGGCAACAAACACAGATGATGTTACGCTTACTGTTGTGCTTGATCTGTTTTTCCTCTTCAGTTTTGATATGTTTACGTCTTCAAGTGCATATTTATTTTTAATGATGTGCAATAAGGTGACGGAACAGGCGAAAATATTTCCTCAAAAACAAAGACGAGACATCGGGGAGTTCACACAAACCCCTCCCTTGCCTGCATGTAGTCAGTTACTTGTTATTAACCGGAAACCTGTTCATTTTTCTCAGTGATATTTGCATATTTCCAGACATGTTTGCTATAAAGAGAGGAAAAACATACAGAGCTGGATGTTAAAGAGAGTGGATGAGTGGTATCTCCCTAGAATTTGCTGACTAATCAATCATAGCTTGCCTTTTTTTATGACCTGGGGAAACAAGAATGTAAACAAAACAATGGTATGGATGATATAGACTGTCTTTTGCTTACAAAAGCCTTAAAAATAAATCAAGAAAAAGTAAATGTAGACCTATCCGTGGATTGCATGAAAAGGACAGAAGGGGTTGTCTATCTTTCACTTTGCATTTTTGGATGTGGATGAGCACTTTGGGCTCCTATTGGTCAATGTTACGGAAGTTGTCTCGCAATAGGTGAAAAGTTTTGAAAAATGATTGGCCATGTAAATCGCAACCCATCGGGATATCACCCATTAGATTGGAAACTTCTGTTTTTAAGCCTCCAGTCTGACATTTCAGTTGTCGCCATATTGGGGTTTTTTTGGTGCAAGAGGTGACCATGTTTGGACGAAGTCGGAAGGAGTGGATCTGACTCATAGATCTGACTGAGAAGCCGAAGACACACTACACCTGCCCACCTATACCAGGAACCTGACTGCCCTGCAGGCATGTCACTCAAACCTGGCCCGCCCCCACACATACCTCTCTTTGTGTGGATACATTTTCAAAAGAACCAACAGAGCACTGATGAGAAGGAGTGAATTTAGTTGATGTGGAAAAAAGATTATTGACTTGGAATTTTACGAGAGAAATTTACACTTTTTGAATGGAAGTCTATTGAAAACAGAGGTTTTTTGGAGCCACCCCCTAGTGGTCTTCAGTGGTATTGCACTTCAAGGCTCTTCCGCGTTGGCTTCACTTGTCAGAGCATCGCCAGACCCAATCTGAATAGACTCGAGGATAATGAGACCCAATCTAAAGCTCAATCAACCCAAACAGACCCCAGAAGAGAGAGAACACAAACACCTACAGAAGTATGATGCACTATCAAGTCAAAAAGCAGCAATGGTATAGCCTCATAATGTCCTACAAAGAAACATAGAAGAACCTGATTGCAAATAAAACTGGTTTGTGCACTTTAAAGATTATCAAGGTAGAGAGAGTTCCAGCTGAACTCTTTTTAGGTGTGTCGCCATAATGGAGCCTGTTGAGCGGTTGGCAAGTGGGGGAGTGCCCTCTCCTTCGTGTGCAAATAAGCCTCAATCCAATCCTCTCCACTTGAAAAGCTGTGACAGAGAATTAAATCTGAAAACTACAGATGTAAACATCATCGTCTTGAAACCAGGTACAAAATTCCATGGCAACCAAGCCAATCACTGTTCTTACCTCAACCACAGAGACTAGGAGAGGAGCGGACCATCAACCTCAGGGGACTAAGGAAACATTCAAATGGGGCATTTAACCCCACAGAAATAGATGGAGGATTCATGCATCGTAACAGGGCTCATTTCTGCTCAGTTGAAATGTTTTTCTGTTTTTGGTCTCTAAGGCACCAGGTGTCCCCTGATGAAGACGCCTCATGCAGTTAGCATCAGTGTTTACTTTTGGCCAGGTTGAAAACAAATTAATTAGAACAATTAATGTAAAAATGATGGGGGGGGTTTTCGGAAAGCTGCAGGGAGCTCACACTAGTCGACCCGATAAACTCAGTTCACACTGTTTTCTGCAACTCTTTGTTTCCCTGAATCGTTTGGTCAGAGGGGAGGAGCGTAGGCCTGGAGTGAGACTTACACAATAATAGCCGCATTAATTGGAAATACACCAGGTTGAAATGAACTGGAATGCCTTTTTAAAGAGACGACAGTGAACATATAAGGTGGATAGATATTGACGTGGTGATGTCTCTGGGGAGAAGGTGTCATTATGAAGCCTAGTTGGATCAATAGCCTCTGCTGTAAGCTGTTGTGCTGTCACACTCTGTCTCTGTCTCACATGTTTAGTTTAATGAGAAAGGACATTTTGTTTCTCAGTGGTGGCATGAACAGTCGTATTATTGTGGTGTAGTTAATTTTTTATTATACAACTGTATGTATGCATACACGTGCATGGTACCCACATCAGGGTCAAACAGTTGCTTGGCAACAATGGCCAATGAGCATGAAAGTGTAGCTGTTTAGTCCCTGCTTTTTTTTTTTCCTGGCTTCTCTCGGTGGCTCCCCCTGTTCTCCTCTGCTGCTCTCGCTCGCTCTCACTCTCTTTGTCCCTTTTATCGGTCCCTCGCGTTCTTTTACAGGGACTCGCTCTCACATGCTGCTGTCTGTCAGCCGACTCCTTTCTGTTCCAGTTCTCTTTGGAATCAATGAATGTCACTGGCATGAATTACGAGACAGAGGAGCTCGAAAATGTGTGTAGAATTTTAGGTTTTCTGCATTTATATATAAATATATATATTTATTTTATATAAATATATATATATATTAGAGCCAGGTGTTTTCAATCAGTGGGATGATAATCAGGAAATAGAAGTGTATCACAGCATGCTCCAACCTTTCAGCAGAAGTAGGCAGCTGCTTTCAACAAAGAAGGACCAATGAGCCCATTTAGTTTTGCATGGCCAGCACTGAAGAGGGACAGATATAAGATGTTGCAGCTGTGTTTGAGGATCAAGTTAAGTTTGGCTAGATGTGTAAATCGGGCATCATGAGGGAGGGAAGGTGAAAAGCTTATTTTTGTTTGCAAGTTTTTATTTCTCAGTATTTAGTGTGATGACTGAATGAATATTGGCTGAATAAATCATTTGAAAGGCAGATAATATATAGAACCGAACAGTAGCGAAGGCTCTCTGCAGCTCCTCTCACTCCACACAAAAAGCTCAGAAGGGTCCGACCTGCACAAGGATTCATCTTTAAACACAGCTCGGTGACGGCTGCTTGCTGGAGCAGATAAAAGGGCTCTGTGTTGGAGTCATGACTGTCCCCAAGAAAGGGAAACTGGGGCACCGAAAGACAAAAGAAAGAAAGCAAACCGAGGACAAACAACTGCCAAAGAATTTCTTTCAAAAGAAAGATGAGGTTTAAAATAATACCAGCAGTTTAGATTGAAAGTTTGGACTATATATTTGCATTATGTAACAGATCAATTGATATCATAAATGAATCAGGATCAGAGCTACAATGGCATATCAAACAGTATTTATCAACTAATAATGGGGCATGAATTTTTAAAATTCAAATAGTTGTTGAAGTAGAAAAAAAAAAGAGTTTTATATGCGACTATCGTTCTTCCTTATTTCCCCTGTTTTTACCAGCGCCTGGTTGTAATGTGTTACTCCCGTCAGAAGGTGGCGGTAATGCACCTAAAAGCTGTTTGCCAGCTGCCATTAAACAACATAAGTAGAAAAAGATCAGGCTCCGGGGCTTTGCAGGTAAAACTGTGGCGCTGTGAGATTAGCTTCTTCGGTCTTAACAGGAGAAACATGCAAAGAATAACTGCAGCCATCAAAAAGTTCTGTGTTCGGAGGGTGCATCGATTCATGATCGAATACTTCCAGGTAATTTTGAATAGTAATTTTGCTTCAAATGCTCATACCCACTGTCAACATTATCGAGGAAAGTTTAACATGAAGAAACACTTGGCCCTGAGTTACAAAAACAGCCAGAGTAAATGGAGCAGCAGGCACCTCCTCACCCTGATGATGTCACTGAGGTCTCTGTCGGCTCATATCGTGGCAAAAATGTTTCCAAACAGTAATTTATAGCAGTATTAACTGAGATGTTTCCTACCAACACTAGCGGTCTGTTTTTATTGTAAGCAGTCAGTATTTTTTTTAAATGTAAGTTTTTTTGGGGGGGGGTTTTGTCTTATCGTTCTGGAATAATCAATAAACATGAAGGCTGTCTCAAGTGTCATCCTCCACGGAAACCTCGTTTAACCAATGTGAAGCAATTGTAGGCTGCAGTATGTTGAGAAAAGAGGGTTGCAATGTGGAGATTTTAAACTTTGCAGACTCAAGCACATATCACAGATTATCATTATTTGTTTACATGAACTATAAACAGTTCAACAATAACCACTACAGGTTTATGAGGACAGTTATTGGCTAAAATATGTGTAAAAATATTTCTGAAGATGCGTGACCGATCGAAAAGAAGGGCGCCCACACAGACTGCTTGTGTATGGGCCCTAGAAGTTTGTGCTACAACTTTACAAAGTGACACTCTGTCATGGTTGTGTATCTGCCAGCTTGTTTTAGAGTTATTTTGTCCCGTAAAGCGCTGCAGATCGTTCTCCACATTGTGTAAGAGTACACAGTACGCTGAGTACATTTCAAGACGAGTTGGAAACAAAAAATAACAACATTTCAGCTGTCATATTTTCATGATACATTTCTTGTGTCTTGTATTTGCCTGCATGCTGCTGCTGCTACAACAGGAGAAAGCAGGAGGACAACGGAACAATTGAATACAAAAATTCGTCTTGTCACGAGGAAGAGCGCAGGTTTACTCTGCGCTGCGTCATGCGTCAGAGGGATTTGTACAAATATTGTCATACAGCATAGAGGAATAATTAACCCATGTGAAGGTGATGCAACATTGTTGTTATGGAGGCTGTGCAACAAGACTGTCCTTTAGCTTTTTGAAGCCGTTGCCCAGCTTTTTGTGTGACTTTGATAAATGTTACTAAAAGAGGCCACCGGTTAATGAAGACAAAATTAGCATGATGGAGCATGAAGGAGGCTTTTAATCACAGTCTGAATATTAATTGTATAGCTCTTAACTGACTGTGGGAGGTGACATGCAAAACATGACCTATGACAAGGGTTAAAAGATAGTAATTGGACCCTTTGAAATGTGTTATTGCATCATGATTTTAGCCCATCAAACTTGTATTACCTGTTGAGCTTTATTGATGACAAATGGCAGCTGCAAAACCATAGAAAAACATATAAATTAAAAAGCAATGCAGTTGTGTCATCATTATTAGAATGATAAGGTGCTTAAATTGTACTAGTTTGTTTGAAAGTTTGAATTTCCTGAGTCATCCCAATTGAGTATGCCGTTTATGTCAGTATTAAGGGCGATATATCAGCTTCTGATGCTTTTTACATATTTCTGTATGTGAATCTCTGCATCCATCCTCCATCATCACAGTGGGAGCAGAGAGTATACTGTCAGCTCTCTCTATATCTGATCTTCACACTCGTCATTTGGTGTCACCATCTGTTTATCTACCTTTTTGTTTTTTCATCTCTCCTTGAATTTCTCAACTGCTGGCAAAAGAAAGTTTCACATTATTCCATCGTGGATATGTTATATAATTTGGTCTTTTTCCGTGTTATTCTATGTTGTTGCAAGACTAAAATCCATAGTTTTCATCACTAAATTCTTCCATTTCCATGTAATAGTATTGAAGTGCAAAAGTTTCTACTGTCTTTGTGTACTGAGGTCATCTATTAGTGCACATCTTGCTAAAAAAAAAAAAGGAACATAAATCTTAAAAAGCCAGTTGACTGTCAGAAGTTGTTAGGCGGTTAAATGGCTTTTTTTTTTAACCCTCCATTGACAGTAGATTCAAGGGGCTTTGTTTGGCCATTTCTGTAACTTTCCAAAACTGAAAATTTTATAGTAATTCATTGTTTAAGACTGTCTGAAAGTATGCGCCATAATACACTTATTAAAACAATAACTTGATATGCAGTGGGCCTAATCCTAATTCCAACAAACAAACAAACAAAACTTTAACCCTAATCCCGCCAACAAACAAACACATTCAACCCTAATCCCACCAGCAAATAACAGAAACTCTATCTCTAATCCAACCAATAAATAACAGAAACTGTAATCCTAATCCCACCAACCATCACATGACATAAATGGTCCAAACCTAATCACAACCAACCCAACAAAAAGAATCAAAACTCTGTCAAGATACCAACCTAATGAACAAAACTGTAACCCCAATCCCACTAACCAACCATGCAACCAACCAAACCAAACTCTTGCCCTTATCCCACAACCAACCAGCAAATTAAAATACACGTATAAAACACAATTTTAACCAGAGCACCTCCAAACATAGAAAATGTATACCCTAATCCCAGCAACCAACGAGACAAATTCCAAAGGATAATCCAACTCAATTTGATGGCAGATAATTGTATTTGACAGGTGTAGCTAATAGAAATTAACAATGCTCCACTTACATTGTGCCAGTCAGCCATGTCAGTGAGCCAGCACACACAACACCCGCTACCAGAGCTGGCACACCTAAATGGAATGCAGCTGTTATTAATGTCCTTAACTACACCCGTGTTTGCCAAGTGAACATGTACATCGTCACATTAGCCCAATGAGGAGAAACAGACTAGAATTATGTCTTCCCTCTGGAGGATTTCCCTTTTTTTTTTTTTTTTTTTTCCTTACTCATGATGTGCTTTTTCTTAACAGTCTAGTGAATAAGATTAGTGCCGCCAGATATTGCGTTTTAATTGCGTAAATCTGACTTGGTCAAGCCTGTATGAAGTCGTGACTTTAAGGGTTCAAGACAACAATTAAGAAGTCACATACCGCCACTGGATCAGCATATTTACTTTGGATGCCAAGATGGAGAAAATGGAAGACAAAGGATGTGGAAAAAGTTTGAGTCGGGGACAATGCGTGACCCCAAAGTGAACAAATGGCCCTTCAGAAACAGCATGGACCAAGCTTTGTCCAGCTGCTGTTCCCTTCAGTGGAAAAATGTCAGAGTGCTTTGTGTTCACGGTAATTAGTGGATATTCCTGCCAGGCTGACATAATTTGTGGGCACTGGGTTATTCGCTGTTTCGTTAGACAGTTAATCAGTACAGTGAGTGACTTTGGCTGAGGTTGGTTCTCTTTTCCAACTCTCTCCTTGGTTCTGGTTTCCTTCTCTAGTATTTCAGTATCATATTGTCAAATTGCTATACTAAAAACCAAATCTTTATTCTTGCTCTCACCCATTGACTGTATATAAAAGTGGACGGAGCTTCTGGGTGTGAAAAATTAAGTGGATGCGGAAGTGCCTTAAACTGCAATATCACCGAGTGCCGCTGGACCTCAGCTCCAAAAAGCTCCGTAGACTCCCGTGCAACTAGTCTCATAAAATTCAAAGTTTATAAAATGTATCCACGAGTTATCTCAGTGTTGTTAGTCACGCCTTCTTATTCGTTTTCTGGCAGTCTATCTGAAAATAATCCTGTCATTAATTCAAAAATAAGCTTCAAGAACTTTTTTTGGGGGGGACGTGTCTGTTTGATTGACAGGTGCAGTCAGGTTACAGCTGTCAGTGGGCAGGATGTCGTATCGCAGAGTTTCCAATCAGATTGAGTCAGATGGACCGCTTGCTCCTCCCCAGCTCGTCCAAATATGGTCACTTCCGGCTCCGAACTAGCAAGATGGAGTCGACCAAATTACAAACTCAAGGCTTCATAATGTCCGTTCACAAAACAATGAGTGAAATCACTGGTGGTTGCCGCTTGCTCTCACCATAAGAGCAGCAACATCTGATACACCTTTTCTTTTCTCCCCATTACTTTCTTCTCACTCTAACCCACACGACTCCCCAATTCCCCATCTGTCTTTATCCACCTTTGTTTCTCCTGCTTTCATCTCTCACATAAATCCATTTTTCTTCCTCATCTGTCCTTTTCTCCCACCTAGTTGGTACACATTTTCTCTGAATTTCATTAATGTCTGTGTTAAGACCAATCTCACCTGTCCCTCGATGGTCATTCATGACTGACAAGATCTGTAACAGCCACATTCAGGCCATGTAAAGCACCATTAGCTTCTCTACTGCTGATAATGTCAGCAATCAGTGCCTTCCACCGCCTGACTAACCATAATAGATGGAGGCTGTCAAACCAAATACCAGTGATTTATTTTCCCCACATCCTTCCTTTTACCTTTCATGGTTTTCATGGTCTGTGCAGTTTTTAATGTCCAAATACTGGTTTACTTGTGCTGTAGTAAAATTGATGGCAGGCCATCTTAATAGATACAGAACTGCGAATGTACAACAATGAGAAGACTTGATGAGAAATGACCTTCAGCCTGACTCGTGTGCCCCAGACCTGCTCAGTGGTCAGCGGTAGACGCTCTGATTTCACGTGGCAGCTCCGAGGTAGCTGGTCGTAGGTCGGCGGGGTTACTGACTGAAAGTAGAGTCATGACTGCTGGTGAAAGAGAGTGAGTGTGCTTTGTCAGTTTTGACAGTGGAATAAAGTCAATAAGGTATAAGTCAACATTCAGATACTGACTTTAAACTCACCGTCCAGTTGCAATTCCAATAGCCTAGTTGTCAAAACATGGCCTATGTATCAAAAAGTTTGCCAATTTTGCTACCCCCATGACACTTGAGAAACCTCCTGAGGAAGCACGTGATGTGGTTGAAATTTTGGACAAAAGTTAGTTAGTTGACTCTCGTCGAAAACATTTTGTAACATTAAAAATCTGTTATGAAAACTAGCAGCCCCAAAGTAAGAGGAATTTTTGAAAGAAAAAAATAAACACATACATTTTCTTACACATTGGATGTTCAAGTGTTAAGTAATAATCAATCATATATTTTTTTATACAGATACAAACCAGACTGTATTGTAAAGACAATGAAAAAAAAAAAGAGAAACTCAGGAAACACTTCTATGCATAGACTGTGGATAAGAGAGGACGTAGCTTTTGGGTCTGACAAGTGAGGCCAATGCGGAAGGGCCTTGAACTGCAATACTACCGAGGGCCACTAGGGGCTGGCTCTAAAAAGGCTCTGACTCTATAGACTCCCATTCAACTTCCCTCATGAAGTTCAAAGTTAAAACATTTTTCTTTATTTTATCATTCTCTAAAGTCACTCCTTCTTATTACTTTTCTGGTAGTACATCTGAAAATAATCCCTTCATTGATTCGATATTAGGCCTCAAAGAGAGGTATGTCTGGGGGCGTGTCTGTTTGATTGACAGGCCTGTGGTGCAAGAATAAAAAGTTGAATAAAATTGAGTAAGAGAATAGACCAAGCAGTAAAGTAGACCAAAATATACAAAAAATTAGACAAATAAATAATAAAGTTCAATTACAAATTTTATAAAAAATAACTACTTTCCTTTAGACAAAATAAAGTAGCACAATCCAACTAAAATATACAACTAAATACACATTCAAATGAATAAAGTTCCATTAAAAATTAGATAAAACACAAAGAATAAAACAGATATACCAAGTTGTACCAAGAATCTACAAATAAATTGACTGCCTGAATAAATAAAAAAAAAACAAGATTCATTGTCACTTTCTTCAAAACACTTTTGCAGCTGCTGCCTTTTTTTGCCTGATTCACCTTGTAGCTTGTCAGTGCGGAGGGCTCCAGCAAATGGATTTGCAGCAAAAAGACAGTTGGTGTAACTACATCTGTCATCTGGCTAGGGCCGCAGCAGTTAATCATACCTGTGGAAGTGCACACTCCACGTTAGTTTGCAGCATGTATTTTTCAGTTTTTTCACAGACAAAAGATCTTAAAAAAGATGCATTAATTGGTTGCAGCCGTAAGTACCTTCCAGACTTGTAAAATCGTTTGCAAATAAACCGCTGTGCAATATTCAGGCATCTGATAAGCCTTCAGATTCCGGGATCTGTAACTCAGATAGACCTTTTTCAGAATAGATATTTGGACTTGTCACAGTAGGGGAAGCACAGGTGAAATCAATGGCAGCTCTGTTCCAATACGTTTCCCAGCCTTCGTTATTACAACAAGGACTTTGCTGTAACATGACAAAATGTCTCTCTTAAAAAAAAAAAAGAAGTCTTACCAGCACCTGACTCTCCCAACTTGCGCTATTCTTAACACTCTTTAATCATTGAAATAGTTCAGGAGTCAGATCGCTGTGAAAAGCAGTGAGTTGACATCTTTCCTTTGTCACATTATTTAAATTTTTCTGACTCCGTGTTCCTGCAGCCACTGTGACTGGCTGGTGCATTAGTGCAGGGCACATTTGAGGCTCCTAAATAAAAAGTAATCAGTCACACAGTGGTACACTGTTTGTTGTTTATTAGCAGAGTGACGTTGTAACAGATGCTGAGGCGGCTGTTGCTATTGGCCACTCGAGGAGATGAAAAATGACAAGAGGGGATTTAAGCTGAGTGGGAGATGTGTGGAAGGTCTGGTGTGTTCAGTAGACGTGTCAGTGTGAGAGAGCACGTACACACTGCAAGACGGCAGATGACCCCCTAACTAATAACTGGATATGTTTATTTACAGATAGTTTTATCCAAAATAGTCAAACTCACAAAAATGCAGTGTGTAGGTTGAATGGCTGTCTTACAAAACAAACAAAAACAATATATCTTCTATTGGAGATCAAAAAGCGACAGAACGTTTTCTTTGGATTGCCACAGACCTTCTCTGTGGTAAAGCGACTGCTGGTGTTCATGGCTTTCCACCATCTGAGGAGGGAATAAAGCTGTACTCGGTCGTCATAGTCGTATATCCGGGTTTTTGTTTTTCTCCATTTCTTCTTTTACAGTCATTTGTTTTGTGTCTTTGAATTGCAGACTCTAAACGATCAGAGATGAGAAAGTGGAAATCACTGCATGTCTTTGGGGAAGTATCTTGTGCAATGAAGAGTTCATCTCACAATTCGGTGTGTTTTTACCAAGCGGGAACTAACATTGACATCACCCATTGGTTTGTGAACTGCCGTTTTAAAGCCTTGAGTTTGACTTTACGGTCGTTGCAATCTTGCAAATTTTGAGCGGTTTGGAGCCAGAAGTGACCGTACGTGGACGACCTACAGAGGAGCAAGCAGTCGATCTGACTTGATCTGATTGGACACCCAATGAAAATATGTCCCTCCCACAGATAGTGGAAACCTGACTGCCCCACGGGCCTGTCAATCAAATAGACGCCACCAAAAACACAACTTTTTGAGGCCTACCTTCTCATTAATTATAAGATTATTTTCAAATGGACTGCCAGTAAACAAAAAATAAGAATCGACTTTACTTGAAAAAATGTATTGACTTCTCATTTTACAGAAGTTGAATGGAAATCTGTGGAGCCAAAGGCTTTTTGTAGTCAACCCTTAGTGGCCCTTGGTGGTATTGCACTTTATGGCATTTACGCATTGGTCTAATTTTTGTGACTCAGAAGCTACATTCACTTTTATGTACAATCTATGGCTTTTACTAATCAGCCTGCGCCCGTACAAAAACCAAAAATGAATATTATTGTCATTTTATGTCAAGAACTAGAACATGTGTTGACTTCTTGACACAATTTGCATTTTGCATTCTTGCTTTATCCTGTCATGTCTTGTCTGTTCTTCAATGCATCTTCTGTGGTCTATTGTTGTGCATACATTTATAAAGATGAACAAGGCAGAGGCAATGCCACTAATGTAGACAGAGATGGAATCCGTTTTTGTAAGCAGGCATGTATTTAATGGATCCGTAAATAATTCCACACGTTGAAATGGTTTTACTTCACATTAGGAGACAAACAAGAGGAACTTTTTACTTTGCATTATTCCCATAACTGTGGTACTAAGGTGCTGTGGAGTAAAAAAAAAAAAAAAAAAGAAGAAGAATGATTTAAGTGTCAACAAGCCAAATAAGGGATGAAAGATTTAGATTTTTTTTTTTTTGTTTGTTTGGTTTTTTTTTTTTAAGTAGAAATCACAACCGGCATTGACAGACAGGAGGCAACAGAGAGGGGATGACGCAGGGGATGAATCTGACTGCCAGACTGCAGCATAGAGATAAAACAGAAAGGTAAAAGAGACTGAGGCAGAGTGTTTGTGGGTGGAAGAGGGAGAAGTGGGGAAATTAAAGAGAGTGGAAATGAAGGCAGGTGTTTGGTTACAAAACGCTATTATTAAGAAAACAAGTCAACGATGGAAGACCACATCCAGATGTTACTCAAATTTAAAATAACCAAGTCATAAAATAGTCGGTGGCCGGTTTGCCTTTCAAAGACAACGTGTGCGTCTCTATGTGAGTGTTCCAAGGTCACTGAGAGCATTGGGAGACTTCCACTGCAGAAAGATAATCATCTCAATGAAGTGTTTTCACCCACCTGTCAGTCAATGTAACTGGCTTCTCTGCTAGGTGTTCGGGGGAGACTGAAAAATATGCTCTAATGAGATGTGTGTGTGTGTGTGTGTGTGTGTGTGTGTGTGTGTGTGTGTGTGTGTGTGTGTGTGTGTGTGTGTACGTGCGTGTGCGTGTGTGTGTGTGTGTCGACGGCAAAGTGTACCTCCTATCTCCAAGGATGAGGCAATCGAAGCCGAAATCTTCACAAAGCTATAACACTCACAGGAAAATAAAATCTACCATAAATCTGAGCCGCCAACTGGGAAGTAGTGTTAGGATGTGTCCAAGGATTTTATTTGTATTTTTTATTTTCGATCTGATATCTCCTTCCTGGAATTACAGATCACATTGACATGTCAACATAAGACAGAAACACTGTCTGATTAATGAAATTCAAAATCATTAGTTGTGTTTGCCCTCTTCCCATCAGGCTATAACCCATGATAAGGAAGTTTTTCAGTAACAAATGAAGGGGATTACAATTTCATTTTTAGTTACTACTCCTGGTAATGTACAGTCTTACCAAGAGGTTGATGGAGGAGTATTGTAGTTTCCTTTCCTGCATTAAGTAACCAGACTGCCACAGTACCTGTACAGAAGCATTAATTAACAATAAGATGCACCGACCTTGAAATGAACTGAGCCATAGCTTTGGTTAAGTGTAAAAGTTATGTGTTAAGTCATGTTTTGTGAGTTTATGACATTTTAACATTGGCAGTCCATGTTCTTTAAACTCAACATCTAAATCCTTTGTTCTTATACAAATGTATTTTTTGGGAAATAAAAATAAATACCTGTGCCACAAAGTGTAATTGATTAAAACTTTAGAGTACTTATCAACCAAATAATTCCAGTAAACAGAGGGACTACACTGAGGAACTAAAGAAGAAAACGTAAAGTTCTACCTCTGACCTATCAGTGTGGAGTTGCAATGTGAAATCATCATCAACTTTCAAATTGTTCTGTAGTTCTCAAGTGAGTTATTTGTAAAACTAGACGCTGGTGTACTTGCAGTCTATAAAGTGCTTGAAAATAGCTTTCGTGAAACAGGATTGAGGACTCCAAAAGCTGACACAACATTCCTTTAATCACAGAAAAGCATTGTCCCTGGAAAATGTACTTTTTGTTTGTGCTCACCCACCTTTTCTTCATCTCATTTTGTCTTTCTCTATTTCATTTCTGTCATTTCGTTCCTGCTTAATTGCAGTAGCTCTGCTTTAACATCGGAAAGTGAAAATAAAAATCATCCTGACATGCGTTGAAAAAAAAATCTGATTTTTTATATCTGATAGATTTGTAATATGTATGTGTGTGTATGTGTCTTGCACACAAAGCAGGTATTTCTGGTCAAAACTTAATGTTCAGTGTTTAACTTCACACACAGATGCTGATATGAAACTGTGTGTTTGTAGGTTCTTAAAGTGACATACTTAGAATGCCTTTGGGTCAGGTACCCCAAATGATCTTGCTATCTGACTTTTGTGTGCTGGCACTAGAACCTGCTTTCACTTTTTATCAAGCTTTTCAAGAAAGCTTTTTTAACTATGCCAGTAGCTTGACTCAAGAAAAGGCGGCATTAATCATGGACTGCCATGCGGGGCGATGAGGTTCAAATCGAAGAGTTGAAACGATTACTTTTTTGTTTTTGTTCCTAAACCTAACCATGTGTTTTTATACTTCAATCTAATCAAAGTTGTCATTTGTCCCAACCCTAGCCATGTGGTTTTGTACATCGTTTCGTTTTCCTATAAATCGCTTGAGGCCGAGGCGTGTAATAAACAGCCGCAGAGCAGCGGCAGGCGGCAATATCAAGTTCTGCTGTAGTGGACGGGTGTGTCTATTTGCCGTGTGTATAACCGGGTTGCATATATTTACGCAGTAAATTTGGGTCTGGTAATATCAGGCTAACCCAGAACCGTTTTCCAATCAGAATTTGTGCTTAGGTTTATAACCAAATATCCTCAAAATTAGCCTGAAGTTATATCATCATTATGTTTTTGTTGGTTTTTCATCCTTGTTTTTCTAGCTTGGCGTATTTGTGAATATATACCAAGATGTTTACAACTGTCTGGCTTTTCAGTGGACTGTAAAGTACTTTTTATTTTCATTCCAAGTCTATGAATGCCAAGTTAATATGCATGTTCTTGTTGAGAACTGCCAGGTTTTTGGAGAGAGTGAATAGTCATAACAAGCACTTACATCTGAATATTATCAGCAGCCAAGTTTCTTTCAATCTTTTTTCTTTTTCTGTTCAAGACTGTAAACAGCTAAATTCAATCCGAGCATTCGAGTTCAAGACGATGTAAATTACACTATATTCAGATCCATTTCTAACTCAGTAGCTCTTTGATTCTGGAGTTGGACTGTGGTGGTTATATTTTGCATTAAAAGAGCCTTGAAGGATGGATGAAAATAGATGAACTCCTATTAAGAAAGGTCCTGTTTTGGCTCATCGAATTTTGGGCCGATTGGACTAAAAGACTGTTGCAAAGACTGTTTCTCTGCCAGAATAACTATAGCTTCAATTTCAAATATTTCATATCACACAGCGATGTCTGGCTTTTTTATTTCACCCTGAATCAATGGCTGTAAAAGGAGGCTAATGATAGCCCTGACTGGTCAATGCATTTCTATTTCATACATACATACTAGCCACCAATGTAATGTAGGGTTTATTTCATGTTTTTCTCTCTGGAGGTTTCATTCTTAAGATTTTCTATTACATTATAACACGTTAGTTATAAGTCGTTTTCTTGGCGAGTTGCATCTGAAAGTCCGCCTGACTGACCTTTTATTGCTGCATATCACCTCTCCTGGTTTTGTCCTTTTGCTCTGCTGACCAAGAGAAACTGGAATATTAAAATGACTGCGGTACAATACACTAATTGGGTTAAGACAGCTCTGTATTACTGGCTTCAGGTAGGGTGAAAGACTAGTCATGTTTTTATCAAAATGCCACTTCAAACAAGTATAATTTTCAAACCTCCAGAGCCCGGACCTAATTTGCAGTTACATAACTAAGACCAGCTTATAGAGCAGACATTTTTCCCACATTTAATAATTAACAACTGTTGCTGGCTAATTTCCTTAGCTGCTAATGTTAATTTTGTTAATTAGTGTGATGGACTGTCTCACATATGGAATGTTTTAGCTACACATTTATTCATAGAGCGATTTGATATTACGATGCTGATGCAGCTCTCTGACTTTCCAACCAGTTTAACTACTGACCCTGATTTCTGAAAAATACAGTGTACAGAACAGGGGGTGGAACATCATGAAGAATCAAGTCCTACAGCAATTATCACTTTTTGACAAGGGTATGAACACACAACCCTGTGGTTCAGTGGTTCGATAAGTTCAACTGAAGAGAAAAAGACTTTATAAACGTCCACTGGCTAAGGGTAGAGCCAGAGCACCCCCCGAGCAATAGTCCAAATCCATTGACCTTTACACGCTCGATAATTCCAATTTACAGCCACCTACATGGCTGGTGGTCCAACCGTCTCAAAGAGGAGACTATTGGAACGCACTAATACAGGTCAATTGCATGTGTTTGAGAATGTGAGACCGAAACTAAGAGAGGGATGTGTGAGGAGGTAGAAGAGGGAAAGAGAGAGGTGGAAGGACACAGTGAGTAGGATAAACAAGCTGCAGGAAGAAGAGTAAAGATTATGAAATATGGTGTGTTCAACAAGGATGATCCATCTATTTTTAGTTGTAGCCAATTAGCAGATTGAGACATTTTTAAAAGCAGGAATTGTGACTTCATTTCAACTAGTTATCGATAAATCTCCAAGTAATTATAGAATAAAGATGATTTAATTTTCTGAGAAGCAGCAAGATTGATATCTTGGGTGATTACCCGGCTGTTATTTGCTGTGCAGTGCTGCTTCCTTCTGCAGTGTGTGGGAACGGTCATACAACTCAACTCAAATGAACAAACAGATCATTATATCTCCTAAATAGTGACTGCTGGTTTGCATTATTATAAATGGCTGAAATTAATACTAATTTTACCAATGGATCCCGTCATGTGAAAGGTGTCTGGTTGTGCTCACACTGTAGTGACACACTAACAGTGAATTAAAACCTTCCTCAGTGGCTTCATCTGTAAAATCTTTTTAGAAAAAACATGCTTGAAAGTGGACCAACACTGATGTTTTTAGGTGTCTGTGGTTCGTAAGGACATGAGTAAGCACTGCAGACTTGACTCAGCCACTTCTTGCCATCTCTCATGACATTTCATGAGAAGAACAGACGGATAATTTAAACCATCTTCAGCGTGCTCATCTCGAGGCAGTCTCCTTTGGGAGGGGACGTGTAAAATATTAAAACATTGCACCATTTAGTCAGCTAATTACCATGACGCTCATTATGAATGTCCCCATCGCTTCCATTTATTTGATGTGTTGTTTTTTTCCTGCAATATTTAAGCTTTTTTATATCAACTCAGTGTAATTTGCTTTGTCTATGTAGCCTCCAGCACAGGGTTTGTGCTAATTAGATAGTCAGGGGCCGTTAACTTTGTTTTCATGTTGTAACAGATATTGTATGCTGATAATTGGACTGATATAGGGACAAACCAGGGACATTGTTTTATTAGCGCATGTTGTATCTCCTTGTGATTCAGGCTGTAGATATGACTGTAGATGTGACTTCAGTGATTGCGGTGCTAATCAGATTTGAAGCAGCCAGCGGAGGTACCTGATCTAATGAATTTGAGTTTGATTTAAACATCTTGCTGGTGAGTGTTTGCTGAGTGCTTTTGCTTCTCAGGCCGTTTCATTGCAGAACAGAAAACCAGGTGACGGGATGACAAGTGCATTTTTACTGCTGATTGTTTAAAGAACTTCATCAACCTGATTATTGTAGTTTAGAGTGTTTTTATAAGATAGATCTCGTGACATGTTTGTTCTCACAGAGTTGAGCGTCAACATTAAAGCACCTTTTTGTGAGCCTTTTGTACATGTCCTCAATTAAACACTGACAGGCCTTTAATCAAAGTTAAATGTGATTTATTTATGACACATTAACACACGATAAAAGTTGCAAAACGGAAGTAAAACAATCTAACTTGAACATTTTAAGCCATTAAGGACAAAACAAGCAATAAGAATAAAATTAAGAAAAGCTAATTGCTTGATTGCTTGATTGATCGATCGATTGATTGATTGATTGATTGATTGATTGATTGATTGAGCAAATGCACTAAATGACACTCACAACTTTTTTTTGTCAAATATTGACAAGTAATGCACTGTTTGTCTTATTATCAATTATGCATAGTGTTTGTATGAATTTGTTTTCAACATTATTCTGTTCCATCACAGATAAACCAGAGAACGGAGATGTCTACCAGAGAAGGAGAGGACCTCATGCAGGCAACTCGGACAGACAGGAAACCGGAAGTAAACAACAGGAAGAGGTTGGGCAGACAGCCAGCAGCTGGCGACGAATTCTTCTCCTCATCCTCGCCATCACCATCCACAACATACCAGGTGAGAACGAGCCTAAAGAGGTAAAGTTTTGGTTTGAGTTCCACGTGATTGGCAGAGGTGGAAGCTGGCACCTGAATATCCAATCAGGAATATGTAAACAACACCAGCTTGGTAACAGGCCTTCCATAAAATGTAGTACCTATACATTTGTTTAGAGTTCTTCTTGTGCATGTCTTGTCTTCTGGTAGCATGTTATAAGTACAGGATTCATAGAAATTTAACAGCAAAGAAATGTAATGCTCAGTGTGCAAAGACAATTAACTGATGATGCCTCTGATGTACTTTGTCTTTAGTGCTAATTAGTACGAAAGTATGATGGTAAACACTATCCTGTTCGAAGTGCTTTTGCTCTTTAAACAACGTGGGTGCTGGATCAGAAAGTGATGACTGCATCAGTAAGTCAGCAAGTAGCAAAGACTTATGCTGCTTTGCGCCAGGTGTAAAATAAGGCCTTTCATCTTATTCATTTGTACAACAGAAACAAACTGTTAATATTGGGAGAAAAGAAATATGTATTACTTCACAATTCCATTATTACTTTTGCTTCCAGTGTAATCAGTATTGTCACCAGCTAAAACAGGATTTATGAGGTTGTAAAGGGCTTAAATTTGAAAGCTTTCTAGGGGGAGTATGGTGCAAAACACCAGGTTGACAGAGGTTTAATAGAGAAAAAAAAATCGAAATATCATAAATATTGTAGATGACCTCATGGCAGCACACCACAATGAATGCATATGGCAAGGCTAGTGTCGCTATGGAAACATGCAAATCACTGTGTGCAGCAGCACAGCTGTAACGAGCGTAACCCTGTCATAATTCAATGGGAATGGGAAGTTGGTTTTAACTGAGTTCAGGTGTACCGAGTATCAATACAAATGAGGAATGAGACCACCGAATCAGTTCAAGGAGATCCCAGTGAATGGTGAACTAGGTTTGTTTGTGTGCCTGTCACACGGTAATGCAGTGATGTGAACAGGCTGGTAATGTTCCCCGAGTTGGAAGTAAGACGTGTCGCTGACAAATACAGCAGCTCTGAATTTACAATCCAGTTGGAAAAGCTTTGCTGCTTCTGAGCTGCACAGAACAGCAACTATGAAGCTGAGTCCTGTTTACCAGCTCAGGTGCTTTTGTACCGAGTTTGGACTGGAATGCTCACTGAATGTAAATATATATTTATTTTATTTTCCTCACTTTAAATAAGCTGTCAGAATATTTATTGTGAAATAAAATCTTGTCAAATAGACAGCATCCAGGTTGCCCCTGCAGGAAACCTTTGATTATTGAGCGCTACACAGAAGTCAGCGAGTTGCTATCCTGTCAATTCTAATAAGCTCATTAGACTAATCACCTGGCAGTCATACATCAAAGACGACAGCCGGGGAAGAACGGAGTTCAATATTTTTGTTTTCCTGTCAGCTCTAAACATTTCAGTCAGAAAATAAAGATGATAGAATTCATGAAAAAAATTAAATTAAAATAAAAACACGCTACAGGGAAGCAAATAACATGAAGGCCGTCAAATCAATTAACAACTGTTTACTTAGCATTTACTTTTGAGTTTCAAAAGGTCAAATGTTTATAGGAACCTTTTTTCTCATCTTATTAGAGAGAACTGTAACCTATTTGAGCCTTTGAAACTCACTTAGACAGTTTATGTAAAATTAACATTTCTCTATAAAGTGGCGCCTCATTTATGTGCTCTTGCGTCACTGTAGAGAATTTTAAAGTGCTTTTGAGACGGTGTGATTTGTTTTTCATTACAGCATTTGACTCTGTTTTCGCCATACTGCAAAAAGCCACACTGACTTGCTGCATGATTACTTCAGAACTCAAAGAGCATACAAAGGTCAAAAAAACTAAACTACATGCTCGGTTCTTAGAATTTCATTTCATATGAGCAAAAGTGTAACCAGGTTTTTGAACACAGCATGTCGTCAGTTAACGCAGACACTTCCTACTGTCAGATAAAACACAATACAGACCACTGATATTTTTGGAGTTTCTGGGAAACCCTCCCACCAACGCTGATGGGCCACATGGTTTTATTACCCAGAACCACCTGAGAAGTCGTCCTTGGAAACTTTGAAAAGGGCAGACACTTTCTAAAAATACTTAGCAGCTGATTGGATGAAACACCTGTTAATCAGCAGCTATCACTGGATAACTTCAACCAATCAGATCGTTGTTGTTGTTGTTAAACCGACCCAGTATCACAGCAAAACGTGAAATAGACACTCCAGTCCACTACAGCAAAATGTGAAATAGCAACAGTTACACGTTTTCCTGTAGTGGACAAAAATGAAACCTATTGCGTGCGTAGAGCCATGAGATTTACAGGAAAATAAAACATGTGGTTGGGGTTACAAAATAAGCACAAGGTTGATGTTAGGAAACAAAAACAAAAAATGTGTCACCTCCTGGATTCAAGCCTCGTTGTCCCTCATGGCAGTCAGTGACTTATTTCACCACGCTTCCCCTCCTGCCTCCAGCTTCATAATACCGCCAAAAAAGTTCCTTTGTCGCCTCTGTTGCGGAACCTTGGTCACATGATCCCGTATCACATGACACTTACATGTGTGTAAGTTTCACACTTTCAAAATGTGTAACTGTCACACCTACACAGGCCAAAGCGTGGCTATCTCACGTTTTGCTGTGGTAGACCAGTGTGTCTAGTTCACGCTTCGCTATGATACTGCGTTGGTTGAACGGCTTCTCACTTTCGTCACACCTACCAGCCTGTAGCTGCCATCAGGTCCTCGCTAGACACTGTTTGGACCGAAACCACTGTGGTTCGGCAAGAAGCTCATGATTTGAAGCTTGACATGGTAGATTCTCACATGATCTTGTGAATGCAGCTTCCATGCAAGGTAACTAAATTGTCCAAATTGCTACTGCAACAAATTTGGGCAACTGTCTTTTTTTTCCACCACACATTCACACACTGCTGCATCACAGCTACTTTGCTTGCTTCCATTTTTAGCAGTTGGTAACAGGTTGCCAACCTCATTATAGTCTAAATTGTTGTGCCTCTGGCTGTTATTCCACAGTGAACATGCCAACTCTTTCTGACCAGGCAACTAAGACTTCCTAATTTTTAACTTTTCCCATTTGTGAGGAAATTTTCCTTTTTTCCCTTTTTCCTATGAGTTAAATAAATGTGGAAATACAGAAATCACTATGAGCAGTGCATTGAGATATGCAAAATTAAAGATTTGTTTCCATCAACATGAAGCCCACATAATTCATGTAAAAATGCACTTCCACTTGTTTGAATGATTTTCCGCAGCAGACTTGTTGACCTGATTTCCATTAGTTCCATCAGCAGCAATACTAGTTCCATACTGCTGTGGAATGATTATTTGCTCTATAAATTGTTTATAAAAAGCAATTTAGGGACACATGGTGTACAGGAGGAGAATCCATAATGGTTGCTGTTACTAGTTAATACTCAGAATTGTGACATATGCATGCAAATCATGTTCCTATAGAAGATATTTAATGTGCATACAAAAATAATCCAGCACATTCCCACGACAAGTAAAGGACAGACTGTGTGAGTCCCTGATTAAAAACAAACAAATAATGGCAATTTTCTCAGAAAAAGATCTAAGTTCAGCTCAGAGGAAAGTACTGCTTCAATGAATACGTTTTTCTGTGAGTGTATTTCTGGACAGGAATCAAATGACTATGTAGATGTACTGTATGAGTAAGATTTAATTTTGCATGCTGCCGATCTGCATATGCAAATGTTTGTTTTTTTTTCCAAAATGACAACATGCCAGAGTTTCGATCTTTACTGTATTCTGTTGAGGCCTGTAGAAAATATGGGCTGAAAAGCTTTGGCAAACGCAGAAGTAGTGGAAACTGCTGGTGTATACAATACAAGGGCATGCAAAAGTGCAGACACACCTGGTCAACGTTTCTGTTACTGTGAACGGCTTAGCGAGTAAATGATGCCCTGATATTCAAAAGACATAGAGGTAAAGACAAAACATATTTTTAATATTTAAAGCACAATCACTTTTTCCTTTCCATCTTTCTAGGTTTGAAATAACAGGAAAAGGGTTGGAAGCAAAACATCCTTTGCACGGCTGAAACACAAGCCCAAAGTATGGTCAATCCATCTCGGTGCTTAGCAGGTTGTGAGGTTTACATGAAATTCTGCTCTTTTTTTTTTTATCCCCAAACAAACCTTTGCTGAATGCAGACAACAAGTTCAATTTTGATTTCATTTCATCAGTCCACAGAACGTATTATCAAATGGCTTCAGTCTTGTTTAGATGTCCACTCTCAACCTCCCGACCAGTGTTGCATAGTAATGCAGTGCAGCACTACTCCAGAGTCGGCTAAACGTCTCTGAATGTCTTTTGCGGCCAAAACCAGCGTATTGATTTTCCGTTGTAGCAGTCCTACAAACAGCTCTCAACTTGACCTCCACATTCCTGTTAACTGCCAACATCACAAAATGAGGAAACAGCTCCCCAAAAACACTCTGCTCCTTTCTCATATCCTTTTCCTGCTTTGTAGACATCAATTATTTTGAATTCCAGAGTGCTAGGCAGCTGCTCCGAAGAGCCAGTGGCTGCTGATTGTTGCAATTCAAACCTTGCGTTTGTTAGTAATTTTGCCATTTACAGTGTAGAACTCAAAATACTCCCGTGCTCTACTTCTCAGCTGCTCAGGTGCCGTGATTATCTAATCAGCACAGTTTAGCTCGCTGTTGTCCTCCTTCAGTTTCATTTATTAGCTTAATCTACTGATAAGTCAAGGTAATGGCGCATGTAACAGGTTAAGCTGATGTTGAGAACAGCCTCTGCTGAGCCACGAGGCTAACAGCTTTAGATAGACGCTGCTGACATGTTCTCTAAATTCAGTCTTTTTTTTTTCCAGTGTTAGAATAAAAGTTTGAATATCGCGTCATAAGTGACAGCTCTAAAAAATAAGCACCATTCTGAATTATCCGGTAACAAAATGTTATTTGAAAACTAATTATAATATTTACTGTATTCTTTCTGAAGCAGCTATGTCTTTCTTCCTCTCGTGGTGTCTGTCCTGTGTTACACGGGTGTTGGGTGTAATGTTTCTGCCCAAAGTTGCAATAAGTGGGACTTCTTTGGCTTCTTTGAAGTGCTTGTTCACCAAGTAATCATGCCATTTAACACCAGCTACAAATACTGAGGGATTTGCTCTGTAATAACCTTATTTAGTCATTCAGACTGATGAAAGAAATGTATTCAACATAGAAATATGGGCTCGCCTTTAACACTGATATTGAACAGTAATTTGTTCCGTTATTCGGTGCGGAAGAACATCGGCCATTTAGTGAGAGCCTTTTCCCACGACGTGATATGTGGACTGATCTTCAAAGAGGCTCTGAGCGCTTTGTGATGCAAAGAGACGAAGATTGACGGCAGCCCTGTCTCCCCTTTATAAGGGTTGATCCCTGTTAGTGTGATGGATGGAACGAGGTCATTGACAGCTGCTTCTAGAGGACCTCAGTGGAATATGTCAACCAGGAATATGATATTATAGTAGACGATTATTCTGAAACGCGAGATGCCCGTGACGTCGAAGGAAGACTGTATAGAGACATGTTTAATATTCTTGTCTAGTACGAGCAGTATACGAGTACTAAATGGCTACAAATATATTTTGTAGCTGTAAATCATCACAGTTTGTAAATGTAAAGTATCAAATATACCGGGACAGAAGAGTTGTACGAATTATTCACGGATCATCAGTGATTTTAAAAAGATGGAAATTGCATCCCAATGTATCAGGTTTGTCTTTAGGATTTAAATCAGACTAGAACTGGGACATGTATTGAAATAATTGCTTGGTCAACAGAAAATTGATAGATAACCAATTGTATAATTGATTAATAATTTGTATTCGTAATAAAGCAAAAACCTCCAACATTCTGTAGTCCCAGTTTGTCCAGTGAGGATTTGTTGCTTCTTTGTGCCTTCTTAATAGTAAACTAAATGGAATTGTTTTGTGGATCATCACACAGACACGATGTCTTAATGGCTTACAATACTCGTATAATAACTTACATGATCAATTTTGCATATCGGTGAGAATGATACTAACTTGCTGCCAAAAGAAAGAACAGTAAAAGAAAGTAGAAGGAATCAGACTGAATAAGCAACCTAGAACATAATTTTCCTGACAAGAAGACGAGACTCTCTCATTACGCTGATTGAATAAATGCTCTGGAAATATGCATTGTCCTCAGTTCATCAACACATCTGTTGGGCATGCAGGCATTTTTACAAACTGCAGTATCGGCACCGAATAAAAAAATGAACAGGTCTGAAAGATGGAGGTCCTTTCACAAACTTTGATCAAATATACTTGAATTAAGTTCAGAGAGAGTATTCTATGAAGGGGGTTGGGGGGATTAACCCACTGTCCTCCCCTGTTTGAGGTAAATAAAGACCATGAGGCATTATTTGCCAATTTAATTAATTGTACGACAGATTTTTTTTATCAAGGCCGAAACACTCCGTAGGAGATTGTGTTCCAGGCAAATACATCTTTTGCAGTCCCCTTTAAATGTAAGTGAGGAGTTACTGCTAATTAAATTCCCTTAGATGTTGAGTATTGCAGGGTATTAAGTCATGTATTTCATCTCGCATTTTTTACTTTGTGATCCTGTTGATTATACTATATTTAAAATGTTCCCTTGTTCTTCCTGATGAAGCAAGGTTTCTTGTTTTTGTTGTTTTTTTGTTTCTTTTAAAAGGCACTGTATGGCTTTGATATGACTGAAACAAAGATCTCACAACAACAAAAAAACAGATGTAAACAAAAAAGATAGTAAACAGAGTGGAAGACCTCACAGTTGTGGACTACGTAACAAAAACCAAAAAAAGGAGCTGAGAGAGGAGGTGCAGTGTTGGTCGGCTCGGTGGAAAAAGGAGTGCATCAGGTGATTAAAGGAAAGTGCAGTGGAAATGAGTGGCTGCTGTGATAATGGCCTGTCAGCATACAACACCAGGCATGAATTGGATAGGACTGGCTGCCGCGCACATGCAGGCACCCAAATAGAAACCCATTTTCAGTGTTCACAGGACACCTCTCATTTAAGCCATGAAAGGAATGACGACTCAGCTCTCAACCAATCTTCATGGTTTGCCAGTGACACTAGTTTCTCTCTACTGGACTGTATTCTGCTGTTAACGGTTGTGCTTTGGTAAAACTCTCGGACACAGTAGGGACGTTTCATAACCTCATGTCTGTTGTTGGGATTCTTTTTCAAACCTTGTTGTTTTTATGAGCGCCAGCACATACTGACCACAGCACAGTGGACTGAACAAAGAAGGGAAAATGTATCAATCCCTTAAATCCCGAATATTTTCACGCCAGAATGAGATTGGAATAACTCCAGCCAAAATTGACATTTTATCTTCTTCCTAATCAAAACTGTAAATTAGAGTAAATAGCAGCTTAACTTGGTGACATTTGTGTGTTTGAAAATGTCTCAACTTACTGTAAACTCAATCAAAACTGATCAAAAGCTGCTCCTGCTTTAGTCGTGGAAGTACTAGGCAACCTCTTCAGTGAACGTCCCATGCTCGAAAACCTTCGATAAATTGTGCTCGTTGCACAAAAGCTAGCGGTTGTTTCCTGACCGTTTGTTGACAAGAAGGTGCGACAACATTAACACTTCGAGCTCAGACAAGTCGGGCGCTTCATTAGTGATCGTGTTTGATTCCTAACTTTATAACAGTAATTTATGATTTTACTTCATTTAAAATCGAACTTTTTCCCATGCTCTAGTGTTAAAAAAGTAAGCAAAAAGTTAACTTAATTATAATATCGGATTGCAATAATTGTAGATTTGCAATACATAATTGAATCGGCAACCTAGTATTGTGATGGTATCAACTTGGGAGACTAGAATGTCATGCTAGCCCTAACTCATACGTAAACACATGACATTGCAATGATGTAAAAAAATGTGTGTTGATAATCATTACATTTTTTTTAGAAATAATAACTTGCCTGTGGTTAGCTACATGTAGAGTGATGTCACATTAAATCTCACGCATCATGACGCAAACGTCAGCTTGGCCACACAGATTCTGACTCCTCAGACGTGGACTTTTAGCAACATAATAGGTGTAAGTTTGACATGGCTGCAATAATGTACCAATATGTTTTATGGACCATAACACATATTGGTGCCCGCAGTGGGAAGGGGAACTTGGGAAAACAGTGCACGGTCTGAAACATTAGGGAACCTCTGCGTTCGGCCACCACAAGCCTACAGAACAGCTTCATTGGTCCTTGGCATAGTTTCTGGATTCGTATTGGAGGGTTAAAAGAAGGGTTCAAAATGATATTTCCACATTTAGCATGAGTCACATGGTGCACATGCTCATCATTCCTTGTTGGTAACTGATTGTTCCTTGTACACGGAGAAGGGTTTCATCAAGCAAAAGCACAAAAACGTGATTCTCATGAGTGAAACCTGACAGGTGTGTCAGTAGTGCTCGCCCGCCAACCCTGGACTCTGTTTTGGAAGAAAAACTTCCAGCTCACTGGATACACAAAACATTCCCAAACCCCAGCTCACATTTCCAGCTGTGTAGTAGTCCCACAGGTGAGCGGCTGTTGTCGGAAATAAGAGGAGAATCTCAGCTATTAAAGTATGTTTCTAAGTATGTGATACAATTTCTTTTACAGTTTAAAATTTTGAGTTTTAAAAAATAAATTCTTTTTTTTTTTTTTTTGGTGTTGCGTCATTTCGTGAGTTGATTTAAAAATGTGCCCTGAGCCTTTTACTCGTGGCAAACTGCAAACCCTGAAACTCTCAAAGCTTGCGTTTTATTCAAACTCAGTTCAAGGTTTTTCAATGCACACTTTCTACTGGCCCTACTTTGGCATTTCAGACACTTCCAGAGGATTTAGATGGATGGTAAACGACCCACAGCGTTCCCAGAGGGGGCTTTTTTCCATAATGGCACGATAGGATGTCTGCTTGTAATGAGCTGGTTGGCAGTTGATTAGAACCGGTGTGCATTGTTATCTGAGGTAATGACAGGGTGAGATTATGATGAAGTGGCTCCTGAAATCTGGAAGTTTTCAGCTGCGGGGGCGTCAAGATTCTACTCTTTTACGCTTATGTCGTCTTTCCACTCTTTTTATCTCTCCTTTCCATTCTTTTATTTCTCCCATTCTCTGTCTTTGTCGCTTACAGTTGGTATAAGGCAGCTTACTGTTGCCTATAATACTGCACTAAGTGTGTAAGAGAGATGTATAATTCAGTGGAAGAATATCCAATGGAGACAATGGGCTGAAAGAGATCAGTCTTTCTTGCATACAAGAAAACAAATAACTAATACACATACTTATGAAGCTATAAAAGCCTATCTACCTCTCTGCCTACCTACCTTCTGTCCTGTCCTGTCCTGTCCTGTCCTGTCCTGTCCTGCGGATACTTTACAAAGGGTAGATAAAACAACAAAAACATACTTTTCAGTCAAAGTAAAAAAAAAAATACATGTACATATTTTGCTGTAGGTGGCTCCACACCTGTAGCTTTGTGTTGTGTGACAAAACTGCACATTTTAGAGTTTCCTTTGATTGTACCAAGTTAAAAAAAAAAAAAGAAGCAACACCTGTACTTTCCTCATGCTGTTTAATCAGCATCTTGATGTGCCAGGCTCGTCAGGTGGATGAGTTATCGCAGCAAAATCCCTGCTATAACAAACGAATGCGTGAACTAAATTTGAGCGAAATAAAGTGAAAGTGTTCGATCTTTAACTTCCACTCGTGCAAAAAAAAACAGAGCGAAAACTAAAGTGTTAAACTTTAATTTTTGTTGAGCACAAGTAGCTGCTGAGGGGCAATATGTGAAGGTATCTGTCGCTTCAGCCTGTTGCCTGTGGTCCTCTTCAGTCCCAATGCTATTAAATACACTGGCTGTCCGTGGTTTGGAGTCTACAGCATGAGTTCGTGTTAACCGGCCCGAAGCTGCCGGTTAACATAGCAGCCAAACACAAACACACATTTGCCAAAATCTGCTGCCAAGCTCAATTGTTTTGATGGTCCATTGAATGTTTATGGTATTACCGGCTATTGAATAATAATACCAAGTGTATCTTGAGTCATATGTGATGACTTGAGCAGGTGGACATAGTGTGTGGTAAAGGGCGGGTCTTTGCACCAGAAAATGAAATTGCAGAGCAGAGGAAAATCACTGAAACACATTTCCTTTCGTAATTGGTTACCACCAGTCTTTCAAAGAGTAGTGAAATAGTATGAAGGTGACACTAGAAGATAAGCAATGACTATATTGTTGCATGAATTACCGCTGCGTGTTAGTCATGAAGTGTGTTTCCATGCAAAAAAAGCTCAAATTAACACGCTAACATGTCATATCTGAATATTAAAAGGATGGAACTACAATAGTGTAAGTGTAAGTGTAAGAATGTACCTTTGCTTTTGTGGTATGAAATGGAAACCAGCTGGCAGATCCAACTTCACACAAACACACACACACACACACACACACGCATCTCAAACGCATAAATGCACTTGCAGATGCATCACAGTCTGTGATCTTTTCTGTTGCTGTTTGGATAGGGTGCACTTTAAGTATACGTGGCAGGCATAACAAATGAGACAAGTGGAACATCAGAGGAGAGGGATGCTGGTCAGGGTGTGCAGAGCATCCAAAGAAGGAAAAGAGCTTATGCCGCTTCATAACGTATTCTCCCCCCCGAGTGAATTTGAGTTGTAGCTCAAAAAAGGCAAAAGATTCCTCCTTCCACTGGCGTCACCCACTTCGGAGTAGCTTCCAGTCTTTGTCGTGGCTGCATTTCCTTTTCTTAATTGCAGTTTCACACATATTCTGATGAAAATGTTGCTTGTTACTTTGGGGTGATTTGCAATTTTCCCAGTCTGGCGTCACGTTGGCAAGATGAACTTGCACTTGACTCGCGTATGTGCGGTTTTATTGACATTAAACAGCCCCATGATGGCGGTCTTCCCTGCTTTCTTTACAGCCCGTTGGTGGGAGGGGGGGGGGGATTTTAGAAAAGCTTCTGTCCTGCAGTGTTTACTTTTCAAAGTGAGAGCCAATCAAAATGTGGGACAACGACTCAAAGTTTGGGATGCGTGACAAGACATAAAATTCCCTGTTGTAACCGTCTAAGCAGATGCAGTTGTAGAAGCAGAAGCTTTTTGAAGTGTACGCCAACTACAATCTCAAACATCTCATCACCTCAGTAGTACCTCTCATCCCGGTATCATGACAAAGCGTGTAATTATTATTTATGTTCATTTTATTTGGTTTTTTGATGTATATAGACTGTGTGTGTGTGTGTGTGTGTGTGTGTGTGTGTGTGTGTGTGTGTGTAATGTTTTGCATATTGTGTGCACCTTTTTTATTTTCTACGCTGCTGCGACGACTAAATTTCCCCACTGTGGGATTAATAAAGTCTAAATCTAAACACACCTGTCCGGCCACAAGAAGATACTGTATCAGTGTCAGGTCTTGTCTCATGTCAACTTTTGCTTTCTCAGGGACTTGGACACCAGTCTCCAGGGTGAAAGTCTTCTGTTTGTTCCGTACATACAATCTCAATATCTCATTCTAACCATATTCATCTGCTCACTTATTTTTCAGTTTTCCAACATTTTCTTCTTTCTTCCATCCTTTTTCTTAAAGTGTTTTTTTTTTTCACGGCTTCCGAGAAGGCACAAAGAGGAGGAAATTGTATTAACTCTGTTCGATTGTGTATTTTCTCTATCTGCAGAGGGCTTGGCAGTAGGGGTTGGCTTTGGAGCTGTTGGAAAGACATCCTCTGCTACCTTTGAGAGTGCCAGGTAAGAACAATATCACGGCAAGCAGACATGCATCCAGAACACATCATTGTTTATCCAAAAGATCACCTTTATATGCAGGAAATTGATACCTAATTTCTCAATATACCTAATCTGTCAATTTGGGTATTAGATATGGAACAACAGTTTATATAGCATCAGAGCTGGAGGCAGAATAATGGATCCAATTTGGATTATCTGTTTACAAGAGCTGTGACTGGTTTTCCAAACTGGAAATGATTGGCAGTCATAACATTAAATAAAATGTTTTGTGTGTTCAAGGTTACCAAAAAAAGATTGTGCAGTTTTCCATCTGTGCACATTACCGTGCCGTGTTGCGTGCTGCTGACATCTAGTGGTTGAATCATGGTACTGTCGGTACTGGTGCAACTCCCTTGTAGACCTTTTAGACACAGCCCACTCTGGTGAACCAGCAGCTAATCATGCTCTCCCTATGGACCAGTTTGATAAAAGTTTGAAACATTATCATATCTTGAACAAAGAGAAACATGTTGCAAACAAGGGTGTCATTATAAAATACACTCCGCAATGTATAGTATAATTTATTTAGTATGAAGTACCAATAAAATACTCAAATAAACCAGGTGCAGTGATCATATTTTAGAGAAAATAGATAAAGAGATTTGCTATCCACTTGTTTGTTATACACTAAAAATGGTGTTACCAATGAAACTGGTCAAGTTCCACCAGCCGCCCCTCTGAGATGTATTCACGATCACAACCTTTGGCCTCGCTGAATGTCAAGAAGTCTCATGAATGTGTTTGATTTTAGCCATGTTATGACTCTAAATCAGAAAATCAGTTTGATGATAGGAATTCTACACTCAAAAATATAAATGCAACACTTGTTTTTGTTCCCATTTTTCATGGGTTGAAGTAAATGATCAAAGTTCAAATCGGTTATTTCAAATTTTGTTCACAAAATTGGTTAAAATTCCTATTAGTAAGCACATCATCTCTTCCATGACAAAACGTGTGCTTGAAAGAAGCTCTTGCGTCAAAAGTGATTCTATTTGTGTTGAGTGTAGATCATAAGTATTTATGGCGTTGGTACCCATATATAATGCTCTCACTGTTTAGAAATTCCAGCATTTGGGCCAAGAACTCTATTTTTTTCCCCTTTTTGCTCTGGTGGACGATCCAAAAATCTGAAACTATGTAAACAAGCCTGTGTCCCTAAAAACAGTTTTATTGAGTGGTTCAAATATAAGTGGATGCATTTATGTGTTGATTGATTATAGTTGGGCATTAACTCACCTGAATCATGATGGATAAACTAAACATGATCCCAGCTGGATGCATCATTTTCATTTCTATCTGTCATGTACTTTGAGGGCTGTGTCACAGATAGATGGATAGATAGAGGGGGAGGGAGGGAGGGAGGGAGGGAGGGTAGGGAGGGAGGGTGGATTGGTCGGTCGGTCGATAGATAGACTGAATTAAAGCAATCCATCCAGTATTTGTTATGGCAATCTATCTGGTTGGCTTTAGTTTAACAGACAGAATAGCTGTCTGCCGTCCTGTGTTGTGTTGTGTTGTATTGTGCTGACATCCTGTGGTTACATAATGATACTGCAGAGACAGCTCTTACAGAGGACATCACTTTGACTCAAAGAGGTGCAGACTGGAACCAGATTATGATTGTTTTTCCAATAATGTGCTTTGTCAGCTGTGTATCTCTGTCTCTATCCACCTTGAATATTCTGTAAAGTGGTCCTTTTTCAATTTAAAACCACCAGATTGAGTCTCTATAAGATCGCTGGACTTGTGTAAATACTCTCGGATCAAAGTCTTCTTTAAAAGCCCACATGAAGAGAAATGGTCTGACTGTTAATTGTTTGTGTTCCTTCAGAAATTTGGCCATCGGTATTGGCATCCAGAATTTCCCAGAAGGCTTGGCGGTGAGCCTGCCACTGCGCGGGTCAGGGTTCTCAACATGGACGGCCTTCTGGTAGGGAAAGACGTTTCTGTTCCAAAACGCTGTGACAGAGAGTGCTGTGATGATGCGACTGTTTGGACGGAGCACCCGTACCGTCCGTGTGCTTTGAGGGCTGTGTCACCCGTCGCCGTTCTCCCCTCAGGTACGGTCAGCTGAGCGGCATGGTGGAACCCCTCGCAGGGCTGCTGGGCGCCGCCGCCGTTGTTCTGGCAGAACCTCTGCTGCCGTACGCGCTGGCGTTTGCTGCCGGGGCGATGGTCTACGTGGTGGTGGACGACATCATCCCTGAGGCTCAAGTCAGGTGAGAGGGAAAAGACATTTCAATGGGGAGGGATCATCGGGAGTGGAAAACAGCCGATCGGAGTAGCGACAGTTTGACTTTTGGGCGGTTAGAGTCCGACGCTGAGAGGTCGCTTCGTAGAGCGATGTCCCAGATGGATGGAGTTAGTACAGGACCTTCACTCAGGTGGAAATAAACCATGACGCGAGGTTACAGATCTTCCTTATTGAACCTGTGAAAAAAAAAAGTCATTTTTATGAGATTTTAGAGTCTTTAGATATCCGTCTAATCTCCTGTTTCTGTCTCCCATTTCGCCGTCGCCAGCGGAAACGGGAAGCTCGCATCCTGGACCTCCATCCTGGGCTTCGTAGTGATGATGTCACTGGACGTGGGGCTGGGCTGAGGCCACCATGACGACCAGCAAACCCTCGGTGGCCGTGACGTCATCACAATGATGCTGACCTCAGTTTTTCAAAATGGGGACCAAATGAAGTGCTTTATTGTGAAACACTGTTTATCCATTTCGAATTGTTGCTACTTGAAGTTCATCAGCAATAACAGAAACTATTTTATACATGTCATGAGGATGGCTGTACTTGAACATGTGTTTTGAAACGTAGCTGAAGAGCAGCTGACACTTTTTTTTTTTTCAAATGTCAGATACCTAATTTATAAATATTTCATAATAATTCTTCTGATTCCAGCACTGGGGAATGTTTCGTTGAGCTATTTTTCATCAGTTATGAAAGTTAAATGAATGTTTTTTTTAGTTCAATGTCCTCATGATGCTGATACTTGAAGGCTGGTGTTTGATTTGGTCATTAATGGGCCTGATTAATAGGTGTCACTTCCTTTCATTCGACTTGTATCATCTGTCCGTGCTAAACAGCAATGTGATGACTATGTACTGAAATATCAAACTCCAAATGTGACCTCTTGACCAATTTGTTTACGTCTTCAGATCCATTTTAATATTCCTTCGCTTTATCTCCTTCTGGAACAAAACTACAACAAATGATTGAGTCTGTTTGCTTCTGAATGCAGGGCCTTCGTCTGGTTCGGGCACAGCCTGCCATCTACAGGTCAGTCTGAAGAGTCACGTGTTGCTGTCCATGTATAATGATTGAAATTAGTTCAACAGTGAATTCCATGTGTAGTATTTATATAATTAAATACCCAAATGATTCCTCCAGCTCTGACGTTTCTCTCCTCTGCATTTTCAATAGAGGTTAATCATTCAAATTCCTTTTCACCCTGCGGACGACCTGGACAACAGATCCTATAAAACCTGAAGTTAGTTAATATGGTGTTGTTATTTTTGTCCCCATTTTGGGAGTGAACGTTTTTTTTGGGTAATTTTAGGTCTTGAATTCCTGAAAACAAGGACGACAATCCCTGAGGTCTGCCCACAAGCCCGCCCCCCTTGCACTGAAACAGCCAATAGCAGGCCTGCAAAGGTGACCTGTCAGCAGTGGTGGGAAGTAACATTCCCTCAAGTGTAGTACTCGAGTACAATCGGGTACTTGTACTTCGATGTTACCTTGTACTTTCACTCCACTAAATTTCAGAGGGAAATATATTTGACTTTCTTCTCCACTTACAAGCTTTTAGAATCCAACACATTAAACCATTTGTGTCCAAACTGGTACAAGAAGGGCAACACGCGTAATCACAGTAAAATAATGCACAACTCCAGATGTGAATGCGAGCGTGAAGGACCAGCTGTCCAGGATGAAACCCCGCCTTCTCCCAAAGTGAGCTGGGATGGGCTCCAGCGGGGATAGATAACGGATGGATGTTTGCGAGTTCATTATCACGATCTTTGGCTTCACTGAATGTGAAGAAGTGTAATGAACGTGTTGGCTTTTAGCTCGGTATTTTATGACCCTCTATCAGAAAATCAGTTTGAGGATAGGAATTCTACCATTAAAGAATAAAAACACAACGCTTGAAGTAAAAGATCAAATATTAAATTGATTTCAAATTTTGTTCGCAAAATTGGTTAAAATTCATGTTAGTAAGCACTTTACCTTTGCTTTTTAGAGTGGTCTAGGTCTTTTACTTATTCTATTGAAAATGAGTGCAAAAACAAACAGCTCATATTGTTGTTGAGTGTAGATCATAAGTATTAATGACAATTAATGACTTATTGTGATGCTCTCACTGTTAAAAAAAAAAAAAAAAGTCCAGGATTTGTCAAATATTAGAAACCAGTGGATTAAGCGTCATTGGGCCTGTGTAAAACTGTAAATACTCTTGGATCAAAGTATTCTTTGAAAGCTCAGTCTTTACAAATGATTTAGTGGGAACCTTTTCCGATAATTCACCACAAGTTTTCTTTTCTCTCTCACTTATGGCTTCACAAGAGTAAATGAACGCTGTCAATTTCTGACATGAAACACGTCATTTTGTGTCACTAGGGTCGGAATATTTGCTTGTAAATCTGAAAAATAAGTCTTTGCCCAAGTAATCTGACGTTTGGTAAACATAACATCCACTACTGCACTTCCTCTCGTACAGTAGTTTTCCTTCAGTTGAAAACATGGAAGTTCATGCCGATTGTTTGTAATCCAACGGTACGCCACACAGCATTCAAGATAAATCCTGTTACTGTCTATATGAACAACAATAACAGTTTTGAGGTAGTCCTTGTATTTCCCCAGAAGAAGGTTAAGCTGTTGCTGGTAAATCCCCGCTGCTTGTGTGGCTCTGTTTCCAGTTGTCCCCTCCAGACGAGCCTGATGGATCAACATCTGGGTGTGGAAGGCAGCTCCGTTTACCCACTGCTTGAGAAACTGAGAGTTCATTTGTCCGTCCTGCAGCATGGTGTTCTGAGAGAAGCGTCACAGAATGAATACGCGTGATCATATATTTCCATTATCAGCCTGATATCACACCAAAGCATGTTAGTCCGCTCGAGCATACTGTTTCAGTGTCACGTGTGGCGAGTGCAGTCCGGCTTGTGTTGTGTTGTGTTGTGTTGTGTTGTGTTGTGGGTGGGCCGGCGGGCGTGGTGTCCTCGGGTTTCCGTCGTTTCCGTCATTTTCAGCCCTCCTTTTTCCACAACTCATCCAAATAGTCACTGTGTATTGATTTCGAATTTCACGAGAAAAGTTAAATGGGAGCTTGTGGAGCCGGTTCTTTTTGGAGCCAACCTCCAGCAGCACTCAGTGGTATTGCAGGCGCTTCCGCATCAGTCCCATTTTTCAGACACGGAAGTTACGTCCACTTTTATACACAGTTTTTGGGGGAGAATCAAATATAAACATGTATTTTTTTTTTAAAAGTAAAACAAGTAAGTTTTACACACAACGTAACGTATTTAACTTACTCAACGTAATATTATGTAACATGCTTATCTCAATCAAACTATGATCTTTTCCAAAGCTGAACTATGTGGGTTTGTTGCCTAAACCTAAAGCATCTTACTTTTCACGCTTAGCCAAGCAAAACGTGACACTGACACATTATCCTCTAGTGGACTGATGGTCGTATTACACGCTTTGATCTGATACCGGCCTTCATAGTATACATGTATACGGTAGTTCATATTCATGTACAAAATTTTTGATGATCCTTCAAATACAACTGCAAGAATTTGGCTGTTTTTGTACCTTCAGCCGTGTGAGCTGGAAACTAAGATCAGTCTCTATTTGCCGGGTCTCACTGAGTTGAAGCTGTTGGTTCCCCAAGTTGATCCGCAGCCGCTTCAAATACTCGTCCATCAGGTCACGCACCTCCACAGTTGAGTACATTTTGTGTTGGTCAAAAAGTTTTTGATTAACTTTTTTTTTTTTTTTTAATGTCAATACAAAAATTCTACATGAATTGAATGTTTCTCAAATCATTGGATCAGTTTGCTAAAAAAAATAAAATAAATTTAAATGACGACACAGAGCAACCTTTGTATCACCAGGAAAGCTCAAGGTCTCACCTCATTGGACTTCTGGTGTGCAAACACCCTCTCGAGCATTTCAGCAGTTCCCATGGTTGTTTTTTGAAAACCATGGGCAACTGTCTCCAAGACGAGAGAAATGACGAGAGCCCCCAGTCCCACAGCGCCGGGCACCATGCTGAGCTCACCCAGTGCAGCGCCCAGCTTTTCCACAGCACTCGCAGCTTGGCTCAAATCATCGTATATCACGCTGTCTCTATACTCGTTCAGCACTGCAGATGAGTTGAGTCCGGAGAATCTCTGCAGTGAACTGTGTGGAGATTTATATTTCTTTAGTTTAGCATTCAGCAAGTCACTTTGACTAGTGGCATACAAAAAAAATGAAGATGGACTTACGGCACAACACGCATGTTTTACACCGTTATTATTTGCGGAATTAAAAGACCTTTGGGGCTCTAAAACCATGTTTTAGCACGGCTAAAAAAATATGTCAGTGATACCAGGACTAATGTTACTAATCAAACACGTGAATTGGATCCAGTGGAATGGACCTAATTAGATAAAAGACAAATATTGGTTTTTACTTACCACACAGTAGGCTGAAGTCCATAAAACACATATATAGTTGCCTTTTGGCCGGGAACTTGCCTACCTGTCGATATCGATCCCGATCGCAGGCCAATGTTGCGAGTTGAACACTCCCCTGCTGTACTTGTCAAGTTCCACCATCTTCTCCTCTGGAGACAACGTCTGACCCATTTTAAGTTTGGTTCTTTTAATAGAAGCAATCAGAGCAAAAAGATGTTTCACACTGCAAAAAAGAAAAATAATGTTAGATTTAGATTTAAAATCTAGTTGGTCTTGTTTTTTCTTTCAGTGTGAATGGATCATCGAGTGCTTTCTCAAGCTGATTATTTGACTGAATTGAATTAAATGTCGCTTGTCTTTTTTTTTTTTTTCTTGATGAGCAACTTTGTCTTTATTTAACTTTAAACAAGGAACATTTCTGTACAACATCCACTTTACGAAGCTGTAGAAGCCGTATTTTAAGCACCATGTCAGGACGAGAACATCTCATTTCAAATTGTTCTGTGCTTGTCAAGATGTCAAATCTTCTGATCTGAACCAAGCGGCAACCAACAGTGACGTCACTCATTGGTTTGTGAACGGCAGTTATGAAGCCTCGAGTTCGGATTTTGGCCGGCGCCATCTTGGTAGCTACTTGGGGTTTGTAATAAGTGACCATATTTGGACGAGCCGGGGGGGGAAGCGAGCGCTGGATCTGAGTCAATCTGATTGGAAACCTGACGATATTACATTCTGCCTACCAAAAGCAGTAACCTGACTGTACCACAGGCCTGTCAATCAAACAGACACGCCCCCAGAAACACAGCTTTTTGAAGCTTATTTTCTAAAAATGACGGGATTATTTTCAGACGGACCGCCACAAAACTAATAAGAAGGAGCAACTTTAACTAACAAAACTTAAACAACTTGTGGAAAAAATGAGTTGACTTTTATGAGACCAGTTCAATGGGAGTCTATGGAGCCAGTGGCTTTTTGTAGCCAACCTTAAGGTGCAACCCGAATACTCTGTGGCATCGCACCTTAAGGCTCATCCATATCGACCTCATTCTTCAGACCCGAAAGCTACATTCACTTTCATAGACAGTCAATAATCTAAATATGAGATTAATGTTCCTGTTTTAAAAGTTATGGACGAGTCATTTTCACCGAAGCTGCAGGGGACACTTAGTTTATCATAAATATTCATCACAGTCCAGTCCAGTTAAATAATCTGTCTGATAGCACCTCTGAAGATCACTAATTAGCACATTATATCTAATTGGTTTTATTTGTACCAATAGTATGGGCTGTGATTTCTCATTGTTTCCCGTCTTAAACTGGCTTTTCATGTTTACTTGTCAGTGATCAGGGTGTTATTGGAGCCAGTGCCTTAATTGCCTTCCCCCTAAAGATTCCCTCCATTAAGGCTCAACTCTGAGTGAAATATGACTTGAAAATCTGCTGAATTAAGAGACTGGGAGCAGAAAATATTTATTTGTAAGAATTATGAACTCACCTAGCAAGACCAGGACTGTAAAAAAAAAAAATCATCCAGCAGCAACAGTGCAGTGATTTTCTTCTATCTGACCAAATGTAGGTACATTTGTCCCTTTTTATTCCTGTAAAGTCTTTAAAAGTTCAGTTTCCACCAATGAGGAGGGTTGTTGACATACTGAGATAAGAGAAGGTTTCAAGGACAGATGATGCAAACAGTCTGTTGCACATACTGGCATTTTTTTTGTGCGCTAATAATAAAGTATATTTCTTGCACTCATACACGAAGGTGGCCAAAGTATTTAAGTGCTTTACTTCTTACACCAACTGGAAAAATACTGCAGTACAAGTTAAAGTCCTGAATTCAGAACATAAGTAAAACTACGTAAGTATTATCAGCAAAATGTAGTTCAAAGTATCAAAAGTAAAAGTACACACTGTGCAGTAGATTCTCCCTGGCAGTGTTTTACTATATGATGTTTTTGGATTAATATTTCTGTTGCATTAATGTGTATGTTACTGTTGTAGTTATTTATGGTGGTCTTTATTTGAACTAATTTATGTAATGTTGATTAGTTTAATCTATAGTAATGCAAATCATGTAAACCCATATATATTTGAAAATAGACCAAAGACAACATGGTGAAACTGAGACGTTTTATTGTATTTGTAATTGCAGCAAAACATCTCGAGGCTGCTCGTCGAAGCATCGAGCATCCGGATATGTGCACCAAGTTTGGTTACATTTGGTTCACGCAGTTTTGATTTCTGAGCATTTATATATAATTGAAGTTACAGAAAAAAAATGTAAAATGTTTGGCAATGATTGACATATCAAAGTTCTTTTAATAACTTTGGATCTCGAAGGTCCAAAGACTATTTTGCCAAAGCTTTGGGACGATTGGCCCGACAGTTTAGGATGAGTCAGCAAAAGCAGGTTTTAGAGAACATTTTAAAAAAAAGTCACAAAAGTTGAATTTTTTAAAGCAGAAGATCATTGAAGCAAAGATGCAGATACATTCACAGATTACAATATTACAGAATAGAGATAATCACAAAAAATGTAAAGTTGATTGTTATAGCACCACCTAGAGGTCAATGTCTGTCATGTTTTGTGCTTGGGCAGTAGAGGGGGGGGATTTACAACTGAGCTGCTAAATTTTGGTAAAGTTTGGATTTACAGTTTTTGCTGCCCGAAGAAGAATAAAAAACAAAGACCGGCGGGTTCCTTGCAGCTGTGTTGAGGTTTATTCTTTTAAAGGAACTGAAATGTAGTGGAGTAAAATTAAAAGTTGACAGACATATAATCATGACTGTACAAATAAAAGCACAAATACTCCCCAAAAATACTTAAGTACTGTGACAAAGTATTGTCATATGACCCCACTGGCACTCCCTGTAAATAAAGCTGGATACAAATTAAACCAGCTCCGCCTGCAGCATCAACAACAACATGCTGCTGAAGCACTGACGCTATTAATCATCTAATGATGTCATACAAAATATGAAATGTCAGAGGAAACAAACCAGGGATTTCACTTCAATACATTAACTACATTTTGCTGCTGATACTATTGTACTTTTACAGAGGTTAGGTTTTTTTTATGCAGTAATTTGACTTGTAATGGAGTACTTTTACTCCGCTGTACTGGTACTTTCACTGAAGTAAAGGATGTGGAAGACTTCTTCCACCACCGGGTGTCAGAGCTTCTTCACATCAGGGATCACAACTTCTTTTCACGTTTGAAACCATTCATCTTTCATTGTATCTAAAGGTTGCATTTTTCAACAAATTAAAAGTGCAAAGCTCATAGAAGACGGTTCCCCTGAGGTATTTTTGACATTATGAATAAATTGCCATCGTGGATATTTCTCATAAAGGTCTTTAAATGAGTGACAGGATGTACCAGCGTGACCGTTTTCAGTATTTCACTTTCTATTATTCCTAAAATTGTCAAATTAAAGCCCCAAATTTGACCCCCGAGGGCCTTTAAACACACCGACCCCGATGTTGTTTTTGTACAAGTCGCAACACTCGTATGAAGAACTTATTGTGTTGGAATGCGTTTTAAGGAGAGCTATTTGGTTTTCACAGCTCTTCTGAAAGAGGCGACTAACTTGTGATGACCGTGTGACAAAGTTCAGCTCCAGCTTCCTTCATTGATCTCCCAGCAGCTCGTACTAATACAATAATAAACCACAAGTACACGCTGCTTCTTCACACATTTAATCTGTGACTCAACAGAACAGCACATCAACACACAGAAGCCATTAAAAAAAAAAAAAAAAAAAAAAAAAATAGGAGTCCACAAATAAACAGAAAGCTGCAGCGGAAATCAAAGTAAAATAACGGGAACCTCTGTAGCTACAGAACGAAGACTGGGACTGGTTTGTATTGCAAGAAGTTGATGAGACTTGTTGGCATCTCCAGCTGCTCGATACACTGGATCTTGTTGATCTTTATGAGGTATCTTCGCACAGCAAGTCGGCACTGGGAAGTCAAGGCTTTCGGGGTTCCTGGAGGCGACGGGGTGTAAAGAAAAAGAAAAACAGGTTATTTAATGTCAGCGCATTGTTTTCCTGAGATCCGTCTGAGGCCGTTTACAATGAAGGATGGATTTACAGGACTAACGTCACCACCAGGAGTTCCAGGTAGAAAACGAAAGCCGTAGATAAACAGGAGAAAAGAGTCGGCGGCGATGTTTTCAGGGTTTTTTTTTCGGAACTATTCGAGCGGGCAAAGTAACTCGTTTTGATGTCGACGACGAACTAATGTGCAGCGGCGGCAGAGAGGTGCGACATGAACACGACGACGTGATTTCATGATTCTGATCCAGGTGGTGCAGAAATATATTGTTGACAACGAAGAGGAGGGTAAGAAAATTGTGATTTGTGATTCGGTGACTCTCAAAAGCGGTCGTGTTTCGGGCTGCCGGGGAGAAACGTTCGCATCTATTCCTGACTCTTTTAGTTGAACGCAACGACGTAAACTAACCCGGGAGAGAAAAAAAAACAACACGTCACTCTGAACGCGTCGCCGGAGGTTCTCCGAAGAACTTTGAGCGTCTCTGCTGCCGATTCCTTCCAAGTCGCAAATGCGCACGATCGACTGGTCGCGAAAACACGTAACGGACGCCGATGTCGACGAAGAGACGTAACGCGGAATACTCTCTCATCAGACTTATTGCTTCCCTCCGTTCATGTGCAGCCGGGGCAGTCCCGTGACCTCGGTATTGTGGTGCGTATTGTATCACCGCTTTAATGCCGACATCCGACCTGAACACGGACCCAATCTGGGCGCGAAAAGAAATGGAAAGTGCTCGACGACGACAAAATTTGGTGTTAATTTGAAAATAAATCAACTCCGGCCATCGATAAACAGACTTGTATACGATCCTTCCCCGAACCCGCTCGGCACTAACAATTCATCTGACTGGAGCCTTATTGTACGCGCTTCCACTTCAGCCCCGCGCCACCCTCTCCGTTACAATTGGGCTGAAGCGGGGGAAACGTCCGGCGGCAGCGAGAGAAGGGAGCTGCCGCCGGACGTCGTCGTCGTCGTCGTCGTCACCTCTTTCCCGCAGAAGCAGCTCCACCGCCTCGTTCTGCTTCGTGGACTTCTCGATGATCAGCGTGGGGAGGTAGACGTTCGCGCCGAAGTCGATGAGGAGCTGGACGAACTCCACGCCGCAGCCGTGCCGGAGGCACATCTCCAGCACGGTCTTGGGCTGCTTGATAGAACTCAGCAGCTTGGCGTCCGTGCAGTTGTAGTCCGGGTCGGCCCCGTAGAGGAGCAGCAGCTTGAAACACTCCATGTGTCCGTAAACGGCCGCCAGGTACAGCGGCCCGCTCGACACCCGGGCGCTGGAGGTCCACAGTAAGACTTTGGAGCGGGAGTTCACCTCGGCGCCGTGCCGGAGCAGCTGCTTCAGGATCTCCGCGTCGCCCTCCCGGGCGGCGGTGAGGACGGGGGAGCAGTTGTTGGACGAGCTGCCGTCGGGGTTGGCGCCGGCTCTGAGGAGGGTTAAGACACAGTCCAGGTATTTCCCGCGAACGGCCGCGAACAGAGGCGTCTGCGCCTTCACGTCCACGCAGTCTACGAGGGCGCCGTGGGCGAGCAGGACCTGCAGGCAGCCGAGGTGGCCTTTGGACACGGCCGCGTGGAGAGGCGTGCCCGCGATGCCCCAGCCGCCTCTGCAGTTGATGACCTTCTTGTAGATTTCTTGGCAGAGCATCTCATCAAGGAGTCGGTCATTGTTTTGCAACACCGCCTGTCTGAGCTGCGAAATCTCACACGTACTTCGCTCTTCTTCAGTGGTCCGTAGTCGGAGCATGGAACCTGCTGGACAACAGAGAACATTACAGACAAACACAACAACAATCAATGGTTTGTTTGTTTGTTTGTTTGTTTGTTGTTAACAGACCCCACATTTGCTTTGTTTCTAACGTGGGCCTTTGCTGCTCTACAGCAACACAACCCGCGCAGTAATATATCCACACGGGAAAGGCTGGTCCCTTTCCACACCAACTGGACTCCTACACCAAACTCCATTCAAAATATGTACAATTTTATGTTCAATAAGTTATCTGCTTCGACAGAAAACCGAATCGGCCCAACCCTGGCTCGCTTGTGATCGGTGACAGAGTTCCGGGAAATTCGGCTGACGAATAATCAATCAAATGTTCACGTGATTGATTGAGTGACCTTTGAACTGTCATCTCGTGCCGTCGCGTTGACCTGCAGGCTGAATGAAGGCGCAGCGCGAAATATGTCGATGCGTCGTGGGCGCGTCGCACGGACGTTTCCTCACATTACTGCAGCGACCCATCGATCTCCACGTAACATACGACGTCGTGCATCAGAGATAATACGCGGACGAGAGCAACTTTGCAGCTTCAACAACCGTCGAAATGTCGAGTTGTTTTTTATACTCCCAAATTTCGCGTTGCAGCAGAAACGTTTCCATGTTTTTAAAAGAGTTGTTTCAGCGAAAATACGCCACTCCGTTATGTTTTCTCCGTTTCACTTTACCTGAGATGTGTCACAATCAGCTGCCTCATTCTTCTTCTTCTTCTTCTTCTACTTCCCGTTTCCTTCTTCCTCGGCGTTGTTTTGCGTGAAGGAGCTTTGCCGCCCTCTACCGCTCCGGAAACTGCTGCAGCGAATTGTGCCACTGGAACATCTGTCGACCTTCACGGTGTTCAATTGGTCAAATTTGGTGAAATTGTCGAACAGCAATAACGACAACAAAACACTTTTGTAAATTGTCAACTTAAATGTGCGTTGTAAAGTTATAAAACAACATCAAAATATGATCAAAGCTCCGGTTTTTAAGATTAAAATAATGAATACATTCGAAACATTGAAATCACAATATTTGAACAAATTGTGTAAAATATAGAAATAAATAACTAAACTGTGAAATAATTGAAGAAACCATTAAAACGCAACCCTTTGTTCATCAAGATCACTTAAATGTTGGTCTTTTTTTTTCTTTAATAATGTCATTTAAAGTCCTGTTTTAAACAAATGAAGTTATTAAATTAAAAAAAAAATTATTAAATGTCTGTGAACTAAAGAACAAATAACATTTTAGACTTAATCTGACTTTTGTACATTTTAATACAAATACACTGTAAAATTGGAGAAACCCCCCCAAACATTTCATTTATCATGTCAATATTTTAATACTTTGGCTTATGACGGACATTCAAAGCTGCCAATAGCTACTGACATTATCATTAATCCAAAAGCAGCGCGGTTGTTGGCCTCGCAGAGCTGACAGCAGTTCATTTCCTCTGAAATGTGTTCGACACATATAACGTATAAAATACCGAAAAGTGTCATTGAGTTCTAGAAAAAATAGGTGGAATTGATTCTCTGCCGGGCGTCACCATGTCAGCTCCCTCTCGCTGAATCGTTTGCTCTCACGAGGAATAAAAGCGTCTCAAAGACAAAAAATACAATAGTTTCCATGGCAACAGACTGACAATGCCAAGCTCCGGTCGCCTTATCGCTGCCCTCAACTTTATCTGTTTCCTCTCCAGGCAACCCAGATGGCATCCTCGCCTTTAGCGCGCGCTCTCTGTGTCTTTGCGTGTGCGTCACTGAGCCTTTTGTTGGCTCGGTGACGAGGCCTCGGTGTCGGTGCTGGGACGACAAGGCTGAGGACACAATGCAGGACGAAGAATTTCAAGACAAAAAAAAAGTAAATAAATAAAAGGTTTCGGCAACTCAGTACCAAGAAGAAACTGATCCCTCTTACTATAAAAAAAAAAAAGCAACAGTGAGGCGCCCAAAACACCGCAACGACTCTCAGGACATGTTCCTGTCGGGATCCTGAAGTTGCGTCCTGCCCGAGCGAGTCCGCCTGCTCCCATTGAGCTTCAGGGGTTTTACAACATGGTAATGAGCAGCGCTGGCCTCCTCTGACCACTCTGCGTCTGCGGCTGTTGCCGAGAGACAAAGTAGAAGTCGCCCAGGCGCTCACAGAGAGCGGAGAAGAGGCCTTTAAATCGACGACACCGCCGTAACTCACGGTGTGTCTGCAGGACGAGGGAAGGAGGCCGTTTAGCGGAGGGGAGCGTGAAGGGGAACGGAGACGAGAGGAATTTAAAAGGAGATCAGACTTGTCACTTTCAAACTTTAGACGAGCGGTCGTGACGAGAAAAAGACGAGAAGGATCCACGGATTCGTCTCCGCGATGCTCCTTATTCCTTCAGAGACGGTGATTCGCTCTGCAAGATGACGGCCACGCCGGCATCACAGAAACAGCCACCGCTCTGGATTCTTTGTGTGCTGTGGATCGGCACGGCGGCAGGTGAGATTTTTTTTTTTTTTAAAGGAATGCAGCAGGTCAGTTCAAGTTGTAAGATATTTATTGTCAATGTTTAAGCACAATAAACATGCAGTTGCACCAACCTCAAATGGTGAATTTGTATTTAGAGAATAAATACGACTTTGTTGGTCTTTGACCTTTTGTTGGATACTCCAAAGGTTCTTTGTACCAACTCCACTGGTCCAAGTCTCTAAACACTCTAAAAAAAGTGGAGGGTTAAAAACAGGAGATCACATCAAGTGAAATTCACGTTTTTTTTTTTGTTCTGTAAGGGTATGCTGTATACTAATAATAATTCATATTTACATGTATTTAACCGTATCAGCAGCGACTACCTTTTATATTATTTTATCTAATGACGTTTATTCGAGTCCCTCAACCAAGTACAGATTTGAGGTACTTTTCTTTCTGTATTTCTGTGTTCTTGTCTTTATAAATTGACTCCATAACAGTTCACAGGGAAGTATCGTACTCTCTACACCACTAAATTCATTCAACAGCGACAGTATAGTGACTTGTTACTTTTCAGATTAAGGTTTATGTCGTAGACAGATATACAGTATATTGTCTAAATGAATTCACTAATATATCATCAGAGCAGGTCATTTATTTACCTAATGACTACGTTACTTTTTATACTTTACACAATTTTTGTTTTGATAACTCCTATGTAATTCTAGTTTTTAATGGAAGAGTTTTACTTTTAACAAAGTATTTTTGAATTGGGTATTTCTAATTTCACTGACTGCAAGTCAAAGACGTGAATATTTCTTCCGCAACTGCTAATAACCTTCCTGCGACAGCAGTCTTTGAATGTCCTTCAGATCTTAAAACACAGGTTACACACGTCACTTCACAGAGAACATCCTGTATGTTTGGATCAGAAGTCACAGTCACACAACAGAACAACTCTCCATATTGAACATATCAGTGAGAGTGTGTGATCAACAGAAACATGCTGAATGTGACACATCTTTCCTGTAATATTTCTTCTGACTCAGTTTGTCCGTTGAAGTAAATGAAGTGCTGGTTTTGAGTTGAATGAGCCGCCTCGCTTTGATTTCATTTACCCATATTTTGAGGCTGATTCTCCTGAGTCGTCGATTTGTCTCCTGCTCCCTGCTGACTCTTGACTGTTGCTCTCCAAGACTACATTACCTGTCCTAAAGGAGCTCAGATCCACCTGTCCGGCCTGCGATGCTATTGGCTCTCTGACGTGACGTCGTCGTGGTTCGAGGCTCGGGACTCATGCAGAGAGAATCCAGGAGGGGATCTGGCATCTGCCGACGGCCCAGGGCAGCAACATTTCCTCCATTTCTCGTTTCCAGTGTGAGTCTTATGAACTATCTGCATTCATATCAGGTCTTGCTCCTCTGTTTTCAGTCTTGTAAAGGAGATCCACTGTCACCTTTCTATTGTTGTATAGGAAACCCACCGTGTGGGTTTGGCTGCAGGGATCGGGAGGAGAAGCGCCTGACCGTGTTGGGGAGGTGAAGCCACCAAGTGCAGCCTGGCAGGACAGAGACAGTCAGGGGGGGTGCACTCAGATGGACTTGGGGACACGGGGAAGGCGGAGGACGGCGCAGTGTGGTGGACGATACCGCTTCCTCTGCGAAAAGGAAGTTACTGGTAAGACCTTTGTCTGCCTCCTGAACCACCAGGGCGTACTCTGCGGAGCTGGTATATATACTGTATGGAACCCAGTATCACACCTAACAGATCCATCAGTCCACTCCAGGATAGTGTGTCAGTGCCACATTTAGCTTCGCCCAGGCGTGGAAATAAGTTGTGTTCGGTTTCAGCCACCAAAAACCACTTGGTTAAGTTTAGAAAAACACTTCTGAGTTAACGTGAAGCACAAAAACTAAGATCGTGGTTTGGGTTCAAATAAGGAATTGTAATGTTACAAACATCATGTAAGTTAACTCAGAAATAAAAACAGTTTCTCAGTGTTTTCCACGTGTGATCACATGTATGACACGTAACATATGATAACATGGGGGAACATGCGTGGAAAAGTTTTTACATGGGAATCTACACTGGGCTTCACACATTACACCATGAAAATGTTCCACAATCACATGTTTGCCATGAGCTAAAATACACGTTTCACATGTGCACAATCACGAGTTTTTGCCCACTGTGAAATTCATGTGTTTGATTTCTGTAAAAGTTACTTAATCTACATTAAACAAGTCAAATGTTACGTTATGTAAGAAGATTACTTATGGTACTAATAAGAAATTCCTGTTGATTTTTCTTTCTCATTGACCCAAACCCTGGTACCATGTGGTGATTTTGGTTTCTTCCTCTTCATGCAGAGTCTTTACCGTCTATAGACAGCTACCTGACTGGATTGGTTCTCATGACCGGCGTCTACGCTGACACCCAGATACACCCCCTTCCCAGTGTCCCAGACATTGGACAGCGCACAGTGGAGGTTAGTAGGCTGAAACACGGATTCTTGACCAAATGAATCAAGATAAATCTGAAGGGTTTTTACACAATGAACAAGAAGGGAAAGAAAAAATATGGAATAATCAGAACTCCATCAAAATAAAAGTACGTGACAAAATGAGAACTTTTTGTTCGAACTCGTGGCTTGCAGATATATATTATAATATGATATTGTAGATAACAGTTAGAAGCTAAAAAGATCAGGAATCAGTGGTCTAAAACAGCGACACCCAACCTGTGTTCAATGTGATGCTCCTGTAATCCACCACAGATGCAGCTTTTCCCAGGCTTGTGGTTCAGTCATGCAGGTCAGCTGGTATCAGTGGAACTGGTGGTACAACCCAGCCCGGCCACCTCTCTGGCCCGTGTCCAGATCCTTCGACCTTACTGCAACCCCAACCACCACTTGGTACCTCCAGGTACGGAGCAACACTTACCGTGAGCGCCCCTAGCTGTGTGTCCGATGCCGCTGGTAATACTCCCTCCGTCCCTCCGTCCCTCCGTCCAGGTTGCAGCTCTCTCCTGAATCCGTTCAGCTGCTGCTCAGCGGTGCCGCTGTGTAACACCACCGGGGGCTGCAGCGTGGGCCAGTACTGGTGCCATCTGCTGGAGGCCTGTGTGCCCACCGCTAGTCCATGCAGCCCCTACGACTCGGCGGCGGCGGGCCGCGGCTTTGCTTTACCGCCGAGGTACCTCGCCTTACCACCCTTCTACCACCTGGTGGCGGACCTGCCTCTGAGAGTAAACCCCAGCTCCGAACTGAAGACGATGAGCGTGAGTTGACTTTTGCGGCCACTGCGGACCATTTGCTGTATACAGAATATTTCAGGCTACATTCAATCTCTACACTTTGCCATTTTCTGTCTGCAACAGCTGCTTCTTCCAAAGCGAGCCATCACGGTGTACCCTGATGATGTTGTGGCTGTACAACACACTCTCGACTCGGGAGCGTTCCTGCATTGCCTGAACGGCGATGCCTCTCTGAACTCCCCTTGGCGCCAGAGTTACCTGTCCCTCAGGGGGACGGAGTGGGGAGGCTGGCTGGAGGGAGGCCTCACGTCACTACCCCGGGGAAGCAAGTGGGTGGACGGAGTGGTGTGTGATCTGAGGATGTTGTATGTGGACACGCTTCACGGAGCGACTGAGCACGAAGACATCCTTGACGACTTTCAAACAGAGACGACCACAGTCCCTCATATTAGGCCTCTAACTGCAGCTCCTCATCCTGGTCTGAGCTCTAAATTCAGACTTGATGTCATCCACCCCCTGCCGGATGAAAACAACCAGATTCATGTTCAAATGAATGTCCCAACTCTTATTGTGGTGAAGGCCTTGTTTGGTGAAACAGCCAGGAGCTCATGGTCAGCCCCGGTGCTCCAGACCGGAGTCCCCTTTCTACAGTCGTGCCCTGAGGAGGTGGTTCAGTCCTCACCTGGCTGTAAGAAACAGACCCATGAATCCTGGTTCTCCGCTGTGACTCTGGTGTTGCCGTCACCGGGGGCTCAGATGTTGAACATCAGTGTGACGGATGCAGAAAGCTCTCAAAGTGTGACGGTGAAGGTGCGCAGCTACGAGGCGGTAACAGGACTCAGTGTGGAGCCTCGTGGATGCCCGAGGATGCTCATAGACACATCACAGGTAATCTATAACAAATGATCCTGTACTACCCCTGACTTTTCCCGACAGTTCATTATTACTGATGATGTCAAATATATCAACAAGTCCTGATTGGATTGGCACAACATCTGGTCAAGTTATTCTTGGTTCCCGGATAATGTGAGACTTGAATTTTGAGATCCTCTGTCTTCTCCACCAGCACCACCGAAATGTTGACATTAGTGGTTATTAGGAAGCTGCATGTCTTTACTTAACCGTGTGATGTATTTCTGTAAGACTTGGTTCAGATATTGACGTTACCCGTTAGACAGTCTGATTTACTGGATTTAGAACTTTGGTTTAAACCTTTCATCGTCCAACTATTTCAGTTGATGTTTTCCTCCCATTCCCCTACCTGCGTGTTACTTTTTTTTTAAAATCCCTGTCGTATCGGGAAACGACAACAACCACCTCAAAGTTAGCAAACCTACTTGTCAAATTTTGACGAAGAATTGGATCACACAATGAGGCAGACAAAAGTCAATTGTTCCTGATATTTTACTTCATGACCAGATAGGCTACCTGCAGAGCTAATGGCCTTCCCATCAACCTCCGCTGTACCATAGAAACCTATACTACGTAGTAACATCTATACAGCAGCATAGTCATTGTCAGCATTGTTTAGCTATAGCTGCGAGCATGGTGTAAATTATTTTGCTGACATATTTCCAGAGGATTGTGGCTATGAAAATAAAAAGCACCTTACAGGTTGTCACAGTGATATATTTGTCATGTTTTCTACTGCAGTCGTTTACAGCCACGGTGGAGAGTGGGTCTTCAGTAAATTTCACGTGGGTGATTGACTACCTGGAAAAGTTTGCCCACGAAGGGGAATCTTACAGTGTGATGTTCAAGAAACCTGCTGAGTATAATCTACAGGTAAGATACTTGTTCAATTTACTCACACAGTATTTGTTTTCATCATGTTTTTTAATATCAAAATTTAACGTTTAACTGTTCCCAGATTTAAGCCCGCTCTGCTTTAGGCTTGTGTTGAATCGAGAAAAAGGGTTTAAAAAAAAAAAAGCAGTGTAAAGTCATCTGTTAACGACTCTCTGCTAGGTGACGGCGTCGAACCCTGTGAGCTCTCAGAGCCAGCAGATCCTCCTGACTGCTGATGAAATGGCACCACTGGCCCAGCCAGAGTTCCTGTCTGCCGGGGGGGTCGTAGCTCTAAATGCTGCTCACCTCTACACCGTGAGGGTCAAAGTGGATATCTCCCTTCCAGTTACAATCAGGTAATGGCGTCTCCAGTGTATCTCTCATACTGTATATATACAGTCTTTTATTAATAACCATCAGAAATCCTCAGAGAAGATAGGGATGGCATATACATTTTACAAGAAGACAGAGGTCTTGTCTGGTTATTCAAAATGTGCGTGCGCCTCATGTAGATGGGATTTCGGGGACGGCGGTAACAATGTCGTTCACACCCAGTCGGCTCCGTGTCAGAGCATGGAAGGGCTCGTGGAGAGAAGAGAGAAGCAGGCGTATGTCCAGGACTCAATGCACCACACCTATACTATCCCAGGTAAACACACACACACACACACACACACACACACACACACACACACACACACACACACACACACACACACACACACACACACACACACACACACACACACACACACACACACACACACACACACCACTATAGAAGCTGCACAAATGCAATATATACAGAGGGATCATGTACTGTGTACTCTGCAGTTTCCCTCAACTCTACTGAGAATTTAGTTGTTTTTCAGCTTATTGTCTTAGTTTTACATCCCACGACTCTCAACTCTTAACACCTTTGCTTCTAACAGCAGCAGCCTTTTTCAGTTAACACGGTTTGATAAACCCACCGCATGCCACCTGACAAGCATTGATGAAATACACATCAGGTGAACATATTGGAGCATTAAGGAGATTAAGCAAAGCATATCTCCCATAAGCAGTTGGTGCAAACCAAAACAAACAGAAACACAGAACCTGCTGAATGCTAATGTTGCTCTTGCATCTGCTGCATGTGTAATTAGGAGAGTGATTGCCTAATTATCTATTTTGTAAAATGCTTCTGGTGCCCAAATTGATCAAAGTGTCAAATATATTTAATAGTGCTTTAACTATCATAGATTGTACATAAATAACAACGCAGTCTCTTGGGCTAAAAAGTGAAACCAATGCAAAAGAGCCTTAATGTGCAATACAACTGAGGGCCACTAGGGGCTGGCTTCAAAAAACACCAGGCTCTAAAAAACTGCCATTAAAAGCTTCAACTTCTTGGCTTCATGAAGTGCAAAGACAATATTTTTTTTGTACCCAAATTGTTTTTGTGTCATTTGTTAAATTCACTCCTGATCCGTGTTCAGGTGGTTCTTTTTTTAAATAATTACATAATTATTTACATATTCATCATTAAAGAAAGGTTATGTTTGGCGGTGTGGCTGGTTTAAATGACACCCCTGGGCTGCAGTCAGGTTTCTGTATAGATGGGCGGGCATAGTGTCCTCACTTTCTCCATCAGAGCTTTCAAATATGGTCACTACTGGCTCCAAAAACCAAGATGCCAAAATACCAGAATCGACAGTTTAAAAGTGCAGTTCAAAAGGTGACATCATCGCAGGTTGCCAATCGTTAAAGATACAGCCAACTTAACCAACTTTAAATGAAATCTTTGTCAATATTTTAGGTCAGCTAGTTAAAGTGTCTGTTTGCTGCTGTTTTGACACAGATCTATGTTTTGTTTGGCGATATATTTCGACCTCATTTTGGTCTTTTTTATTCATAGGTTCATACACCGACACCTTACTTTGGCAACATCATAGTATCAAGAACAACACTCTGGTTGACTCTGTGTTGTCTTCTTACTTATCAGTACATCAAAGTAAATGCCTATTCTCTGTGTTTGCTCATTCCAGAGGACTACACACTTCGTGTTCAAGTCTCCACTCAACATGACAACACTGACGCATCCACGAAGATAAATGTCCGTCCTCAGTTAAATAGCCTCCTCATTTCCCCTTCTACTCCGGTGCGCATCGTCAAAAAACCCTTTCATCTAGAAGCTTTCGCCGAGCCTTCAGCCTTTGCTGTCTTTTACACATGGGACTTTGGCGATGGCTCCAAAGCTGTCCAAGGCATCCACCGCAAAGTCAGCCACAGTTTTGGATCTTCAGGAGTCTACAACATCACAGTATGTGCCAGCAACAGCCTGACTTCATTGACCGCCTGTCTTGTGGTGGTAGTTATGGAGGAAATCTCTGGATTAGGTTTAACCTACAACGGACCAAGTGAATTAGGGTCTGCTACAGATTTCAAAGCTGCAGTTGCCACTGGTACCAGTCTCATGTGGGAAATTGACTTTGGTGATGGGTCCCTGCAGGAAAATCTTACAGATGGTTCAATCTCCCACACCTACAAGTTTCCAGGGAACTATAAAGTTGAAGTGACTGTCTCTAATTCTGTCAGCCAAGCTCATCAGACTATCACCATTGAGATCTACAGTTTGACTGTTAGCGGAGTTCTGCCAACAGAATGCGTCATGAGTGGAAAAGACATACAGTTTACCGCACTGGTGAATGGAAACATATCCATTCTTGCTTTCCATTGGCTGTTCGGAGACGATTCACCTTTAACTGTAGTGACGGGGCAGTCGACAGCCGTGCATACTTTTCCAAGCCATGGGATTTTCCACGTTCATTTGACTGTGATCAGTTCTGTTACCTCTGTATCATTTAGTACAAGCATCTATGTCCAAAGTCCAATAACTAATGTTGCGGTGTGGTTATCACAGGACGTTGTGGCAGTTGGACAAGAGGTTTGCGTCACAGTGTTAGTTTCCCCTGAACAAATAACAGGTTACCAATATAACTGGTTGACTAACTCCTCGAGTGTTGCTGCCATGACAGAAAACTCTCGGAGCTGTTTTGTATTTCGAGATGAAGGTGTTGAAGAGCTGTCAGTCATAGTTAGTAACAAATTCAGTAACAAAACAGCTAAAGCTAATATTTCCATTCAAAAACCTGTGAGTAAGCTTTTTGTTGCGCATGATAGTCAAAGTGGCACACTGACGGTCAAAACATTTGTATCATTTTGGGTAGTGAGTTGCGTTGGCAGCAACGTGTCAGTGCTGTGGGACTTCGGCGACGGCTCTCCGGTGGAACAGAGGCGAAACGTGTCACATGTCTTTACCTCGACGGGTCAATTCACAGTCAACGCCACAGCATTTAACGCCATTAGTAGGGACTCTACAACCCTCAAAGTGAATGTTTTACTTCCTGTTTCAGACCTTTCACTTCACACCAACCAGTCTTACGCTGTGGTAGGAGAGGAAACTCTTATCACAGCAATTAGCAGTGCGATTAGCAGCACTAGCTACCATTGGACAGTAGAGGGTATAACTTCAACCAAACAGGGGACTTATCAGTTTCGATTTGTCTTCCCCAAACCAGGAGTGTATCAAGTAAGGGTTATAGCACAGAATCTAGTGAGTAAAAGAGAAGCAGCTATTTTAATTGAAGTTTTTGAAAGAATAGAGGGTCTTAAGATTGAATGTCCAAGCTGGACAAATATGAAATATGCACCAACTCAGGAGGAAATGCTGTTTGTTGCTTCAGTCACCAAAGGCTCCAACATCTCCTATCACTGGCTTGCTGCAGAGAGTGGAAGAAACCAAGGAATTACAGGCGATGGAGAGCTTTTTCATGTGTCAGCTGAAACTCCTGGCAGTATTTCTGTCCAGCTTCGAGCCTGCAATATCTTGGGTGAGGCTACCGGCAGTGTTTCCCTAGTGGCAATCGAACGTGTAACAAGTGCACACATAGCAACACAATCAAACATTGTGACTTTGGGGAAAGGAGTTCACATCTCTGTATTTGTGGATACCGGATCAGACCTGGAGTACCTTTGGTATGTGGATACTGATCTTTCACCTCTGCAGACACATGTACCCTTTCTGCTTTACACTTTCCCAAAAGTCGGTCATTGTCTTGTCAGGGTTTCAGTTCAGAATGTCTTTAGCCAGAGTAACGACACCAAACAGTTTTTGGTTCAGGAAGAGGTCCAAGAGGTGGACTTTCAAATTGACCAAAAAAACAACCCATTTTATGTCAATGCAAGTGCTTCTTTTTCTTTTCGTGGGTTCGCCCACAAGGGAAACGATCTTCACTGGAACTGGAGAGTAAAATATGTTAAACAGAACCTTTTTTCATCCATCAACCAGAGTTTTATCTACGGATTTCCACATGCAGGCATCTACAAGGTGTATTTGAATGTCTCCAATGGGTTAAATTTTCAGGTGGTTTCACACAGTGTCACAGTCCAGGAATCAATCAAAGGTCTTCTGCTGAACATTAGCAAGTCCTCCCTCTGCGCTGAGGAACCAGTTACGTTTATTCCAACAATATCTGAAGGAAGCAATGTTAGCTTTGTTATAACATTCCAAAACAAAGATTGGACTCAAACTGAGGATATTATCGAAGGCCAGATGACCACATCCAGCCTTCCGGTTGGGAAACACAAAGTCACAGTGACAGCTTTGAACCAGGTCAGTAGTGTTGAGGCATCCTCTGGTATTCTAGTAACTGAGCATATTCAAGGTTTACGACTTGTAAACTGTTGTTCCACCACTCTCGAGGCTCTGAAGGGAGTCCAGTTCAAGGCAGAAGTTCGAAGTGGTTTTCCAGTCAACTACACCTGGATATTTCACTTGGAAAGGTTTGAGCCCAAGTGGCTCATTGGGCAAGAAGTGATCTTTACTCCATCAGAGAGTGGTTTGTTGTCTGTGAACGTGCTAGCCAGCAATGGAGTCTGCTCCCAGAAGGTAAACAAGACTCTAACAGTTGAGTGGCCTGTTAAGACGATCCAACTTGTCTGTCATTCAGAGAAAATATTTGTTGAACATGCTGTCAGGTTTTCTGCAACAGTGATTAAAGAGAGTAATGTCATATACCTTTGGGACTTTGGAGGTTCCACTGAAGTAATGGTGTCAAACTCAAGTGCCGTCAGTCATACGTATTACACTCCTGGGAAATACAGTGTTACGGTCAAAGCTCTCAACAGTGTCAGCCATGCGTCCACCCAGCTACAACTGGAGGTGGAGGAGCTTCAGTGTTCCAGCCCACAGCCCTCTCTAGTCCAGAGCCAGTCCACTATCTTCAGGTCAAGACCAAGTTTCTTCGAAGCGAGTGTGGACAACAACTGCTCTGTTTACAAGACTACCTATCTGTGGGAGATATTCAGAGAGTCATGCTGTACCAATGGCAACATTTTGTCTGGGAACAAAGTCATTCTACGAAGTCATGAGGTCCCAACTTCACCTTCGCTCTTACTCCCAAAGTATACGCTTGATGTTGGACACTATTGCCTGGTATTCACAGTTTCATTCCAAGGAACTCCTCTACTCGCTCAACAGAAAACCAACATCGCAGTAGTCCATTCTTCGTTGGTAGCTGCCATCAAGGGAGGCTCCCACAGACTTTGGCCCAGTATTAGTGACCTTGTCCTGGATGGGTCTGAATCTCATGACCCTGATATGGAGCCAGGAGTAGAGGATACACTGCAGTATCACTGGGCCTGCATGGTAGAGGTAAACACCTCTTGATGAGAAACTATCTGTAATGTCTTTGAAATTGTACAAGTAATAATGGCAGCATTAAAAGCACAAAAAGTGGTTGGATAGATTATTTGTGCAACACTTGTCTTACTCCAGTAAAATCGGTACTTGCAGAACTCCAAAAAGTCTTGTTCGGTGAAGCAGCCCGTTGGGAGTAACAGCAGGAGGATGACGATACTCAGCACTCAGCTGCACCCGGGCACAGTCTATATTTTCACCCTCATGGTGCACAAGGAAGGGAGGACGCCTGCTTCTGTCAACCAGACGGTATGGAGTTATGTTCGATATCTCTTGCAAATTGGAGATTTAGGCAGTTATGAAAGAACTTAGCAAAAAGCTACTTAGCTGAATGAGGCAAATATTTGACCTCGAAGAAACAGCACCTATTGACGTCTCATCTCTTTCAGGTAACTGTGAGCGAAGTTCCAGTTCTTCCTGTGACTGTGGAATGCTTATCCTGTTCTGTCCTCGCCTCCACTCACCACATCAGTTACACCACCCCTGCCATGCTTGCTGGACGATGTGGACAATGTGATGACCAGGTTCAGGTCAATATTCGGACCCTTAAATTTCAGAAAAATCTGCTTAATGAAAACAAATTCTGTGAATAAATCAAAAGTTGCAGCATAAGGAAATTCCTTGCTGAAAAACCTGTCACATGAAAATGAACACAGTAGTACAAATGGAAAGTAAATCTAACAGGGTGCTTTGATTTGAGTCTCTGATGTTGATTTTTATGTTCATCTGCTTAGAAAATGTACTTGTGATTGGACAGTTTAATCTAGATTAATTATTTATCAAGTTTAATCAAGTTTTTATTATTTCTTAATCTTTATTTCACCAGAAAAAGTCTGACTGAGATAAAAAAAAAATTAAAAAAAAATCTCTTTTACAAGCATGTCCTGGCCAAAGACAACAACGACATAATTAAACGAACAGTGTCGGAGACCATTAGATAAACTAAATATAACAATTTACAATGAAAATAAATGAATTACAGAATCCTAAAATATAAATATTCATCAATAAATGCATGTAATGTGCAGATAAAATATTCATATAATGGTTATTGAAATATACAAGTGTACACAGATAATAAAACACTCAGTATTATGTTGCTCTATTCACACAGTACAAATGGAGAGCTGAGGACCAGAGTGGCCTGACCCTTGACCTTGATGAGGTCGCACCCTCTACAGGAACACATTGTCCTAACTTGGTGATGCCTTCAGGTGTCCTGCAGCCAGGTCAGAGTTATTCCTTTACCCTCAATGTATCCCATCCTGGCAGCGGGCGATGGGGCAGCGCCACCCTGACGATAAAGTTAAACAATCCACCACACGGCGGCCGATGTGATCTGAGTCCAGAGTCTGATATACGTCTGCTGGAGACGGTGGTCACCTACAACTGTTCAGGTAACAATGTGGTGTCAGCAGAGGTGCTGTAACATCCAAATTGCATTGACATGTCTTTAACAAGACCGAATATGAAATGCTTCTTCCACTGTTGCTGTATCTGACTGTGTCTTCCAAACATCTTCTCTTTTGGCAGGATGGCGACATGATGAAAGCCCGACCTCTCAGCTGATCTATACCTTGCAGGTGGCACAATGCCCACTCAGCGCTATGTGCCCTGTGCTCACTCTCTACAGGTGAATACTGGACTCCGATTACAATCATATAACAGACAAAGTGTAAAACTGCATTCATGAGTAAGGTTTGCTTTTGTTTCCTGACAAGTTCAAGCCTTTATTCATGGGAGTTTACACGGTTTGATTTGTCTTGTGTTCTTCTCCTGAGGGGGCTTCGGTCAACGATCAGAAGCCTGGTTCCTATGGGAATTCCTGGGCAACAAAAAAACATGTCAGTCATCACAGTTATTCTGCTGGTCGAGGACCATCTGGGGTTGAAGGTCACTGCTATGAACAGGTAAACAAAACAAGATTCCAGGCAACTGGTGCAAAATAAGCAGCATAGGTGTCTGTTTTTGTGCTTTACCAGCAACTGCACTTGGACACAAGTCAGGAGACTAATTTAAGAATCAATCAGCTTTAACGTCTTGGTTACGTTTCGTGAATTTAGTCCTGATTCCTTCGTTTACCAGGACGCTGACAGTTGAAAATCCTGCAGTGGATGAAGTCGCCAGCCGGCGGCTCAGAAACAAGCGCCAGACAGAACTGTGGGCTTTAGTCCAACATGGCAACCCTCAGGAGATCATCCCATACTCTATCGCCCTCACCAGCAAGCTCAATCAGGTGGTGTGTCAGTGTTGTATTTTCATATTCCAGTGTATGAAATGATAACGATCTCACTGATGTCTTCCACAAGACAACTGAAGATTATGATGGATGCGACATTAACGCTTGCTCAAAATATTGCATGATGAGTTTCCCCTTTGCCAACAGATGGAGTTTGGACGGACTGCCGAGGAACTCCTGGACAGGAGGGAGATCCGTGAAAACGTGACCCGAGCTCTGGCCTCTCTCCCCGTGTCCTCCCTGCTGAATGTTGATCAGATCAGCTCAGCACTGTCCCAGTCCACCGTGAGAAAGCACAACTCCATTTTTCTCTTCTTGATTCCCATCGATATAATCAATAGCTGTCTGTTAAATATTTAGCTCCAGCCAGCAGCATTTTACCTGCATTTAGCCCAAAGACTGGGAGTGGAGGGAAACACCTCGCCGGGCAACATCAACCAGCAACAAATGTCAAATAAAACCCGCCTGATTGTGTTCCTGACCTGACGCGCCTCCTCCGGTCTTGGACAGTGAAACTGCCCCTTTTGAAATGTGAAAGTGACACAAAACATTTCGCACGGCTCGTTGCTTAATTGCTGTAGGCTTTCTGAAGCATTTCCAGGGTCTTTGTTGAGTGTGGCCATAGACTGTATATAAAACTCGACCTGGCTTTCCGGTCTGAAAAATGAGGCCAATGTAAAAGTGCCGTAAACTGCAAAAACACTTGGGGTCAACTTCTCTCATGAAATACAAAGTCAATAAACAGTTTACACTTTTATGATCGCTAATTTCACTCCTTCTTGGTAGTTTTCTGGTGGTGCATTTGAAAATAATCCTTTCATTTATTAGAAAATAAGCTTCAAAAAGCTGTTTGATTGACAGACCTGTGGTGCAGTCAGGTTTTCGCTACTAGCGGGCGGGACATCATACTGTTGTCGAGTTTCCAATCAGATTGAGTCAGATCCACCGTTGATTGCAGCTTCTCCCTCCTCCGTGCACATCACTGTGCTGCACTCCATTCACATATAATAGAAGCTGCATCTGAACTCTTCAGTCGACCCTTGTATAAGAAATCCCACGACACCATGCAAATACAGACATGAGGCGACGTGTCGTGTCGTGTGTTTCCTTTTGTATTCCAGGCTGTTCCCAGTGAGCTGCTGTGTGAGAGCTGTCAGGAGAAAGTTCTGGAAGCTGTGGGGAAGATGATCCGTGTGGTGGAGGAACAGACGAGTCCTGTTGTTTTGCCAGCCGTCGACACAGGAAGAAACATCCTTAATGTAATAGGTACCGACCATCCAACATTTCCTGCATGCAACGATCATGTAATGATGTAAAATCGTAAATAATAGAATAAAAGTGGACGTAGCTCTCGGCTCTGAAAAATTAGGCCAATGCAGAAGTGCCTTAAACTCCAATACCACTGAGTGCCAGTAGAGGGCGGCTCCAAAAAGCACCGGTTTCCATGGACTCCCATTCAACTTCTGTCATGAAATTCTCTGTCAATAAAATGTTTCCACAAGTTTTTTTGGATGTCTTTTGCTAAATTCACTCTTCCAAATTAGTGTTCTGGCCGTCCATCTGAAAATAATCCCGTCATTAACAATAAAATAAGCTTCAAAAAGCTGTTTTTTGGGTGCGTGTCTGTTTGATTGACAGGCCTGTGCTGCAGTCAGGTTACAGCTATCGGTGGGCGGGACGTAGAATTGACGGGGTTCCAATGAGATCAGGTCGGATGCCCCGCTCGCTCCCCCCTCCAGCTGGCCCAAATACGGTTACTACTGGCTCCAAACCGATCAGGACTAGCAAGATGGCGACGTCCAAAATCCGATTTCGTGGCTTCATAATGGCCGTTCACAAACCGATGGTTGACGTCACTGTTGGTTGGTTGAAATTCACCAAACATTCTCTGTGTTTGCAGGTAGCACCCTGGCTGCAGCGTCTGAGTCCGTCAGTGCTTCCAGTTCTGACCCGGCCTACTCAGGCAGTCTGAAGGCAGCTTCAGTAATCGCCTTGTCAGCGCTGGGCCATGCCGGAGCCCTGATGCGCACTCTGATGCATTCACATGTTCCCGGCGAGGAGCCCCTTTCCCTCTCCACCAACTACATCAACACGGTTGGTTTTCAAGGAGACCCTTCTGACCTCCTCTGCGCTCACCAGTCAAACCGGTCCACCCAGAACCGGACCGCCCCCTCTCAGTTATCACCTCACCCATGCCAGTTTCACATCCCCGCCTCTCTTACTGCTCACCTGAAGAGTCAGCGGTCCGAGGTGGTGCAGGTGTTGTTTGGTCTGGATGGAGCACTAGACTCCAACCCTTTGCTGACTGCTGCCGACCCCCCGATCTCCACCTCTCTGGTTGCCATGGAGCTCACCACTCCTCAGGGTCAGCCCATACACATCCAGGATTTAGACCCTGAACGAGCCATCCGGGTCACCCTGCCCAACAAGCTCCCTGTAGAACAAAGTGACGGGGGCGGAGCTGGGAGAGGAGGCGGAGCCGGGAACGGGACTTGTCTGACTGTGGCGCTCCCCATTGAAGGACGGTTGAACTTCACAGTGAAAGCTGTGGATGACCTGGATGAAAATGCAGGTTTATACGTCTCCTTCAACTTCAGCCTGACTCCAGGTATAGTCGTTTTTTTTTCTTTCTTTCTTTCTCTAAATCTATCCTGTTACCTGTCCCCTCATCTTCAGCATTCATTATTTCTTACATTTAATTTCTCTTTTTTTATACACTTACCACAGCTCGACATTTTTAGCACAAAAAAAACTGACAACCATGTTTGTTTGTTTTTTGCAGTCACCCAGTAAGAAATGTTCAAATTGTACATACAGGGGTTTAATAGTGCAGTCACCAAAATTTTCATAGCAGCATGTGGAGAAAAATGTCACTCGTAGAGCTCTAGAGTCCTTTAGTCAGCTCATTGCTTTTTTCTTTTATAGCCTGCAACGTGACGACACCCTACAATTCATTCATTCGTTCATCAGGAGGCCAAAACATAACTGATAGGCAATGTCAAACTCAAAAGTGCTGCTTTAAATATCATAAATACATTGATATATATTTTAAAACCACACACAACCAATTTTGTCAAATTTTGATGTCATTCTTAGAATACGTTTTATCATATTTTCCTTTAAACCTGTAGTGACCAATTTTAGGAACTTGGGTTCCCAAAGCCAAAACTCGTTAGTAAACAGTCCTGATTTACATCACGATAGAGCAACATTATCATTCATTTGGAGCCTTACACTCTTAACCTGGAGAATGCAAATTCAATATTGCTCGTTGGCGCATAATGTTCCACTGTCCTCACCAGCTGGTTGCTAACCTGTTGTTTGGCGCTGTACAGTTGGTACACAATGAGGTTTTAGAGCTTTTTCAATGTAAACAGGTTCCACCAGTGGCCAAAAAAGACATGATGAGAGCTTTGAGAGTGAACCGGTAGAGTTGGGGGCCGGACAGCGAAACAACAAGCTGAAAGTCGCTGAAAAGCTTCGTTAAGCCAAGTGTTGATAATTCTGAGTAGAAGAGAATTGTGTTTTATTTTATACTTTCTTAGAGTTTTTCTTTGTAAAAATTGGTAAATCAGTTGGACTTGACAACTGCAGCAGGCAGCAAAAGTCAGAAATTTTCAGTCACAGAGTGACTGACATGTTATTCATAACGAATGACAGCCTCGCCTCTGAGCTTTTGTCAGGTAGAATTAAAAAGAAAGCATTTTAAAAAATGAATAGAGGGCTGCCCTATATCAATTAAATCTTAAACATGGTAAGGATTGTCAGACTTATTAACCTCACTGTATATCTGTAAGTTTCTGTATGAATTATGTATTTTTATTTTTTTTAAAAAGGCTGTTTTTCAAACTGCATTATACATCTCTAGGAGCTACTCCAGTGAGCCTGGGACATGTCAAGACAGAAGTGAGCTCCACAGTGCCGTGGACTAATGCATCCCAGCATTCCCTGGTGAGAGAGTGGGTGCTCGCTCTCTCCGCTCTGGCCACCTCTTCAGAGGAAACCATCTTTCTGTCTCCACTGTGAGTCACAGCTCTTCTCTGCAGCTCCATGCTCTGATTGCTCTGATGAATAACGATGGGCTTTCACGTGAATGCATTTCCCTCCGCCGCAGTTTGAATGGGACAGACAGGCCTCTCTCTGTCAACCTGACCTCCTCTCTGCTCTACGGCGGTCCGGTCCACGTGTCGGTGTGTGTGTTCAGCTCTCTGTGCCAGTACTACAGCGTGGAGGAGAGGCGCTGGAGCAGCGAAGGTCTTCAGCCACTGGAGGGCAGCACACTCCGCGCGGCGCACTGCCTCACCCGGCACCTCACCATGTTCGGGGCCAGTTTGTTCGTTCATCCCGGGGCCGTCGTGCTGCTGCCACCGGTATGTCACGACACAAAGAATCGCAAGTATTTTAGTAACATCGATACAATACACATAAAACATGGCAACACTTCACTTAAAGGTGAATGAAACATCAAGGATTCATGTATTCCTTCATGCATTAATAACTCATGAAATCATCAGGAAGTTCAAAGTCTTTCATTCGTGATCTAATGCATGAACAACACATTAATGAACTATTAACTAAAGGGATTAATGCCTCAATGATTACTACTTATTAAGCATGATCATGATCAATTGTTTGCAAAAAAAAAATGTGGACCACTGAACCAAACTCTGCAGCACATCATGACATCATCACTCACTAATAAGCATTAGTTACTCGTGAGTTGATCATATTTGTGGCCCTTAACGTGATGTGGTGAACATTTGATCTGTACTAGAAGATAGAACGTGCAAGAACAATTAATATGAGAACAAATGTTTATACATTATTTTGATGTCTGAGTTTTTGTGTTCATGTCTTATTCATAGTAACCTGCAGTTTAATGGACCGACCCAAAAATTGGCCCAAAGTTTCTTGCAAAGAATTCATCATGATAATGCTTAATAAGTCATAATCATTGATCACCTTAGTGAATGCTTTAATTCATGTTTTGTTCATGCATGGGTTTATGAATGAAAGAGTTTGAACTCATATTACTTCTTGATGCCTCATGAGGTATTAATGCATGAAGTAATGCATGAATTCATGATAATTCATGTAAAGTTACCATAAAGTGTGACAGAACATATATTTGACAATCATGGTGTTCCTCCGAGCATGACATTACTGTACTGTATGTCTGCAGTCTGGAGGACCCGTGCGGAACATGGTGGTGGGAATCGTGTGTGCTGTCCTGGTTCTGCTTCACCTGCTGGTTGGGCTCATCGCCCACAAACTGGACCACTTGGACAGCCTGAGACTGAGCCAGGTCCCGCTGTGCGGCCGAGCGGCGCTGTACCACTACAGAGTGCTGGTGAAGACTGGGTGGAGGCCCGGGGCAGGTCAGCCGAGGACATGTTAGAGAATGAAAACTGAAAGCAAAAATACAACGATTCATTTTTTAATTTATGAAACCTGTGATTACACATGATTAATACTGCGGCATCACCCACCAGGCACCACAGCACATGTTGGCATCAGCCTGTACGGTGTGAACAAGAGCGGCTCTCGCCATCTGCAGAGGGACGCAGCCTTTCAGCGCGGCAGCCTGGACCAGTTTCACCTGGAGACCGACGACAACTTGGGAGAAGTTTGGAAAATACGCATCTGGCATGACAACACAGGTATCGGCAGAAAATTATTAGTGGAATTATCTTAATTTTATCTCAGGATCAAATTCACATAAAATCAAATCATTTAAAAAAAATACGCGTTTGTTTTAGACACAGTGAAATTATTTCAGATAATTTGATTAATTTTCTAAGTAAGAATAATATTTTAAAAGACAGAACCAAACCAGGCAAATAACACCTGGAATGAACATGTCTGCACCAGATTCCTGTGTGTGTGTGTGTGTGTGTGTGTGTGTGTGTGTGTGTGTGTGTGTGTGTGTGTGTGTGGGGGGGGGTGTGTGTGTGTGTGTGTGTGTGTGTGTGTGTGGGTCATCCGCAGCCATGTCAGTGAGCTACATATTAAACTCACCTTCTCACTTGATCAATGGTGGAATGTAACTGAATACATTTAATCAAATACTGTTCTTAAGTACAAGTATAATTCTGAGGTACTTGTAGTTTAATTGAGTATTTCCATTTGATGCTACTTCATACTTTCAACTCCACTTCAGTTATCTGGCAGTTTTTCAGATGAAGAACAGTAGATAATATAACAAGTTCTAAAAGTACAAGAAATTCTTCGGGTGTTTGACAACCTGTTTGTCTTTTTGAGGTCTTACAAACAGCAGTGTGCAGTCGGAGGCAGAGTTGTTAACACATCCAACAAATGATGAGATTTTTCCCTCTAAACTTCTCCCATGGTTTCATTTCAATAAATGTTCCAATGATCCAAAATTAAAAGATGAGAGAAAAAGTCCAAAAACTGGAATTAGAACTCGGTTTCTTCTTCCTTTCTCAGCGTCTGCTGTCCCTGGATATAAAATTGCATATAAAGCAGCTCCACCCGCAGCAGCTACAACAGTAACATGCTGCTGACACACTGATGCTTCACTATTAATCATCTGATAATGTTATATATGATAATATATCAGTCAGAGGGACCAAATCAGAACTTAACTCCATTTCACTGCTAATACTTCACTTTTCCTGCAGGACTTTTACTTGAATTGGAGTATTTTTACACGGTCGTACTTTTACTTAAGTATCTAAATATTTCCTCCACTTGATACTATGCGCCGTCTGAATATGAAAATGGCTGCATGTCCTGCATGTTAAACCCAGGTTTGTCGCCGTCGTGGTACGTTCAACGCGTGGTGGTGTGGGACCCTCAGACAGACCACATGTTCTTCTTCCTGCTGGAGGACTGGCTCTCCGTGGAGAACCAGAGGAACGGCACGGTGGAGAAGGAAGTTCTGGCCTCGTGTAAGCATAAACACATCACTTTCAGTTCCCACGCGGCAAGAGAATCGTATCATTCGATTGGCTATTTCAGAAGAACAGTTAGTGATTACAAATGAGAAATAAACACATGTAGCTCTCCATTTTGGCTCTTTAGAGTGGTGGTTCTCAAATGTTGTTGCGTCATCGCGGGTCATTTGGAGGAGAGAAAAATGTCATGCCCTCCTCGCCCCGACAAAACGGTCCCAAAAAAGTTTTACTTTTACTGAAATCACATCAAGATCATAATCTCTCCTTTCACCTTGCTCTCAGTAATTTATGCTGTGCCGATGTGTAAAAAGCAGCTTTCACTTCGTCGAAACACTTCTTGTGTTTCACTAAACTGCTCCATCAGTCCATTTTTCAAAGAAAGAGAAAAATAAAATAAAATGGGCAATCACTTTGCTACAACAATAACAATAAAGCTCACAAATTTTCTCTGCAGGTCTGTGTGATTATTCAAAAATACGGAAAAATAAAATGTGCATTCGCTTTGCTAGAACAGTAACGAAAACAATCTGTGCAAAAGAGAACAAATGCAGGTATTTCGCAAGAAAGATGCACAAGTCAATTTGAGTCTTATAACTGCTGCAATGAGCCTTGATTGCGCTGCACATCTGTTCTCAAGTGAACAGCCACATTTTCTTGGCTTGTTATTTGGCTAATTACTGTCACACTGTCTTGTTTGTCTCAAATATTTCTCCATTCTGAACACCTCGTAGTTTGAGCACCATTGCAAACATGAAAACGCTGTTTGCTTATGTGCCGCCATGCTGGAGAGTGAGGAGACTTGATGATGTATCAAATAGAAACGTCACTTTCCCAGTACAGACTGTCATGTGCATCTTCTTTATGTCATTAAAAATCCCTGTGTTACATTTTCTCGGACATCTTTCAACCCTTCGATATGCAGGTCCGGAGGAGCTGACTCAGTTTAGACGGGTGCTCACGTCCCAGCTGGTGTTTGGGATGGTGGAGCGCCACCTGTGGCTGTCGCTATGGGAACGTCCCACTCACAGCTCCTTCTCCAGGGGTCAGAGGGTCACCTGCAGCGCCCTCCTGCTGCACCTCTACCTGGCGCTGGGGGCTCTGTGGTACGGAGCTGTTGGCACCGAGGGGCTCAGGTGAGGCGGCTCACAGACGCGAATAAAAAAGTACTATTCATTTTCTTAGTCAGCGTATGACCGATTTTACAGATCTACAGGATGAAACAGATTTGTGTCCCTTTTACACAAGTGGGCCCGTGTCAGCCCGCCTGCTGCCTAACGTGGAGACGGTTGCCGTGGGGATGACTGTTGCCGCGCTGGTGTTTCCTCTTCAGTGTTTCCTCTGCTTTCTGTTGAGAAAAGCTCACAGTCAGGTAACTCCACACAGCTTCAACCCGTTTCACCTTTATTATATATTTTACTGTTCACGTGTCCCGGACCAGTTTGAAATGACTTAATAAGAAAGATTACAGTGTAAAATTTGCAGCTTGTGCTTTGTTCTTCGTCGTGTCTTCAGTGTGTTGCTGATTAGAGGTCTTTAAAGGGTCGTGTTGGTCAAGCTTTGATTGTGAAACACTCTTATATTCGGACGGAAACGACACAAGAGAGGGTTCATGGGCACCTCATATTTATCACGTGATATGGACAATTCATTAAAGAACTAGAATTAAATTATAAGTTAAGTACAATACAAAGAAGAATATACCTGTGAAGGACTTTTCATTCACCATTTAAACTCCTTGTCTCATCTATCCGGTCTCTCATGATGTCACTATGTCCTCCTGAACTCTGTGTTGCCATAAGACACGTTGTGTTACGGTTACAGATGTACGCCATCTGTTGTTTTAAGGCTTCAAGTTTGAAGAATGAGGCTGGTGCCTCTCAAAATCTTGAACAGTCTCTTCCTCTCAATTGTTAAATTGTAATGAGGCTCATACTGTAGTCGTGGCATAAAACTAACAGAAAAAGATGATAAAATCACAATTTGTTTATTTGATAATTAACTCTAAGCGTCCTCACACATGTTCAGGCTGCAGGCGTATGTGTTTATGTGTGTCTGTAACCTAGGTAACCGTGGACATGTCAGTCCCTCCCTCTCCTGTTTGTCACTCTGTGGAGATGGACGTCTACCTCGGCCAATCGGAGCTCTCTGGCCCTTCCTTCCTGTCTCTGCCAGATTCCTCGGGCCGAGCCGGGGACAGCCCTTCATCTGTAAGTACACACACACACGCACGCACGCACGCACGCACACACTCACACACACTCACACACACTCGCACTCATACTTGTTGTTCTGCTGCTGTCTCATGTCTTTGAATCATATTCTCAGTAAGTGTTCCTGTGATTGTTCCTAGTTCCCTGAGAGCAAGGCTTTGGGCTCCAGCATCCTCGACTTCTGGGCTGCCTCTGGCTTGGCGCCTCAGACGGACGGAGAGGAAGACGTAGCAGCGTGGCCGTCGTGCGACAGCCTCCTCAATCTGCCGGCGGGTTCACTCCCCACCGAGATAACCTTAGCGCCCGACCTCTGCAAGGCTTCACCCACGCACGGTCCTACACGCCAGCTGAGGCGGAGAAAGGCCTTGATGCAGCTCCGCCTGGCCTCACCTGTGTCCCCTGTCTCTCCCGCTGCTCTTCTGTCTTCCCCTTCAGAGGACATTTCCAGGTTTCACGACTCTCCTGCTGAACCGGGCCAGAAGTCTCTCAAAGCTCACAACTACAATCTGACAACACTTCTGACTCTGTCCGGTGAGAAATTCTAATTCCCTGAAGGGAAATCAGGGTTGATTACTCATGAGAAATCTCCTGTACCCAGCAGTTAACGGGTGTGCTTCCATGCTGAAGTTAGTCAGTCAAAAATCTTCCAAATGTGGTCTGATTGTTGATTTTTTTTTTTTTTGTGCTTGGTGCCAGAGGAGGACCTGCTAATGTGTATAGCAGCAGCAGATGCAACCACTAGCAACTCAGACAGCGGCCGGGACTCCCCGAGAACCACGTCCTCCTTCTCAACCACGTAAGGAGCGCCTCGCCCGCTCCTTCTCGCTGCTCTGTGTTCCCGAGGACATTTTATAAAGCTGTGATTTCGGTCCTTTTTTAGGCCGAGCACCTCCTGCAGCAGCTGGTCCGAGCGGAGTGAGGAGAAGTCGACGTGTGGAGCGGTGATCAGCAAGCCGGACCTTCAGTCGTATGCCTCTCTGTACGATGCAGGACTCTGCAAGTGTCCCTCTTTACTTTCTGTAGACTCGGTGGCGAGCACCTTCCTGCCGAGCCCTTCTCCCGACTCCACACGCTCCTCTTCTACAACCCGCATAGGTACCAGGCCACGTTTTTCCTCGTTAGATGTACACCCAGGTTCCCCTTCATTGAATGTACATGTTTTTATTCTATTTTTATGAATTCATTAAAAAATTAGATGTTATTTAAAGCTATTCATTATATAATAATATATATATATAAGTGGATTTGTTTGTCAGGCAGAGTAAAACTGAACATATCATAACATCTACCCGAGACAACCTGCTCTCACAGTAACATTAAATCACCGTGAGCTCTGGTTCCAGAATAGCAAACAAATCTGCTCCGTCGTCCAAATGCCCAAATGGCTCGGGGCCATGATGTGGATTCATACCTGAAGCAGCTACAGGCCGGCACGGATCAGTTACAAGTTGGTCTTCTCATCTGCATTAAGAATGAAACATTGATCTGGCTTAAACACATTATGAGCTTGTGTCAGGTTTGGCCTGAACTTCGGGGACAACAGTCAACCCAAGGTGGTTTTTCAAATGATCCCACAGTTGGTCGTGACTGGGCGAGAAGATGATGTGGCTTGTAGACAGATCTGGACCAAAGATTCTATCTTTTCAACTGTTTATCTTAAGCTTATTCAGCTGGTTTGGGTGGCGCTCAGCTATCTGAATAAATGTTAGGAAACATGAGTAACTCTCGGATACTTTCATGTTGTCAAAGTAGTTCTCGGAGACAAAAAGGTTGGAGGCGCCTGATTTAATCCGTCTGTTTCAAACATTCATTCTTTTATTCAACACTTTTAGCTTTGATTTAGGCTAAATACAAGTTTGAACTTTTTGTCCACAACAGTATTAAATGTTTATCAATTACTTTCAGCTATATATTTGAAACCTTTCTTCCTCTTTTAGCTAAACATTTTACATCACTTTATTTCTTTTTAACTAAACATTTCAATTGCTTTGCTAACTACGGTTGTATTTCAGTTATCAGGATTTAAAGGATCCTATCCATTATACATTTTTTTGGAACTATCTGAATTTAACAGAGCAATTATTCATTTCTTTTAGCTAATTATTTTTTAATTGTTACTCGCTTGTTTGTTAGCTTTACTTTCGGCTAACTGTTTGAGGTATTCATTTCTGTTTCTAACATTTCTTCTCTTTCAGTAAATCTTTCAACTCCTCTCCTCGCTTGTTTCATGCATTCTCCATTGCGAACATAGTGTCGAGTGCAGCTGACTTAATGTGGATGTGGGCTACCTTTTAAAAATCAGATCTGAATTTCTGTTATCTTCAATAACCATAGTCCTGTCTTATTTATTCCCATCTGGTGTGAACAGTGTCTGAGGTATCTGTTGCTGGACCCCCCCCCCCCCCCCCCTCCTCCCTGCAGGTGTTGCTCGAGGTCGGCCCAGCCGGCTGCTCCCTCCCTGGGCGCTGTGTGTGATGTACCCGCTGGTGGCTTTGCTGCTGGGAGCCTGCCTGGCAGTGGTGGGACTCTACGGTGCTTTCTTCTCCAGAAGAGTAGTCCTCATGTGGCTGGTATCGACTCTCTCTGCCTTTCTCACCTCTGCTCTGCTGCTGGAACCTCTCAAGGCGAGTTCAAAACATGCGGTCCAATTAACTCGCTTCTTAGATCTTTGCTGGATTAATTCCTTTGATTTGAATCCCCTCCTTCTCCTGCTCAGGTGTGTGCGCAGGCCTTGATCTGCACAGCGCTGTGGAGGCCGGTGGATCCAGAGGTGGAGGAGCAGCTGGCTCGGGAGACCGCTGTGGTGAGGGCGTTTGGAGAGCAAAGTGGGAAGGTTCGAGCGCCATGTGGCTTCGGGCTGCTGCAGGCCAAAGAGGAGGCCCGCAAAGTCCGAGCTCTGCGGTCACTCGTGAGGGTGAGAATAAAACTGGGGAAAAACATTTAATGGCACCTGTCTCTTTTATTTGTATTTTCCTCTGCATCTTTCCTGCAGCAATGTGTGTGTCAGCTGTTGTTTCTGCTGCTGGTGCTGATGGTGAACTACCAGGACAGAGTAGAGCAGAGGCAGGGCAGGCTGCTGTACTCCGCCGTCAGACGACATCTTCACACGGCACCGTTGGGCTCTCCGAACCTCACCTCACTCAAAGAGTAAGAGCAGCTTCCTGCTGTTAACGCACTACAACATGCAACAGACACGCTCCAGCCAAGACAATAGGAGTAGACGGTTGGGCTTTTTGGGTGTGCACATGACTTTTTTGGTCCAACATAAGCGTGCACTGTGTTTTTGTTGGTTCATTGTGGGTGCTTTAAGGGGATCTATTGGCAGAAACAAAATCAAATATTCATAATTATGTTTTCATTATTGTAAAATCACCTGAATCCACTATGTGGTGGAATAAGACGCATTTTCTAGGATGGCAGCGATCAGCTCTAGTAAGGATACAGTTTCCATTTTTAATATGGTTTTGTTACTGTCAACCAACCAAAACTCTACTGGTGTGTCTCTTGTTCGCCAGAAGCGCAAGTGATTTTGTAAAACAGATGACGATTGTAGTTTTAAGTAAACTTAAACAAACTGGAGCAACTATTTACTCGGGACTACAGCTGTGGATTCAAATACATGTGGTGGAGTATTTAAAGCAGCGGGTGAATGTGGGATATAATTTCCTAAAATTAAACGAGGATAAAACAGAAATCCTCCTAGTCAGTCCAAAACAAAAAGAGAAATCGTAGAAAAAGATCTGGGGCATCTAACTCTGTGGGTACGATCAGAGGTAACTAGTCTGGGTGTAATCTTAGACTCAGATCTAAGTTTCAAGGCCCACATTAACAAGGTGACCAAAACTTATGTTTTCCACCTGAGAAACATCACCAAGGTGCAGCTGTTTATAAATCACAGATGCTGAAAAGTTGATTCATGGCTTCATTTCTAGCCGACTGGACTACTGTGATGCACTTTTTACTGGCCTACCAAAGAAAACAACAGAGAGACTTCAGCTCATCCAAAACTCTGCAGCTGGAGTATCAACCAGAACCAAGAGAAGAGAACATCAGTCCAGTTCTGGCTGCTCTGCACCGGCTGCCTGTAAGACACAGGATTGACTTTAAGGTCCTCCTCACATATAAAGCTCTTAATGGGCTCGGACCGAGTTACATCACTAACTCTCTGGTTAATTATGAGCCTTCAAGAACACTGAGATCATCTGCTGCTGGTTTATTGGAGGATCTCAGCAACGGCCGAAAGAAAATTGTGGATTTAGCTTTTGTCAGCTACGCTCCAAAGCTGTGGAACAAACTAGCTGTTCGATATCAGGGAAACTGCTCAGTTAAAACTTTCAAAAGAAAATTCAAAACATATCTCTTTACATCAGCCTTTAACTAGCAACTCTTGAAGCTCTCTCACACCTGCATGCTCTTCAACTACTGCGCCTTTGAAATGCATATTGCTCGTTTTATATTTATTTTGATAAAACTCAAAAAGACTGATATGTAAGTGAAAAGGGAACTTTAGTATGTACGAACAGGTTGGACCTGTGTGAGTTTTTAACCGAGGTTTAGCAGAAACCTGGAGTGACAGTGACGAGCCTACCTTCAATAATTTACTAAGACCACAGGAGAAAAGGAGATTTCATCTCTAGTGTATTAACATTATAGACTGTGTGAAGTAAAGTTCTAGAAAAGTGCACAAGACGTACAACTGCTACAACGGCTGTTTCCACGACTTCATATCATAAATTTGAATCCTAGAGAACGACCAAATCAAGTCTACTTGTATTAAATTTTATGCAGTTCATCTGTTTTATCTCATTTCTTTTCTATATTTTTAAATGTTCCTTTATATCTGATTTTATGTAAAACACTGCATCTAATTCTCTTGCTGCGAAGCCCTCTGAGCTGCATTTCCTATATGAAAGGTGCTATACAAATAAAGTGTATTATTATTATTGCTTCAAAGAAAAGCACAATACGTGTTTATGACACTGATTGAAGATGCCACTCAGCGCAAACATTTTGGACATTTCCCTGACATATACAGTACAGCCACAAACTCACGTCCATTCTTTCTCCATCCAGCTGGTCAGATGCAGAGCAGTGGATCAGCCACTCTTTGGTGCCACACCTGCACCACGACCCCACGTTGCACCTTGTCGGGCTGCCTCGGCTGCAGGGAACGCGCACGCTCGGTGCCCGGGCGGCTGACCTTCTGCTGGGAGGCGACAGCGTCACGACACAGCAGCTCCTGGCTGAACTGCAGCTGGCAGACAAGAGCAAGAAGCAGTAAGTGGATTTGTCACAGCGGCATGAGTAACACCTCCATTCGTTACACGCTGAATTACTCTTTTGGAAATAGCGAGGCGTGTCACCGCATTCAAAACCTGCCAAAAAAAACAAAACAATACAACTTTGTTTTCTTCTCAAAACAAATGGAGTAGAATATTTTTTCACATAGATTACTTGAAACTATTTTACATATTTTCTCTGGGACACAGAATCATCTTGTTTTTTATAAATGTCTGCTCTAACTGCTTTACGAATATTAATTTTGGTTTGGTGCTTCTTCTTTTTTTCATCCCATTTTTATTTCAGGTTTAAAACTCTTTCCATAGACTTCACACACTACCACAGAGAGTCCGGTTTATTTTTATGTGTGTCTGTACAACTAGTGTGGGCTCAGACACAAGGGGTCACGCCTTTCCTCTCCATCCATCCCCTCCTCGTCCCTTCATCCTCCTCGGGACCGGACCTTCAGGTGGCACTCACGGTAACAAACCCTGTAACCCTTTCAGACGGACAATACAGTCCTTTTGGAAACAGCAGAAATAAACACTCAATTATCTCACTCTCTTTAGGTTCTTCTTCTCATCTGCGCCCTGCTCATCTTGTTTGGGGAGCTGTGGTCTGTAGCCACTGAGCGTGCTCAGTATCTGCATCAGTGGCATCGTTGGTTTCAGCTCCTGCTGGCCTTCTTGTCACTGGCGACGTCTGTCCTGCAGCTCTGCTTCCTGTCTCGAGCCTCCTCGTGTGTTTCCAAGGTAAAGAGGTGAAATAGGAAAAAAAGAAAGTGTTGCATCCACTGACACTAATGCTGCGCTCCAAAAGGCGTACTTGTGTACTAACTCTCACTGTTTTGAGTACAGAAGTGCGTTCACACATGTCAAGTATAGAAACATGCAGTCAACTGCAAGTACCAGGATGATGCACTCAAAACGGTAAAAAAAAAAAAGGAACTGTGAAACGCTGGACACTTTCCACCCTAAACGGTCGCCATCTTGACTCCGTAGAAGAAGGGAGCGGGACCATCGATGTAAAGAATTTTCAAATTAACGTATCTGAGGAGGCTGCAGCTGTTCCTGAACACCTCACAAAAGTTTATTTTTCACTGCTGGACAGATTAATCAGTGAGTTTATTGAGCTTGGTTCCCCACGAAAACATGTTAATTTCTGGGTCAAATAATTTAAGCTGCAGATATTTTGGCGGGTGATGCGTTCACATGATGAGGTTATTTCCTGTCAGAACAGCAGTGGGAGATTTAATAACAACACTAGTCTGTCAAAATTCCTGCACTACACAAGTAAAAAGTTCTAACATGGAAGAGCACTCTTTGTTTGTGTACTGAGGGAAGTACGAACACAGCATATAACTGCAAAAATGCCTCACTGGTGTGACGGTAATAAAACGTACGGCTCTGATGAACCTTGAATAACCTGTTTGCACTGTTTAGCTGCGGTCCCAACCACACAGCTTCGTCGACTTCCACAGCGCCGCCCTTCTGGCACAGAGGTCCTCTCATTGTGCGGCTGTCCTGCTCACTCTGCTTGTTCTAAAGGTAAACCAGAGCTCTGGCTCATTATTATACAACAACATTGGTCCAAAGATGTGTGTGATGGGAATGATCGGGTTTGGTGACCTCCGACTTCCTAGTTGAGAGCGTTTACGTGACCAAAACAAAGCAACAACATGGCAGACCCCAGGAAATCTGCTCTATATCTGCTGTCTGAATACAGAAAAGTGACAAAAAAAAACCTCGTCCTCCCCCGTGAAGACTGTCACATGGATGAAATGGAGTCACTATTGTTTGTGCACTCGATTTCTGCATGCCGTTTTTAGCAGATAACGTTTAAAACTGGCAGCAAACTAACAGCAACAAGGTAACGAGCGTGCTGGTGAGCTGTTTCCACTTGTCGTTGTCTGTCAATAAAGTAATTGTTATTGTTCAACGGCACAACAACCAGCAGCGACGTCACCCATTGTTTTTTGTACGGCCGTTATGCAGCCTCGAGTTCAGATTGCACCACAGGCCTGTCAATCAAACAGACACGCCCCCAAAAAGCTTTTTGAAGCTCATTTTCTCATTAATGACAAGATTATTTTGAGATGGTCCGCCGTGAAACTAATAAGAAGGAGCGACTCGATTAGAAATGTTATTGAGAATGAGAATTTTACGAAACGAGTTAAATGGGAGTTTATGGAGCCGGAGGCTTTTTGGAGAAGACCTATAGCTCCACTCGTTTAGCCACTTCTGCATCGGCCTCATTTTTCAGAGCCGGAAGCTACGTCCACTTTTATATACAGCCTATGGTTTCACCACAAACGTTGCCATGCCGAGTGACATCAGAACTTCTTCCCGGAGCTCTCAAAAACCTCAGACTTTCCTAGTGGGAAATTCCCAGTTCGACAGGTATTCAGGGGATTTCTCCACACTCGGAGGTCGAAACTTTCCCACTTCCTGGTTGCTTATGAACGCACCATCGTACCACCTTTGTGAATGTGTTCCATTGCTGTGTGTTCCAGCTGCTGGGAACCTTAAGGTTTGTGCGGAGGTGGGTGCTGATAGGCAGAGTGCTGCAGAGAGCCCGCAGGGAGCTGTTGGCTCTGGCCGTCTTCGTGCTGCTGCTGCTGCTGCTCTGCACTCACCTCGGAAACACGGTACGAGAGGCAAAGTTGAGCTAAAATCAATCTTCATGAAGACGAAAGGTACTTAATATGGTTCTGTCTTGGTTGCAGCTCTTCTCGCGGTCAGTGGAAGGTTTCCTGTCGCTCCATCAGAGCGGTGTCTCCGTGCTGTCCATCCTTCGTGGCCGGATGGTGCTGCAAAGACTCAGCAGGGTCCACCCAGTCCTGGGACCTCTGTATGGGCTTCTAGTGATGGGCGGAGGTGTTTGGCTTTTGGCTAAACTCTGTGGAGCTGTTCTGATCCGTACATACAGGTACACAACATGACCTGTATAATGGTAAAACAAGTGAAGGATGTTTGACTGCCCCTCTTGCTCAATGTTACGTGCAATTAGTTTCATTCTCCTGTGACCTGTTCAGGGTAAGTGTGTCAAGCTCTGCGATGGAGGGTTTTGCTTTGTGGCACGATGAATGTGTGATGATGGCTCACACTTTTCCTACAAGCAGAGTGCCATAAAGGAATTTTGCAGGTTCGTTACTGCGTCAATTGAGATTGTTTGCTAACTGTTGCTGTGTCCTAAAGGGCAGAGGAGGCTGAGTTGTTTCATCCAACTATTGAACCTCAGGACTATGAAATGGTGGAGTTCTTCATCAAGAGACTCAAGCTGTGGATGGGACTTACCAAAGCTAAACAGGTAAAGAGTGAATAAGTTATGTAGCACTTCAATAGAAGGACTGAGAAAATAAGACTCTTCATAGTTAATTCATGATGCTGATTTCCCCTCTAGTTCAGACACAGGGTGAAGTTTGAAGGCATGGACGTCCCTCCTTCCAGGTCCTCGCAGGAATCTCATCTGTCCACCCTATCTTCCACACTCCCGTCCTCCCGTTCTCCGTCTCTGTCCTCCTCGTTCTCATTCCCCCGTCCCCCGTCCTCATCTCTCTCCGTAAGGTCTGAGGACTCGTCGGTGTCCGAATCTGGGTTCGAGGTCCAACCCTACCTGGACACCCTGGAGCCCTGCGTCGGTGCTCTGCTGTCTCAATTTGATCGGGTCAACCAGTTAACTGAGGATATTCACAACCTGGAAATCAAACTAGAGGAGGTTCAGGCCAGAAGAAGGCAGACATGGATGAATAAAAAGGAGAAAAGCGAAGGAATATTGGAAAAGTTTGGACAGGCAAAGGAAACAGATGAAGGAAGGGTAACTGGAGAAGTTGGACACACCAGGACATGTTTTCTTTACTCCAGGACACAAGTTTCCCTTCCATCTTCATTTCCTTTTACTCCCTCCACATTTCATTCTTCAGCTGCATCAATCTGCATCTCTCTCCGTAAACAGAGCTCCTACTCTGAATCTTTACCGCCTCAAGCATCTACCGAAACACCTTCTTCTGTGGACTCCGAGCCTGTACCTGGAATCTCTGGCTGGTTTGAAGCTTCTTCTGGCTTTGACAGGTTCCCCAGAAGAAGAGCATGGCATGCTGGGAGCTCTCATTCAGCCGATGCTGCTCGGAGAGCCTTCCAGCTCCAAAGAGTTGCTCTATATAGAATTGGAGGAGAAAATTTGGCATTTAAAAACGCCCGACCCAGAAGTGAAGACGGGGTAAGAAGGTGCGAAGGAAGTGATGGGGTACCAGTGAAAAGGAAGGCTTGGATCTCTGAAGGACCAGAGACGGAATAATACCAATCACATTGAGTTAACAGTTTGTTAACAGGAACCTTTCAAGTAAAATTTAATGGGCATTTTGTTTTCTTTTTTTTTTTAACCTCTTCTGGAGTTCTGGGGGAATTTTGCCAACTCTGGAAAAAAATAACCCCTGATGATGAAATGACAAAAGGAGATTCAAACTCACTCCTCTTACACATTAGCCAATAATTGATTCAAATGTCCAATTAAATTTGAAGTTCCTTCTTACCATCATTATAATTATTTCAAAATAAAAGTCTTGGAAGTTATGTAGGCTGTAGAAACATCCTTAGTTCCTAAGAAATGGCTGAAAGTCCTTTTTTGAACAAAGGGTTTGTTCAAGAGATTTTGTTTAACATCTTACTCTACTTTACAAAACTGCATACCTGTGAATGATAATATGATTGGAAAGAGAAGTGTAGATATTTTGCTCTACAGATGAATAGAGACTTGTGACCATTTGGTCCAGAAATTGGTGTATGTTTTATTTTTTTGAACAGTCGTTCAAGTGACCCTATAAATATTTGATCATCAGTATTTCATAATATTACCACAATAAGAGTCAATACATGATAGTAAATGGGGACACTCATCTGCTAAAGTGTCTGACTGTGGTGTTTGTTTTAAAGTAAATAGATGATATTAAACATTAAAATCAAATACATGTGTGAGAAATGTGATTTTATAATACATGGTGGTATTGTGCAGTTCTGGTTTAATCAGTGTTTAGAACAACTTTACAATATTTGGAAAGGAAAAATGCAAAGAATCAGGTTGGAGTATATTTATATGCAAAGGCAAGTTAAAATAAAATCATTAGGAGTATCACAAAGAATAACACCAGTTACCACCCTTATATTATGATTACCACCTTCATATTTGTACTATACTGCAGTTATCTAAGCTTTTTTCCTTTAAGTTTAAGTGTGAGTTCCTTTAATCACATAACTGATACTGCCTTGAGGTGAATGCCTGCTTTGTCTGTTATCTTTCCATTATCACATCTGTTGAAACTTGAGCATGATGGTAAAATGTAAGTCTGCCTATTAACTAACCTTAAAAACATGAGTTTGATTGTTTGTTCTGCGCTTGACAGCAGAGCCGAGAAAAGGAAGTGAGTATTTGTGGTGTGTGTGCCATTGTGGCACAGTGTCAGTGCCTCACCCAGAAAGTCAGACCAGTCTAACAAGTCATTTTATGTGTTTTGGATTTTTCCTTCCTCCTATTTTCTCAGCTCCTCTGAAATAACTACAGACATATGACACTACATTTCCAGATTCAGGTCTCTTTACATGACAGAAACTTCTGCATATATAGGAATCTAGAGCTTTAGGAGGAAGGTTGTTGAATAAGGACCTCGTAACAGGCCACTGAACAGCTGCCACAACACCATTTAAAACGGCAATCCCAACAGAACATATGCTGTAGTTTAATGACACAGGTAACAAACAAAAAAACTGTAGTCAATTTTTGCACGCACAGAGGTAAGTGGTAAAGTCAGCAAACTTTGGCCGCCATAAGCCACCGGTCACACCAGACTGAGTAAAGGTCCGGGTTAATTAAAAGGACATGATGTACTGCAAAAGAGTTCAGTTTGTCATTTTGTAAGCGAATGAGAACTATTTCTTCTTTCAAAAGTGTGAGCATGGAAATTTAAACAACCACAGCTGACCTATTTGTAGAACTGTTACAAGTTGTGGTTTGATGGGAGTCAGACTGTAACCAACCTTTTTCAAGAGGAACTCCACATTACACCACTTTTATTTTTGCATTGTACATAAAATCACATTAATATTGTTGGCATGTCAATGCGGGAGATTTTGTTAAAATCTAAAATGCATTTATTGAGTGTAAAACTGCACCTTCCCGGTGTAAAACTAGCATGTGAGTGTTGGCTTGGACGTGCAAGTTCAGCCAAGTTAACTGACTCGCTCCTCCATGAGACTACCTAACTCTACTTTAGCTGCAATGTAACAGCATCCAGTGAAATGCTGCACTGGCCAATCACACACATGCAATTCCTGGTAGATTACTTTTAAACATGACTTGACAGATGTCAAGTAATAATTGCTATTGAGTTGTGAATGAAATAGTGTTATTTGACCATTTGTTTTAAATTTGATCCCACTTAAATTGCATTTAATGTTCAAAGAACGTCCTTAATCTGCGGAGAATCTCAATATCAGTGCAAACAAGATGGTTAAAGGTGAATGTACTGTGGAGTACAACATGTTTCCTCGTACAAATAAGGTGTCATAGCTCAAACTTGTGTTGATTGGTGTTTAAGTAACAGTTCTGGTCTAAGAGTTCACACTGAATTGAAAGAGTTTGTTTTCTCACTCTGATTCCTGGACTACTGCTGGTGAAGTGTGACGGTATGAGGAAGTTTCACATTTATCAAACATTCACTACCAGATCTTTTATCAGATTACTTCATACAAGCCCACAAAAGGTACACATATTTCTTTGTTAGTACAAGATTAACAGACCTGCAGCCTCCCAATGAGCAGTTAAATAGGAATCAGGTGGATGAATCGTCAGTTCTATGTACGCTGCTGCACCGTGACGTCTGAGGGGAAATAAAGGAAAGCTGAGGATTACCTGGGCAAGGTAAGGGGTGTCAACTTTTGACCTTATGTGCTTTGTCGTGGTGCTATATTCATTATTACCGAGAATCACTGTATTTATAAAAGACTGAAAATTGATCTTGAAATATTTTGTGTAGAGTTTGAGATGTCTGGAGGAAAAGGCAAAGAGAGCGGAGAAGTCCGAAACAACCGTGACTGGATGTCGCAACTACCAGCTGAACTTCATACCATTCCTCTCTATAATCTGGCCGTACCAGGTATGAAGGCCGACTGCTTACAGCCTTGGGACGAAGCACATTTTCGAGATTGGCCAAAGGAGTACCTAGAGGAGTTAGCCTAATTAATCAATGAATGCTTCCTTTAATTCATCTAAACAAGGCAGTCACACAAACAGCTTCGTGGTGAGCAAAATGTTGGTGTCACCCCTTTGTTCACTCTTTCACTTCTCACTATTGGTCCATCATTCTGATTGTGTGAGAATTTATTCATGTAGTGCCTGCAAAAGTTCCATAACTGAAATTGGGGATGCAGAATTCTTTGTCTTTGTTTTTATATATGGACTGATAGCTTAGTGAAGAGGGGATTTATTCCAGACACAGCATGTCAAATGTGCCTTACATTGCCTTATTGGATTGTTAAAAAAAAACCAGGGTGTGTTTCATGTACTTTTTTTGCTCCGCTGTAGATGAATTTGGGGTCGTGTCTGTTTGATTGACAAGCCTGTGGTGCAGTCAGGTTTCCACTGTCGGTGGGCAGGACGTTATGTCTTTGGGTTTCCAATCAGATGGAGTCAGAACCAGGCCACCAGATCATCTACTTGTTATACTTCATTCCAAGTAGCCCCATCAACTCTCACTGGATCCTTTTATTGGCAACCAAAGAGGAACGTCTGAACCTCATCAACTGAGTGCCGCGTGGTTTTGCGGGCTGCCTTTACTTGGCTACTTAACAATGGTACATGTGTGTAGGATGTCCCGTGTTGCACAAGCAGTGATGCAGAGATTGTGACTATTCCCTCTGACCAACTGGTGATCTACAGTGTTCACACGCCACTTTTTTAGTATCGGAGGTAATACCATAAATATTTGTGGACAATGGAAAACCCAAAAAAAGCAAACAGAGTAGAGCTGAGATTCCAGCAATGAAAAAGTAGCCTTAAATACGCCCCAACAGAGTAGCCTACAGTTTAGGCTTGACATAAATAAGTACAGACATAACAGTTTGACTTCATGGTGAAACAGCACTGAAAGTGTCACAATTCTTGGATTTCTGGAGCAGATTTCATTTAACAAACAGACCAATGATGTGACTCTTAGAGCCGCTCACAAATTTGTATATTCGTTGTTTTCACTGGACAGCGACAGTACGACTTTGCTGTGACGTGCGTGTCATTCCCAGGAAGCCATGACTCAATGAGTTACGACTTGGACATCAACTCCTCGATAGTAGAGCCGGACAGACTGAAGAGATTCAGCAAGTTGTACTGCGTGCGTCAAATAGTGCGCAAATGGGCAGTCACTCAGGTGAGAGGAGTTTATATCCTGTCAGCCCCCAATTAGTGCAAGGAAGCAAAAGAGAGGGAGCCGTTTGACTGGTGTTGTCTTTTATCACAGGAGGCGACCATCACAAATCAGCTGGACGCAGGAGTTCGCTACTTTGACCTGAGGATCGCTCGCAAGCCAAACGACACCAATCCTACTCGGCTTTACTTTTACCACGGGCTCTGCACGCGGACGGATGTGGAGGTAAAGATGGACGTACATGGACAAAAACAGGGAAATCAGACTCTTTACAGTATGTATCTATATCTAGATATATATATCTAGATATATATATATATACATATATTATCAATATATATATATATATATATATATATATATATATATATATATATATATATATATATATATATATATATATATATATATATATATATATATATATATATATATATATATTGGGTTGACATTTTAACCCAATGGTTAAGTTATATAGCCTATATAAAAAAATAACTGAACAATGAGCTGAAAAAAATTATATAATACAAAATCCAAATCATCCACTGAAGGAAATGACTTTTTACTTTTAAAATATATAATAACTAAATTAAAATGTACATGAAAGAAAAAGTACAACAGAGAAGATTATTTATTTACATTCGTTATTATATATTTGACGCCTATTGTCGTCACTACCTGTGGTCAGACTGTTCTCAGGGACATATGTGACTGGGCAGAGTGGCACCCCAAAGAGATCCTCATCCTGGATTTATCCCACTTCAAAGGGTTCGACGAAAAAAATAAAGCACAACTGCACAAACATCTCATCAACTTCATCAAGACCACGTTTGGAGCCAAACTCGTCCTTAATTCGGTAAAGTATAATTTTGTCTTTTTTCATCATTAATGTACCTAACTTAAGCTACCGTGACTTTCAAATTAAAAGACCTGGAGTTTATTCTTTCAAAATAAGATACATTTCAATGTCTCTCCACAGGCCAGCCCCACCCTGAAGAGTTGCTGGACTCAAGGCAGTAACGTCATAGTTTCATATGATTATCCAACAAGTCAGCATCCTGAGCTGTGGACAAAAATACGTTATTACTACGGCGATAGCATGGACCCTACAATAATTGAATCAAAGCTGGCTCATGTTTTGGAAAAGGAAAGGCCTTACAAATGTGAGTCTTCTTGTGTTCCCGCCGTATGTTAATGAAGGGTTTGGATTCTTATTTGGTCACACAATGCAAAGTCATTTTATTCTCTGAAATAATTATGAACTTTAATTTGACCCCTATGACTCGTAGATTTCTTCGTATGTGGCTTGAACCTGACTCTGCCAAATGATGCCAGGGCGCTGAAGTACGTCCTTCGCCTTTGCGACAACTTCCTCAACGTCATACAGAGGAGTCTGTTTAAGCTCCTGCAGTGGGTGAAACAGCAGTCTGCCAAAACGCCCGTCAACATTGTCGCTTCAGACTTGGTGACTCGTAATAACTTCGTCACAACGATTGTGGAATTCAATAGGAAACATGTGAAAGCACAGTGAAAATTCATCTGACTTTATTAGGGCCCGAGCACCAAAGGTGCGAAAGCCCTATTGTTATTTTCTTTGTAAACATTAATCTTCACTTTTTGAAATCATATTTCCCCACAGAACGTAATTCAAAAAGAAGACAAGTAATTAATACCACATGCAAATGTATAAATAAATAATAAAGGTGTATACATACAGGTACTTGGTGCATAACTGTTTTCACATTATCAGAGGACAAGGCTGGAGGAAGTCAAGTTTTGTGTGTGTGTGTGTGTGTGTGTGTGTGTGTGTGTGTGTGTGTGTGTGTGTGTGTGTGTGTGTGTGTGTGTGTGTGTGTGTGTGTGTGTGTGCGTGTGCCTGTGGCGCGGGAGCTTTTGGATTCATAAAAAAAACCAAAACCAAAAACATGACATTTCCAGATATTGTGACCGAGGTTTGTTTCTGTTGTCTTTCGCTCTTATATTCTCAGATTCCACTTCAGTCCTCCTGTCTCCTCGTCTCTGGCCCTTCGTTGTCCTCTCTTCTGGTTCTATATTATATTCTCCAAATTTAGCAAAATATTACCAGATGATCACGCTTCACAAAATAATAATTTTTGTAATACTTTACAACAACAAAAAAAAAACCACCATTACAGCTGACAGTGGTATAGCTTCCATAACACTCACGTTAGTTTCACTTTTTAATATACTGTCAGCTGTAATGGTGTTTTTTTTTTTTTTTTGAAGACTGAAGACTCTTTTAAATGATAAATGAGTTCTTCTTTCTTTCTTCTTTTTCTTACAAACATGCTTTGGAAGAACCAACTCACACTTTTGACCCCCCCCCCCCTTCATCCTTTCTGTCCCGTTAGCGCGCCATCGTGCGGCGTGTAGCGGTATTACTATAAAGTCTTTCACCCCGCGCCCGGAAAGTTTGGCCGGTCTCTGTCAACATTAGCTCACATTAGCTCGCTTAAGTAACACAACGACACGCTTGTCGGATTAGGATGTTAAGACTGGCATGGCGTCGGCCGGCGTCCAGAAATAGCCCCGCGGAGCCTGCGCGCATTTTAACTGGAGTTGTTTTGGGAGCGGAGAGTCCGCAGCGCGTCTCGGAGGGTCACGTTAGGCGCTTCAGACGAGCTCCCCTCCCACCAGGCGGCAGGTCGCCGCTCCTCCATCCGCGGCCGGCCTACTGCAGGTAAAGCCAACCCCCGGCTCGGAGTGCGCTAACGCCGGCTTGTACCGTGACGTGACTCCCGATGTGAACCGGTGAACATCTGATTGAACAGCAGAAGTCGTGCGCGGTTTATTTTTTTATTTATTTTTGGATGCGTGTTGTGTTGCTCGCGTCGTGCTAGCAGTAAAAAAAAAAAAAAAAAAAAAGTGAGCGTGCTTTTTGACGAGCCACACGACACTTCTCTACAAAAATCACACATTTTGAGATATGCCTAACTTTAAACTGCGCCAAGAGAAATGCCTTCGCGGGGACAAACATTTAACTCGGGCCGGGATGCCACGTTTTTCAATTCGGCACGACTACAGAAGCTGCCGAGCTGCGTTTATTTCCCAATATTTAGTCGGTGTTTGTCGCTGGTTTCGCCGATGACTCCAGGACCTCCCTCAGCTGACGGTGACATTCAGCGTCGTCCTTGTGGGGTGACATGTCCAAAATAGAGCCGTTGTGTGTCCTGTGTGTCGTAGCTACTTTGCCCGAATTGAAATAAAAGGTCTATTATATCGGGAGCTGCTCGGTCGTGTTCATCAGGGGCTCGAGCATTTGCTTTTCAGCCAGGTCTTATAAAAATAGAGAATATTCAAATGGGATTCGACACGGTACTGAGATAGCTAACAGCTGCAGCCCTTGACAGCTGCTGAACAAACGCCTCCATCATCACCAGCTGGCAGCGTGAAAACACTTTATTTCGAAAGTATGAATGCGGGTTTAAACAAACTAAACAGCCAGACTAATGTATTGTAACTCGTTAATTTGACTTTACAGTCAAATAAAGCATTGATTTGTATCGGTTAACATTACGTATGTCACGTTTTGTTATATTATTACAGCAAATATCTGCAGAATGTCAAGTATTTCAATCAATGACGTGTGTGTAATTATTAAAGCTGATTAATTCTTTAACTAGCAAATATTAATGATTGAAAGGGATAACAATTATAAACTTGATCAATAAATATCCATGTCATTATTTCAAAAGCAATTCACGATTCTGAATTATTATTATTATTTTTTCCACTTTCTTGCTGTTTGGGAATATCTGGTTCAATTTATGTCCCACAAAATGAGTATATTTTTTTTTTTGCATTGTGACCTACAAACTACAAAACAGACTGCATTTGCGAATGTGTTGTGTTTGTGCATCCAGTCCCTCTGACTTTATGAGCATGGCGTCCGGGGGTGAAGGGACATCATCCACTCCTCGCAAACACACCAACAGGTTGGCCGAGGAGAGGTCGCCCTACCTGCTGCAACACGCGCACAACCCCGTGGACTGGTGAGCAACCTTGAAACTACAAATAGGTGCATGTTCTGGAAGCTGATCATACGTAGCCTGATGTCATGTTTCTTTCAGGTATCCATGGGGACAAGATGCTTTCGACAAAGCAAAGAACGAAGACAAACCAATTTTTTTATCAGGTAACATGCCATTTTTCAAACCTATTATCAACATGCATTTCATTTTGGGAGCATTTCACCTTGAATTTTCTCATGTTTCAGTCTGAGAAAAGAAATGACTCCATGTAAATTATACCGAGACCTCTGATATGAGATGGCATCAGATAATACAGGGTGTAGACACTCTTCACACGTGTCACATGATTTCATACTGACTTGCTTTAGTTGTGCAAACAGCATTAGTGAAGCATCGGTTTCCTGTAAATCTGTGTGTGTCTCGGACCACCAGTGGGCTACTCCACATGTCACTGGTGCCATGTTATGGAGCGGGAGTCTTTCGAGGATGAGGAAATCGGTAAAATCCTTAGCGACAACTTTGTCTGCATCAAACTAGACAGAGAAGAGAGACCCGATGTGGACAAGGTCTACATGACCTTTGTACAGGTGTGTGTACACTGTGCACGTTTTGATTTTCACACACACATCTCTGTAAACTTTTCTCTGCGACTGCACCGTCATGACTTTTGGTTGCTGGTGTTGCCAGGCGACAAGCGGAGGTGGAGGTTGGCCCATGAGTGTGTGGTTGACTCCTGACCTTCGACCTTTCATCGGAGGCACCTACTTCCCTCCCAGAGACCATGGAAGGAGACCTGGATTCAAGACCGTCCTCACCAGAATCATGAACCAGGTACTAAGACCCGATACTTATTGATTTTCTTATCGATACTACTCTCTATAATTTGGCACAAAAAATAAAGACTCTGTAGTAAAGCCGCGTCTAAAGTTGAACTTGTGTTCCTCAGTGGCAGAATAATCGCCCTGCCGTGGAGTCCAGTGGGGACAGGATCCTTGACGCTCTGAAGAAAGGCACAGCCATCACCACGAACCCCGGAGACAGTCTTCCACTGGCCGAAGATGTTGCTAATCGCTGCTTCCAGCAGTTGGCCCACTCCTACGAGGAGGAGTACGGAGGCTTCAGAGATGCTCCCAAGTTCCCCTCACCAGGTAGACGATACAGGAGCGCTCATGTCAGTGTTTGGACCTATTGAATACTCGTCACGTGACGCAGCGCTTCTTTATTTTTCCTCCCCTTCTCTCTCTCCTCCGTCCTTCTGCAGGTAATCTGATGTTCCTCATGTCTTACTGGTCTGTGAATCGCTCCACCTCAGAGGGGGTGGAGGCTCTCCAGATGGCCGTGCACACGCTTCGCATGATGGCACTGGGAGGCATCCACGACCACGTGGCGCAGGTTCATACTCGGGGCGGGGACGGTTACAAATGTTGATGAATAATTTCTCACGGCGATGTAACGGTGACACCCTCCCAGAGGGACGACGTCACAGCAGGAAAGAGCAACAAAAGGTTACCAAATAGCGAAAGCATAAAATGAGGCCCTCAAACTTCCCTCCAGGTCGGACGGTGATGGAAAGATGAAACACGGGGATTAACATGAGTCACAGACAATGCAAAGCTTGCAAAGTGCAAAAGTTACTCCAGCTGAATGAGTCCGGTTGCCAGCGACTCACCGCGGCAACCGGTCAGTCTGTACAATATGTTCATGAACGTCTGCTGAGCGATGCAGAAAAAAATGAATAAAACCCATGTGGGATCTCAAAGAAATGCAGACAGAAATGCATCGCATTCATAAAAGGAGTCCTTATCTCATACAAAGCAATAATGAACTTTTAAAAGATATTTCGGCATAATTAATTTTCTGGATTGTAAATAAAGGCTGAAAAAAAAATGAGGCCCAATCCGGAGCTCACTGGATTTACTGCAGAACTTGCTTGAGGGTCCTCATTTTTTTTAAAAATTCCTTCATCGTTCAAGTTTTCCAGTGAGAGTCGTCAGTACAAAACAAACAGGAGCTGTTTATCTTTAATTCGGCATATTTCATTTTCCAAAATATAAACAAATAAAGGCTAAAAACAATGTTCAGTGTAACTCACTGTATCCATGGCAACATCTTCCTGTTTCTTGTAAAAAATGTACATCTTTAACATTTAATGAGGCTTTTCCAAAATACTTTAAACACAGTACAGCTCTAAAATATAATCAAATAAAAAGAAAGCAGCTCATATTTGTTACATAGATATATCTTATATAGTCCAGACAGGTAAATCAGATAGCATCATAATGCTTCCTCTCAAATATCCTGTTTGATCCACCTTTATCGTTTTTAATAATTCTGAGATCCGAATCTAGTAATTATGAATCTTTTCTCGTAATTAATATTAATATGTTGGACATTTTTTACTGTTTCGGCATCTTATTGACTAAATAATTGATGAAGATAATCATCAGATTTATCAGGAATGAAAGCATTGTTTATGTGCAGCCTGACACACAAACCTTTAGATGTGCTTTATGTGTATTTACATGAACATAATTCTATCTTCTGTTGTGTTTGTTCAGTTCAGGTCAGATATGTTTAAGTTGCGTGACCGAAGCTGATGTTGCCATCAGTAGATCATATTTACTCGTTATTAGCAGCAGAAAGTTGACGCAGTTTCCCTCTTCGTCTTCATCTTCCTCAGGGTTTCCATCGCTACTCCACAGATTGCTCCTGGCACGTTCCTCACTTTGAAAAGATGTTGTACGACCAGGCTCAGCTGGCTGTGGCCTACATCACCGCTTTCCAGGTATGTGATTGTCTCTCTGTGTGTGTGTTTTTGTTTGTGTATCTGACAGGGTGATTTAGCCTCCATCTTTGATCCACATAATGTATCACCATCTTTACCCAGAAAACCAAATTCTTTCAGGGTGAGACTTGGCAAACGTTTGTTTTCCTTCGGAGTAAATACAAACAGTCACAGTGGCTGTTGGAATATTTGTTGTGATATTTCACACATATCACAGTTGGCTCTTTGTTTTTTTTATGTTTAATATTTTGACTAATGTTTACTTGAAAATACACACAGTACTTCAAACAAACAGTTTTAATCTTTTCCCTCAGTGCTGGGCAGAGATGAATTAAGATGCAGCAAACAACTCTGGAACACCGCAGGTTTTAGTTTCCTTGTGAGTGTTTGCTTTCTGTGTGTGTGTGTGTGTGTGTGTGTGTGTGTGTGTGTGTGTGTGTGTGTGTGTGTGTGTGTGTGTGTGTGTGTGTGTGTGTGTGTGTGTGTGTGTGTGTGTGTGTGGTGGGGGAAAGAGGGGGGTGCATGTGCATGTGGACAGAGACCCAAAAACAAAAACCCTAATTAGGACACCAACATGCAGACAAACTCAAATGCAGACAGGTTTGATGAGGAAACGGAGGCTACCTCAGCACTCTCATTGGACGCTTGCAGGAAATGCCCCCGCGTATAAATCACATGGCGCCCTCTTTTAATGTTACGCTCGTGTTGAATCATGACTCTCAGGCAGGTGTGTGTGTGTGTGTGTGTGTGTGTGTGTGTGTGTGTGTGTGTGTGTGTGTGTGTGTGTGTGTGTGTGTGTGTGTGTGTGTTTTTTTGTGTGCTTCTCCAGGTATCAGGTGAGCAGTTCTTTGCGGATGTGGCTGAGGACATTTTGCTCTACGTCTCCAGAGACCTGAGCGACAAGGTGAATCATCTGCAGCCTTGTTGCTGCTTTTTTGTTACTGGTCTTATGGGGACCGTGTTTTTGCATGGGAAACTAAAGTAGTGGAAATAATCGAAAGCCGAAGGGTTTACAAAGAACTACAATGGGAGTGAGGATATGTTTTTTATTTTGTTTAATTGTATTTAGAATCACAAGTCATTTCACAGTCATCATCAGTTTTACAGTGATCCCTTTTTATTTTATTTTTTTAACTATTTACAGTAAAATAACAAAAAATTTGAACATCAGGTGTTTTGTTATTTCAGGAAGAATATATGTACACACACACACCAATATTGATGTACAAACATATACATGTCTTCTTATATACATGTATTATGCTTTTACAAATACATATGAAAATGTCCCATATTTCCTTGAATTTGATTTCTTGAAGCCACAGTGAGGTGATTCTTTCATAAATTTTTCATAAATAATATCATACCAATCTTCCATAGATGGAGTGTCCAACCATGTTTACACACTAATGGGCAACTTTTGACCAAAATATAGTCACCGATTCTGTATAAATTTGACACCAAAAAGTATTTTCTTTTGGACATGCCCAAAACAAATGGTAACGGTCGGCTTCCTGGGAACCACAATTCCTCCAGCAGCAGCTGAATGGGATAAAGTTAAAGACCAGTACAATGTGGGCTGTTGTCTCAGTGTCTCATTCTGCTAATGACATAGTGTGAACATACAGTAGCTCCCACCAGTGTGCGTATAGTGTGTGCTTGTTCACACATTCTCGAGGGCAAATGGACGGGACCCCGCTGACAAATAGCCTCTTAAACCGCTGCTCTCCTCTGAGGGTCAACCTCCTTTTATTTTGTTCCTGTTGATTAATGAGGCGACAGCAGCGAGCGGGGCACACAATTACAACCGCACTCGTTGTAATCATTATATTCCCCAAGATTTATTATATAATTACAGGCTAATGAATTAACGCTGCAAAGGTAATTTTCTGCAGGCTCCATTATTTAAAAAAAAAAAAAAAAAATAATAATGTGGTGATACAATGGGTGGGAACTTCCCTCGTCATAAAAAATAGATGTGTAAAAAATAGAGCTCACCGCTGCGGTCAGGTCCTGAGAGAGGGTTTACATGACGTTGTTATAATCACATTCTTCAGAGGTGTTCATTAATTCATGACTGTCACTTTTGTTATTCAAAATTCAATTTCCTTGTCACTACCGCTCAGCCTGTGAAAACAAATGTACCCTGTCTTCTAGGGGCGCTGAAGGGAACTTCATAAAGTCTAAAAAATAAGATGGATAATATCATTAGGTTTATCAAGTTGGTTATTCAGACTTAAAGAGTTAAATAATTAATAATAATATTCTGATAAATCCCCCAACTTTGTGGAAGCGTGAGATTAAATTGCTGTAGTTCCTCTTTACCTTTACAGCCACATGGTTTTCCTGCCAGCTGTTTGGTGAAAAACTAGTCCAGTAAGCAAAGTCCTTCGACTTCTGTTGTTAAGGCTTCATGTATTTTATTTTAAACTGTTTCCATTTCCTGAAGCTTGATCTCACTGAGGGCTGACATGAAAGTTAAAGAGTCATTCTGTCTATCGCACAGTGGAAACGCGTCAGACTCTGGTTGACCTTGATTTCGAAGAGGGAGCCTCATTTAGAGGCCATTTGTCTAATGCAGTTATCAGCTGAGAAACAACGTGAGTAAACAGAAGTGAAGTGTTTCAGTCTGCGAGGAATAACACAGATTTGAAGCCACTTTTCTTTCCCAGTAGCCAAGTGTCACGCTATTAGTCTTTATTTGTTTTATCAAGGTTAGTCGAAGATGAAAAACTTTGCTTGAGCTTTCCGGTTTTACATCTTTGTTGGCTTTCGTACAACTTTAATCTGTGATCATCTAAAATAGCACCTCTGACTCTCCTCTCCACCCCCTCCGTCCCCTCTGGAACAGTCCGGGGGCTTCTACAGTGCTGAGGATGCAGACTCTGTCCCACCGTCGGGGGGACCAGAGAAGCGAGAGGGGGCCTTCTGCGTGTGGACCGCCTCAGAGGTTCGAGAGCTCCTGCCTGATGTGGTGGAAGACGCCACTGGAGCTGCCACGCAGGCCGACGTCTTTATGCACCACTACGGAGTCAAGGATCCAGGCAATGTTGATCTAGAGCAGGTAACACTGATGTTAAAAAAAAAACCTATTCATAAAGTTTACATATGAAGATAATGATTATCACTTCATTCAGACGGCGCATTGAGGTGCTAAAGGTTGCCCATTAAGACCGTTACCGTGGCATCTGTCAGTGCGGGTCACTTTGAACACCGTCCTCTACCCCTCTACCGTGTGTTGCCAGGACCCCCACGGGGAGCTGCAGGGCCAGAATGTGCTGATCGTGCGTTATTCCGTCGAGCTAACAGCTGCTCGCTTTGGCATCAGTGAGGAGAAAGTCAACGAGCTCCTGGCCTCCGCCCGAGCCAAGATGGCAGAAGTGAGGACGAGTCGGCCACGCCCACATCTGGACACCAAAATGTTGGCGTCTTGGAACGGTAAAGTTCGGACAAGTTCGCACGACATCATGACATCATCTCGCATCATTCAAACAGTCCAGTGTGGTAGATAGAAAACAACAACACAGGGTATCTTAGGATATGAAGCACATAAGAAAGTTATAAGAAACGAGATATACTATACTTTGAAAGATTGTCACACACACACACACACACACACACACACACACACACACACACACACACACACACACACACACACACACACACACACACACACACACACACACACACACACACACACACACACACACACACACACACACACACATTATTTTAGACACTTGTTGTCATCTTGCATTAGCGTGATGCCAATTTGGACACTCTTTAACATTGTTTGTCCAACACACTGCCTCAGATGTGATGAATTACCGGAGCGCACACAAACACACACACACCTGCGCCCACAAAGTTGCGCTGAGGTGTCAAGACAGAGTGTGTTAGTGAGGTAATGAGCCTCGGCGATCCCAATAACTTTTCAATTGGACGCAAGACTGTCTTTCTCCTCTCTAATGAAGAAACCCCTCCATTAATCACCTGTCCTCCGCCGCTACACTTTGAAGACCAGGCTGTGCGCTCGGCGGGCTTTGATACACGACATGAAAGGGGAGTGGAGTGAAAGAGGGAGGAGGGAACGGATGTAGAGAGGGAACAGGGAAAATTCAAAGAGCGGGAAAAATAATTCCCCTGGGAGTGTGTTGGGGCAACGCGTTGGTCCCTCAGCGGAGAGGGAACACGATGTTTTCAAGATGAGCAGCAGTCATTTTAGAGCTAATCACCTAAAAACAACCATCACCGACATCATCACCGCTGCTTCCTCCCCGGCAGGCCTCATGCTGTCGGCCTACGCCCGCGTCGGAGCTGTGCTGGGGAACGAGGCCTTGCTGGAGAGAGCGGTGCAGTCCGGCAACTTCCTGAAGGAGCACCTGTGGGACGCAGAGCGGCAGACCATCCTCCGGTCTTGTTACCGTGGAGAAGAGATGGAGGTGCAACAAATGTAAGAGGCTGAGCTTTGATAAAGTGCGTCAGTGGCTTTCTTTGTGGTTTTAAATGGCCACTGTGGTGTGCTGTTTGCACTTATTCCCACACTGCTGTCAGTCAAATAGATCAAAGTACACCCTCACAGTCTTGATAAAGCAGATTAGGCCAGTTTTTGATTGGTAAATAAATAATGTCAAAGGATGTTTGTTCAAATTTTAAATATGACTTTTAGTCGGCTTCAGTCGTAAGTTAATTTATTAAATTAGGTATCTTTCAAACTTATTGTATCTCTTGTCCGAAATGTCTAAGGCTGCCCTGACTTAAAGATTCTCTCAGTGGACCAGCGCTTTGTCAACTTTTGGGAGGCAGCTGTAAAAATACCCTTCAATATCCGTTGTAGTTTTCTTCAAAACAAAGTGTTTTACACCAAAAAGCACATTCGATTACATTTGTTTCCTCATGAAACAGGAACAGCTGCTTTTCTTGAAAAATTAGAAGTCTGCGTTGTTTTCTCCATATTTGCTGACTTGCGGTCTTTTTTTTGCCTAATTTTTGCCAGCATATTTCTTCCTGTCCCTGCACATTACTGTAAGCCCGGCAGTCCGTGGAGGAGTGTGAAAGCATTAATGCTCTGAAGTGTCCGCATGTGTGAAATACATCATCAAAACATTTCCCCTATTGCATCACTAACACTCAGGAACTCAACAGGCTACCTTTAAGAATTCATATCAAGAATTAGAATCCGCACTTTGAGTACAATGTTGTGTTTCTCTTCCTTTTTATGCCAAAACTACGTGGTCTTGTGTCTCAATGTTCTCGATGCCTGTAGAAACATTCAGTCCCTTTCACGCAGTGGGATGTTGTTGTTAATATTTATAATGAAGTGGCAAATTCTTTAAGAAAGAGTTTCACTTTTAAGGACAATAAGCAGCTGCACTCTGCAAGGACGACTAGCTGTTCATATGCAAACAGGAAACCAGGATATCTGCACAAATCAGGTTACAGAAGAAATCAGAGAACACGCTCACATGCGCTGCAGTAACGTGGTTACAGTAAAGCTGCATTTACATGCAGCAGGTCAGTAATTTGATTTCTCTTCCAGCCTCTCACAGTGTAGATTTGAAACAAGATTGGCTATATTATAAGTGGATTATAGAGGCCTGTTGAATGACTTATGATGTTGAAAAGTTCTCCCTGTTGTTTAATGTGGTGAGAAGAGAGCCTCTTTAGAGGAAGAATGTGCTGAGTATGCATTTTCATCTTTAAGCCTACTGTTCTGCTGTGGAGGAGTATAGCAGCGTATTATACGAGTTAGAGTTTAAGTTTTGCTTGAACTAAACAAGACTAAAAAGTTTTCTCATGAATAAATATCTTAAATATGTTTAATCCCCAAACCTGACAAAACGTAAACTGTATAACATAAAGTGGCAGCAAAAAGTAAAAGGTGGAATTATCTGCACGTTTATATAAATTAGTCTTAAAATATGGTCAGATCTGCATATAAATTACAACAATAAACAATGTATTTTAACTAATAACTAAACTCATTCAAGCATCCTCAGTGTAGGATGGGAAAAGTGGGCGGGACCCCGAACTTGATGATGGAAATCCTTCTGGAGTTCAAACACTGCAGTGCACTCATTCATTTGTTTTGCCTCAGAGAGTGATGTAAAGAAGAAACCCGTAATAACATCTAAAAGCTTGAAGGAATCATTGGAGCTGGTTAATGCTTCAAATCAGGTCCATGGAAAGACACAACGAAGTTGCCGCTCTTCAAGATACAAAACTAAAACCATCACTGCACACCTGAAGTTTCCCACATTACTGGAAAAGTGTTTTTTGGGTTGATAAAACGGGAGTTTAATTGTTTGAGAAGGACACAAAGCAATATGTAGGACTAAGAAAGGACACTGCAAAGCAACATGAAAACATCATCCCAAAGTTGGAAGCACATGGCAACGGCATCACGACGCGGGAGCTCGGCATCATTGAGGTGTCATCGAAGTCATCAATGACTTTGAACCAAGAAAATCCAGGTTTTGGAGTCGCCCAGTCAGAGCGCAGATCTTAACCGAACAAACACGCCCTCCAGAGAGCTGTTTTCATCGGACATGTTAAGAATCTGATCTTGATTAGGTCACATTTTATGATCAATTATGGCCGAAAACCAGGTAATTCCAAAGGATATACACCTTTTATTCATTACTGTTTACGTTGTAAAGGTTACTTCAAAAGCCGAAGTTCATGTCATCTCTCAGTCAGTATATTTGCCTGAGAATCTTTTTAAGCACTAGTACATTCACACAAACATAAACACCGATGCTCCTCCTGGTGTCCTCGTTCCGTTGGCTAGCCCTGTGCCCCAGTTACTGTGAATGAGTGAGTGGGACATGCCACCGAATCAGCAGAAACGTATGCCAAGAGTCCCACAACACGCATGATGAAATGCATACATTTTTGAAACCCACCCATGCACAGACGCACACTTGGTAACTTTGCACTCTGGCCTTCTTCCACAAACTTGGTCTCATTCATATTTGTCCAATTCAGGATGGTGTCGGCACTGGGAATGCTTACCAAGGCCCTTTTCTCAGGGCCGGTTTAGTTTCCATTCATTGGTAAATCACTCTTATGCCAGGCACATAAGGGCTGGGGGCTAATTTACCAGGAGGAATGGTAGGTGCTCAGACGAACCGGGTTAATAGGCTGTGGAGGTGTTGAGGAGCTGATGCCATAGATTTCCTGTGGCCCTCGTCTTACCCTGGATGATGGAGAGTCTTTCTAGTGTCTTCAGGGATCACGAGGAGGCTTGAGAATGGGTACAATGTGGTTCGCAGTGTCCTTGGTGGGTCACTGGTGATGTTGACTCATTGTTAGCTGACTTGTCAACATGTTCGGTCACATGCAGCTTGTTTTGCTCTGCATCTGGCAGAGATTACTTGTCAGTGAGTTCCTATTTCTGCAGAAGGAACAGGCCTTCCCCAAACTGTTGGAAACACGATGTTGACTTGGATTGTTTTGAATTCATTTCAAATCATTTTTTGCTGTAGCTTTAAGATTTCTTCAGATGGAAGGAAAGGTCCAGAATGAACACGTACTATATACGCTTTGGTCCATAGAGTGTAGAGGCGGGGTCATCATTTTCAAATTGTTGAATGGTCTTTAAATGATATAAAATGGAGTAGTTTATGTGCCTATCATCTAGTCATAAAATAAAAATATATTTTCCTATGTTTATCAGCCTTTGGTAGTAACATGTTACTACTGCCAGAGTGTGGCAGTACTGCACCTAACAGCTGTTTTCTAACTCCCATTAAATAACAAAATAAGAAGTAGAAGAAGACCTTACTATTAGGCTGCTGTCAGACCGGATGTTACCGTACAAACAGGAAAAACATGCAAACAAAGTTTGATGCTCTCTTTCTCTCTTTGTGCATATGTGTGTGGGTGTGTATGCTCGGCACGGGTCACTGGCGAATATGGAATAGTGTTTTTATTCATTATCAGCTAACACAAAACACATCATCGTTATTTTTAGTTTTCAACATCTCTCAGTAATTTTCCACCTCACTACCGTTGTTGCTGTGGCTCTCAGCCGAAGATCCTTTGTTTTTTATTAAGTATGTACATCTTTAAAAACACCTCACAAAATATAGTTTCTGTTTTAAAAAAAAAAAAGGCCCAAGTCATTTCCTAGAACAGCTTTTAGATACAAGTAAATGGTGCATTTGTTTCCGCTTTATGTAGCCACAGATTAATTATCAATAAGAATTAACAATAAGATCAAATGCTGATGTTTATGGTAAGGAAGGATCAACAGTGTGGCTCAGTTTCAAATTTTTGGGGGATAATATTGCATAAAGGAAGGAGATATGTCAGTCTTTGGCTACATACACATCCCAGAACAACAACAATTATCAAACAGTGTGTCAAAGTCTGTCAGTGATCAAACATGAGCCCAAGTTGTACTGTGATAGTCCACTTTTGATCCACCTCCTCCCCTTGTGCTCATATCAGTGCCTTTTGCAGTGCATCCTTCATTCTTTAAAGAGATGCAGTGAGTGATTTGAGAAAACAGAAGCAGAGATAGAAAGCCGAAGATAACGTATTTGGTGTCACCGCATGGTCTGGTGCACAAAGAGCAGTTCCACCAGAGATAGCGGACGTGTGAGATGAATTCCCCGGGTCTCCAGATTATCGCAGGAAAACAAACAGCGGCTACGTGGTGCGATTAATGAGTCAAACGGGGACATTTCTCCAGATGCCTTATAGTTCGTCACTCCGTTTCCCATCTGTCTTTCTCTCGCTCACCCTCCCTTACTAATTTCCTATGTGACATTATTGTATGTTATTTCATATGTAATTGAACAGAGTTAAACATTACATTCTGTAGCATGAGCCATTATAGTAAATCAGTCTCTCACGTAAAGGTTACCGCTGCTGTAAAAATGATGAGACTCATTTTGTTTGCGTGACCCTTACCGCCCCAGTAGGTTTCTACTTCTTCGGCTTGTTCAGGGGGAAGTGAAGTAGCTCGTGTATCAGGGAACCCATTATGAAGCTATTATTCTAAGACCGTCTCCCAGTGCTGCGATACGGCGGACTGACGAGGTGTTTTATCCGCGCTCTCAGGGAAATGACTCATTTAACACGCACCGCTGAAGGTGTGAATGAAAGGGCTGTCGAGTGGCTCTGAAAGGCTTTTACATTTCTCTGTTTGTGTGTCGGGGGGAGGCCCTCTCGGGGTCTCGTCTCAGACTGTCATCCCCGCGGCTGGAGTCACTTCAGCCAGATGGCACGGCGCTGTGTGACCGAGGAGGGATCCTCCCGGCCGGGAGGGCGTTCCCGTGGGGGAACAGGCAGCACGGCGACAAATCACCAAAGTTGTTTTGCAAGGTTAAAAAGTTGTACTTGTTCAAAATATGCTCTAAATCTTTATAGTGTGTAGATCATGTGTTGGGCTTTTCTCCGCTGGGGCCTTTATAAAGGTTATAGCAAATTTCCAGTTTCACTTTACTATTTTTATAGTTTTGGCCCTCAATGAAAGTCATTTAATTGCTAAACTCTGTTGTATCCATTGTATCATAAATTAACGACCGCCCAAGTATATTTGACGCCTCATTTCAGCATTTTTTTGTTTATTTATTCTTTCAATGGCGATCGATTTACGAGTGGACAATCTCCCTTGCTCTCCTTCACCTGTGTTTCCTCCCCACTATGTGAGTGTAGAGGAGGGTGAATAGGCAGGGTTGAGCTCCGTCCTTTGTGAAACACACAGAGATCAGAGGACATAAAAGCAGCAGAGACTTTCACACTGAGCCAAAAGCAACAGGTGCTCATAAATAAGGTAAATAACATAAATACAGTATTTCTGTCACTGAGTGAGTGAGAGATCAAAGTTATTCTGCTGGTCGGCTCTATGTCGTAACTTTTCAAATTAAAAGCCCTCCAGTTTCACGTAGGGTCCAGTCATATTCTAGGTTTTGACCGAGACGTGTCCCTTCCAGGAGGATCAGGGGGTCCCAGTCGAAGGAGAAACACTTGATTTTCCTTGTTAATATATTACAATGCTGTATTTGACAGTTTTCAAACTATTTTGGCCCCACATGAGTTGCATACACAGAATTTAATAAACCACCGCCAACACAAGTATATTCTCAACTGATGGTAAACATTGCACTGTATCCATTTTACAGTTTGGTTTTCATTACAATGAACATCGGAACTTCCCAGAAGCCGTGTCATAGCTGTGCATATTTCGTCTTTTCCCTAAATCTCAACTTGTTTGAGATTTTACATGGAACTGGATTGTAGCTACATGAAATATGTGGGATTCACACTAAACCGGTCACGCCCTGTCCGCTGCGAGAGGGTTCCCTGTTTCCTTTCAATCTGACATGTGGCTCGACCTCTGTCCGTCAGTCAGGTGAAGATAGGCTGAGATACGCCTCCTCACCTCCTCACCTCTCCGTGATCTCCCAAAGTCGTGCCCGTCATTTCCTCGGAAGCCTCCTCCTGTTCTCAGCCAACCAGCAGCCATCAGCCTCTCCTGACACAGCGCTATCTCTCCTCCCGTCACCGTCCGTCCCCCCGCACCCACTCAGACGGGGCGTCACCGTGAGAATCGAAGGTCGGCAGAATTTAGAAACTGATTTGGAGTTAAGGGCAGCGTTTGGTGACTTCAATACCAACATGTAGGAAGAGGCATGTCCAGACTGATAAATCACATGCAGCATCAAGGGTGGAGAATGGCAGCTTGTCACATTGAGACAGATTGGTGTGGACAACAAAGTCCAGGTGTGGAGGGGATGTCAGAAATGGAGAGTGCAGGAAGAAGAAAGAGGTGACATCGGCGTTTTCGGACCACAGGAACTATTTCACAGTTTAAAGAACAGTGGGAGGGAGTTCCCCTTTTTTTTGTGTGTGTGTGTCCGGACACGGGGAACTTAGAACCTTTTTAAGTTCCTATGACTCCGTTTTCTGAACACAGGAGCACAGACAACCGTCATGTTTAAAACATTGTGTAAACACTAAACCCCGTAAACTACAGTTACGAACTAAACCTTTAAAACAGCAGAGGAACGAGTTTCAAACGGAGGCCCACGATACTGAGAAATGGGCCGACAACAAAGTCCAGGCTTTGTTAAGTCTTTACAAATCGGAGGAAATACAGCGTGACTTCGATTTGACAAAGAGAGATATTAAAAGTCGCTCCAGTTACGTCGTGGGTTGTTGTGCTATTTGTTGAAGTACCGGAGGTTGTTCTGGATTATTCATCTAAAGTGTCTTCGTCTGACTTCAGTCACAACGCGCTCCTGCAAATGTTTAACAATAAAAGCCTTTTTTATGGGGTTTTAGTTAGAAATAATACAGGAAGTGTTGAGTTTGTATTGAGTGTATGTCAGTCAATGACAGCACAAATGATAGCGAATCATAACGAGGCTTCAAGTTGATTTTGTGAATCAGTTAATACATCTTAAATGTAATTATGACAAATTTGACCATTCCATTGGTTTATATTGGCTCTCTTGAATAAAAATCTTTAAACAGGTAATATATGTACGTGAATTTCAACCGGATCAAGAAAATTGAAAACGGTATTTCCTCAATTGGAAAAATAATTGTCAGAGCGTCGTTCCGGCATTGGTGCTACGTCATTTCACAGTTCCTATTGGTGGTGCGAATGCAAACAGCAGAAGGCCTTAGAACCTATTTAGTTCTGGGGGAAACTCTCTGGGGGGGTTTTCATCTCAAGAAAAAGTCCTGAGAGCTGTTTGGTCCGAGAGTGCAGGAGGAAGAAGAAAGAGGTGACACACTGATGCCTGAGGGAGGAGAGATGGTTCAACTATGGTCAGATTCGTCTCATTATTGTCCTGCTTCACTTCAAACTCCAGAGATGGTGTGTACACAGTTGTGGGCGTGTATATGAATGTCTCTGCTTTTACCACCAAGAAGGCAGATACATAATTTCACATGCTGAAAAATGCCTCAGGGAGAGATTATACTCAGCCTGCTATGTGTATAATAATGCAGCCCTGTACTGTCCCAAAATAAATCCTCCAGACTCTCTGTAGTCCGTCTTTATTCTGGATTTTTTTTTTGACAGAAACCAAAGCTTTATCTTCAGGCGTTATAAGCAAGCATTTTTTGTATAAAAAAAATGAAGAGGCTTGAACTAGTTCATCGGCAGTAATACGTCTCAATGCTTCTCGCATTGATCTATCAATAAATTCTTAATGAAAAAATGTCCTCGTTCCCACTCGTCTTCTCTCTATTTTCTCTCTCCAGATCTCCGCCCATCTCCGGCTTTCTGGACGACTACGCCTTCATCATCTGCGGGTTGCTGGACCTGTACGAGGCCACGCTGCTGACGGAGTGGCTGCAGTGGGCCGAGGAGCTGCAGCTCCGGCAGGACGTGCTGTTCTGGGACGATCAGGGCGGAGGATACTTCTGCAGCGACCCCAGCGACAGCACCGTGCTGCTGCAACTCAAACAGGGTGAGGGACGGTTACAGTGTCCCACCATTGAGTTCCTATCATCAGGATAGATCTTAAAACAAACATAACTAATGAAACAAATAGCTTTGAAAATTGGCCTTATGTGTGGCTTTAATCGATTTTTTTTTTTTTTTTTTTAATGGGGCTGATTTTTAACACCCAGCTCTCCTGTATGTGATAGACATTAACATAATGATGTGAGAGACATGGCTCATGACAACAAGTGACATCACATATTTTTTGACGGAGCCAATTATCACCATTATTATTGTTTCCTTTTTTCTTTTCTTTTTTTAAACCCTTAATGAGCCTTTATACATAGAATACATCCAAAAACTTCCTGGGCAAAGACTTCTGGGAATTTATTGGGGGCATGATGTGATGGCAGTGTCATAATTTTGTAAAATTTCTCACTGACTTCCAGCTCATGGACACAAACCTGTTGTAATATTGGGAGGTTTATTCAGTTGTAGAAAAGAAATAACAGGGTAGAACTGATAATAGCACAACGGGAGCACACCTCTCTGCCTCAGACAAGTTTAAGGATGGACAGCTCAGACAGGTGAATAAACACGTGGTTTGAGGCCCGCAGACAGTTCGCTAATATCAACTCATGGACACAGTTTGACCGCAGTGACTGCAGGGAACAAAAGAAGAGTTCGTGGATGGGTGTAATCATTTATTCATTAATTCATTAATCTATTTAACCAACATCCATCTCTCTCTCTCTCGCCTGCCTGTATCCTTATCGATTGATTCCCAGCTCAACAAGATGGAAGCTTCTGCTGTAATATCCCTGCAAGTTTCACTCCGCTGCTACTCTAAAACCAGGAGAGAGGAGGGAGGCCCGGGTGGATGGAGGGATAGATGGATGAATAGGTGGAGGATGAAGGAAGGGGAGCAGAGGAATATTGACCTCCTCTAGCTACCGTCAGTATTGTGCAATGCTCACTCGTTCCAGGCTGAACCTTTCCACCATGAAAGCACTCAGACTCGCGTTCTTCACATATTCTGATAACCAGACCTGTCAGATCCGTCTCCTCTGCGTCTCTCAGTCCATCTGCTCCTGACAGATTGAAACAGCAGCACAATGTAGAGCCGGAGACCTGGAATGCACTTTGTGCTTCTGCCTCATTTCATCCCACTTACGTCTTAACTTCATCTGGATTTTTTTTTTTTTATTACATTACACTTTCCCTTTTTTTTTTTTTTTTCCTCGAACAGCTCAGGAATAAGATTCATATTGACGCAAAGTGGAATAACTCTAAAAAAAAAAAAAAAAACTTGCTGACATGGCAGTGTGACGTTAAAAAAACTGAACGATCAGTTATTGATACGTCGCCTGCAATTTCTTCCAGCAATGTCATTGTATTTCAGTTTTGTTGAAACTTTTACAATTTTCTTTAGAAAATATGTTAAAACAAGTCATTTGTAATTATTTCATAAACTAAAATATCAGTTTCTTCCAAAGATAGAGTTCCCTGGCCCAAAATGTTTGTGCATTTTTCTGCACTCGGGTCTCAGAGATTGACATCTACTGACTTTGTTTTCTCTGCACTGCCATAACATTTTTAGTATTTAATAAAGATTACAACAGCAACGGATAGAGTGCAAGATTTTAGTACAGATATTCATGGCCCCTTCCTTTAAATAACTTTTCTCCTATTGGCATTATCAAGAAGAACGTTTAATTTGCCTTACATGTCGATTTCTGAACAGTTAACTGCAAAACCAATGACACTTCTATTGGTATCAGCTGTACTTTGTTTTTACTGCTAATTAGTAAATGTGAGCATATAAACTGATGTATTTTAGCTAACACCTTGTTAGCATGCTGATAATAGTGTGTAGCTGTTTGAACACTCTTTAATTACAGCGTCACAGAGCTGCTAGCGTTGCTGTAAACTGGCACCGGTGCTCGATCACTACAGGATGTGGTTATAGAAATATAGAACATAACCAAATATGGTACTCCGCTAATGATGAGCACAGACACTGAGTGGACAAACTCTATAATGGAGCTGAATTTTTCCAAATATGTCTTTGGCATATTTGTTTGGGAATTCCTCGTTACTTTTTACGTATAGGCTGATACCAGTATATTTAACTATAAGCTGAAATGGACTTATTACATATACACACACAAATACATACAGTATATGTGTAACGTGTATAACGAGGTCAACACCATTAGTCGAAATCTTCCTCACATATTCTGTCTAAACTGATCTTTTACAAGCAGTCTGCAGTCTTTACTAAAATATTAATATTTTGTAGTATCAGTATGTAGTTTAATGTTGCAAATCAAATTTTTGTACCAAAGGCCTGATGGGATATAAATATAAATTCCTCTGACTTTGATTTACACTCGAGCCTCTCTTCAGCTGCCAGTCTACTCCTCGACCTGATGGCAGGTCAGAGAAACTGACACCTTGTAGACATGAACAGACGTTCACCTTTGATCTGTCGGATCCAAGTTTCCCGTTTGGCTCTAGTTGCCTATTTCTTTGTGTTTTTGCTCTCCAATTTCTCTGTCTGACAGCAGCAGTCTATTTGAACAGCTTCCTTCTCCCACTTGTGTTTTTATTCATATTCTCTTGTCATCCCTACTCAGTTTCATATTTTCTTTCATAATACAGTATATTCTGTGAATAGCTTTTCCAGAAGGAATTTCAGTTTTTAAAAAAAATTATTATTTCTTTTATGTAGTGTTCTGATAAACTAGTTCTTATGAGTTCACTCAATCTCCAGGGGCTGACAGCTTTTCATTCAGTCCGCTTTAGATGTCCTGATTTGAAACTCAAAGCTAGTTTCCAAGTGTAAACATTTAAAGATTCAATATGTAAACAGTAAGTCCCTCCTTTTAATACCACGTCGTACTTTAGAAGACGGCAGTGAGTCATTTTAGCATCCAGTCAGTTCTGCCTTCAGTCCGGCTCAGAGTTTCAACAGTTTGGTCTAATTCTGCCTATTCTGGCCGTGCCACAAGTAATAGTTTGTTTTATAGCTGATATTTACAACGTTAGATTGTATGGACCCAGCAGCTGATCCAAAAATAAAATAATGCCATTAGGAATGATTTTCTGAACAATTTGTCTCGTTATTAGCTGCACTGAATATCAGCTGCAAGTTGTCCAAACAAGGCTGGTACACTTTGTTTGTTTGCTACATAAGGTTTCTTCAGTTTGGTAGAAAGTCTTCTGGTTCTGAACTGCGTATCAACAAACAACTAAATAACATATGAACACGGTGAGTAAAGTTAGAGAGAGGTGTACTGGGTAAAGAAATTCCATCCTGAACTCATCAGCTGCGAGTGGACCACTAATGTATAGCACGCTCTAACGTGCACCCTGAATGACAGGAGCACAGATAGTACCTTTAAAGAGACGGACAGCTTCGGTTCAAAACTTTATGCATTTCTTGATGGACCACCGGACCTCTGATGTGGCGGCTCACCCGCAAACCCCTGTGCAACCGACGGCCAGTAAATCCCTGACGTTATACGATTAGCTGCCTTTATAAACTAGCTGTTTACTCTTCTGTCCAGAAGAAACGCAAGTTCAGCATCAGACTTCATTTATTTAGTCTCCAGTTGTGGAAAGAAACATGTTAACTCTTGTTTTGCTTCTGGTATGCGAAGAGTTTAAACCATTGCTCTGTTAACTGTTTTAATCATCAGAACAAGAAGCAATAATATGTTACGTCTTCTCTTCATATTTGACACGTTGGAGGGCAGATTAGATACTACAGTTACTCACTAGCCCTTCTTGTGTTACAAAGTGGTGAGGCAGGACAGACCAGGGCTAGAAGGTTACCATGCTAACGTCATACATGGACGACTTTGACAAAATGTCAACCCTGCTATTTGTTTTGGATGTCGAACGAATGTTTTAAACTAAAATACCACACATTGCACCTTCAACCTCCACATAACAAAATAAACCCTCTAAACTGAGAATTCCATCTTGAAGATTGTCAGTTTTAATGCGCCAGGTGCCACGGCTCTATATATTTTTTCCCACCTTTTAAAAAGCATGACTCACACAAACCCCTGTGACAGATAGCTCGGTGCAAGTAGTTCAGACAGGGATGCGATACCATAGATTGGCGAGGGAACAGGGAAAAAAGCTAATAGTTATTCTTGTTTTGAACCGCTGACAGATCGGAGATGATGGCTGCATGTGCATGCGAGCTTGTGTGTGCGTGTTCGGGACCGTCACACCTGCATCTGTCTGTGTTTATCGGAGCTGACGTGCGAGAGGTTTCTCATCTGAGAGGATTGACGGTGCCATTATGGTGGCGGCGCTGCGTAGGGTTGAAGCCCATTAGTGACGCTACAGCCGCTGCAGTGTGGACGCTCGTCCCAGCAGCGCAGCCTGTCAGTGCAAGACGGATTACCCCACCACTCTGCCACTCTACATCTTACAGCCCTGCCAGACTCCCCTGTGTGGGTTTGATTTTGAGGAGTGAGGTAAAAACACGCACAGCATCTCTTCTGCTTTTCTTAAAAAATATCAGTTTGTGAAAATCGTACACAGATTTTGCCGATTGAGGCCACAGTGAGAAGTCAGTTCAGTTGGTTCACAGCTGCCTAACTTACCAGAGTTTACCTCTAAAGTCAACAATAACTTGCTCCACTGTGCAGCAAATGAAAGGGAGAGACAGGCTACTCACCAACACACCACATGAAGGACGCAAGCTGCACTAAACTGTACCAAAATCTAGGAGAATGGCCTAAATATAACTAACTACTAAAGTTGTATCCAGGACAAGCCCCCATATTTTGCGATCATGGCTCAAGGGCAGCAACATTTAAAGAAAAGCCAAAATTAGATAATCCAAATATTACATTTATTAAGACAAAGGAAACTATAAGAACAAATACTGTAGTGTGGAGAGTCTGCTGGCTGAGAGCGGGTTGGAGGACTGGCCTTTTTAAGCCTTGTCAGGTGCCACTGATTGGTCAGGTGCTGTTGATTGATGGTTGGACTTCCTAAAAGAGAACAATCAGAACAGGCAGGTACGCACACACACACACACACACGGGGATGTGACATCATTTAACAAGGCGAAAAATGTAGGATGAGGGGACCTCATTTAAAAACATCAGCGTTATTGTGGACTTCCAAAAACGAATCAAAGTGCAAGTGGTGTTGTAGAACAATGAGCCTTTCCCTGTGTGTGTGTGTGTGTGTGTGTGTGTGTGTGTGTGTGTGTGTGTGTGTGTGTGTGTGTGTGTGTGTGTGTGTGTGTGTGTGTGTGTCAGCAGTTCAGTCACGGCTTTATGTGTGTTTGTGTGTGACCTCCTTCTACGGGGCTGCTTAAGAGGAGAGCTATGTGAAATGTGGAAAGCAGACAGGCTCTCGAGCTCAACCTCTTGTGTGTTTACATTACACGTGTATGTGTGGAAACTTCCTTGCCACGGGGCTCAGGCAGAAATGCGACATACTGCAGGATAAAATCAAATTATTTCTGCAGTTTGGTCATGCATGGGTGTTCACGTGCATCTGTATGTGATTGTTAATTCATGCTTCTCATAAGAAATACTGAACGTGCACCGTACAGTACGGTTTGTGGGGCTTTGCGTTAATGGACGTGGAGGGATCTGGTTTCTATTTTTAGTTTTTGACCTAAAACTTCAATTTGACTTAAAAGCGACTTGCGTCAGTTCCCAACTTAAAAGTCTTTCCCTCTCTCTCGCTTACACCCGCACGTGTTTATAAACACAAGCGTCATGGCATTGCTGAGAGGCAGACAGGCAGCGAGATCGTAGGCTAACAACGTCTCCAGGCTCTCATTGGACGCTGATTAAAGATAAGGACCATTCACTTAACAGAGCTAAGTCATGAGGTCATCTGTTAGTCCCATCACATCACATCACATCACTTTACTTCACATCACACCGTGACTTTGGGATGGTTGTCTACTGGGGGTGAAAGGAAAGCATTTGCTATCTTGACTTAACAAATTGCAATAGAAAATGCAGAGGCCTCACGTTTGCACACAATTTAATACTCGTGTCTCGTGAAAGAGATTCATTATAGCTGCTAGGCACATGTATCTTCTTCTAAATCACTCCATTCCGGTGAAACTTAGATGTTTGAAGTTTTGCCTCTTTGTTAAAGTATAAAAATCCCTGAGCAGCGTCTTTGATTGAGCACCTAACTGAACCTGTGTGTCTTTGCACAGTTTTCCACCTGGTACAGAACTACAAAAATATTGGAGAAGGAAAAGCCATGCACGTATGATACATTAAGCTGAGTTCATGTTCTGACAGAAAAACGACCAGAGGAAAACAGATTGAATAATCTCATAATTAAGGTAACGACAGATTAATTGTTGTAAAAATACACAACAGTTGATGCAGTCGAAGCTCCCTAAATCACTGTTTGTTTGTTTTTTCAGTTTTTTTTAATTTTTGCAATGGATCAAGTAACCAGACGCAAAAGTTCTCACAATGCTGCACTTCCACTCAGATCTACGTTGCTTTTTTAGTTTCTTTGAGCCTATTGTTTTGGTTATTCGTTTTAGCAAACTGGATCAGATACACCCGACACACACTTGCAAAGGTTGCTGTGTATCTGTGCTGTAAATTGAATGTAGCTATACAAAGTCAGAGGTAGGTTTTGTAATGAGTTCTTCTGCCCTCAGCCAAAGGAATCAGTTAAATGTATTGTATTTGTCTATAGTTAAATGCCCCATATACAGTCCGAACGTAATGACCAGGAGAGACTGTCATTCTATTCCCGTCCATCAACACTGTGAAACCCGCCAGACTCATTATATCCCAGATCGGCGTTTCCTGCCGGCCTCAGTGTGTAACTCAAAACCCTCTGAAAACGTGCTTCTCTGTGTGTGTCTCAGATCAGGACGGAGCCGAGCCCAGTGCTAACTCCGTGTCAGCGTCCAATCTCCTGCGTCTGTCCCACTTCACCGGGAGACAGGAGTGGCTCCAGAAGTCCCGGCAGCTGCTGACAGCCTTCTCTGACCGTCTGACCCGGGTTCCCATCGCCCTGCCTGAAATGGTCCGGGCTCTCATGGCCCAACACTACACACTCAAACAGGTTATTCTTACACCAACACACACATTGAGAAAAAGTTCAGTCACTTTGTCCTGCGTGGTCGCAAGTGCTTTAATGAATATGTAGGCTTTAAATACGATAAAATGCAGATCATTACGTAGGAATCGAGTCTCCTGCTGGGTTGTATTGACCATTACAATTATACTTTGCCATTGCTATTGACCGAGTAGTCGGTGTATAAAAGCCACCTTAGTTTGGGGAGCGGGTGACCTGACTATTAGCCGAAACTCATTTTCATGTCCGCTTACTGAAAGCAAGTGTTTGTGCTTGCAAATTGTGCGAGCACAATAGACGTTGCATGTACTGGTGAACAGGAACTGAACAAAACAATGCAGAGTAGCAGAAGAATAGCTGAGCAAGAAGCTGGTGAAACAATGAACATCTCCGAATTGATTGTGCTGACTCACTTCTATTGACCGTGCAGTGAAGAGGAAACGCATCAGTGCATGTAAACGGTGCTTCTACAGCAGCCCATAGTGCCACTGTACAGAGACAAGGCTCCATATACTACGGTACTTATTAAACCACAGCTGTTCCTACAAACGTTTTCATTATCAACTCTATTGATTTTTTTATATATTTTTTTTTTATGAATTGACTCATTCCCTTAATCTACTGTAAGTTCCAATGCGGTGGATAGCACAATTTAGCCGGAGCCTAAAGGGAGTTATTTGTATTGCTTTTTTTAAATCTGCGAAATAGTAGGAAAGATGAAAGGTTTCATGTAGATGGAAACTTTTTCTTCCCTTCTGTCATCTCTGTGTTTGACACATTAATAACACAACTGGTAAAGATGTATTAAAAGCTCAGAGTTACATTAGGATTCATGTACGAGCTGTAACGCTTAGTTTGTGTTAAAGGTTTCAATAACTATAGATTACAAAAAACATCAGCTAGGTGATGGTGGTAGCATGACATTTTTTATTTCCCTCTGGATTGATTGGCGTAATTCAACACTAAGCCCTTGTAAAGTTTAAGTTTAGTTATGGTCATCAGTATTACAAAGTAAGAGTTAGGGATGTGCATTTATTTGATTTTTGCTCTGAACTTTTCGACTATTTTTCAAATATCCTCAAGTTAGCCATCGACTGTTGAGCTGTGACCTCGGTACTTCACTTATAAAATGACTTACAATGTGCTAGCTTTACCTGACGGAGTTTGCACTCCACCTCAATTTTGTTTATTTCTTTATTGAGTTTTTGACTGCTGTAGTTGTCTTTGCATGTTCTGCTGTTGGTACTGTAACATGTAATCTCACAGAAGCACTTGGTTTTATTGGAGGCTGATAGTTACCTTGTTGTTTTAATGGCAGTTGACAAACAGCTTTTAGATGCATTACCGCCACCTTCTGGCGAGAATGATGAATTACTACCGGGCGCTGGGGAAAGGAAAATAAGACAATAGTCACATAAACTATGACTATTCAAAATCATGACCCATCCTAGTAATAACTAACAGTTTTTTTTTTAACCTTTGTAAAGCAACGTAATATTTATTTTAGCTTCAATGCACATTTTTCACATATTGACAAGATATTGTTATTGTTGTGATATTGATAAGATTTCAAAGATTTTTTTTTTGGAGGGCTTAGCAACACAATTATTAGATTTCAATGTTTATCCACACACAGAGCAGAGAAACAGGACACATTATTGAGAGCGTCAGTGACAGAAAAATGCATGAGCAACTCCTCCACTGAGCTTAAATTAAACAGGTGCACCGGAACTGGGTCAATAAATAGTAGTAAATAGTAACTTCAGCTCTGAGTATGTTTGCATTTCGTTTCTTTATGTCTTTCTACATGGAATTTTATTGACTCATTATTCTTTAATGTCACTATTCACAATACAGTAACAACCTAACTGAATTCACTAAAGCTTGAGTGAAAGCTCAACACACTGTGATTTAAACCATGTTTGGATAAACGTCTGCTTCCAAGTGTCTGCGAGCAGCTACTGTGTTTCCCCTCGTTTCAACTGCAGGAGGTAATCTGAGGACACCGGCTCTACTTCAGCTCTCTACTTACATGTACACTCAATCTCTGGACACACAGACTCTCAAAATCTCTCCTCCCTGTTTGTATGACTTGTAATGCGTTTAAAGGGTTATTGGAGCTGGTTCAGCCTCACTTATATAATCACATTTGAAATAGTAACTCTTCCTGTTGAGCCTGAAAGCAGCATACTGGCAGAGCACAGCAAGGGGCTACCCCAAAGTTTATTCGTCGCCTGAGGAAAAGTTCTAGTGTGAACGGTGTCCAATCAAAGTGACAGAGAAGGGAATAACAGGAGTAGTAACAGAGGCTTCATTAGCTCTCTGCCAGTCATGCGTGACCTGCGGAGGAGGAGTCGGGGCGGCATGGTGAAGGTAACAAGCTCAGGAGTGAAGGAAGGCGAGCCAGTCCCAGACAAAACACCTGCCTCCCTTGTTACTGCTACAAATACAGTACTGACCTGTATCCCTTCCTCCCCTGTCTCTCCTCCTCTTATGTTTCACCTTTCCCCTCCATTCATACGGTCTCTTTCATCTCATTATCTCCCTCCTCTCTTCCTCTCCTACTCCCTTTTCCCTTTTTTTTAGATCGTGGTCTGCGGCCAGAGGGACGCTCCAGACACCACAAGTCTCCTGGCGGCAGTCAATTCCCTCTTCCTTCCGTATAAGGTGAGCGCGCCACGTCCCGAGAGCGATGCTTCATCTCGACAAACATGTCACCGCTCCCCGAAGGAACCGCGAAAACAGCAAAGATCAACTTGATTTACTCCAACATCTGTACCTTTTTAGAGGCAGCAGATTTCACAGTAACCTTTGAAAGACGCTCACTTAGACACATAAACACACACATTCGTACACACAGACACCAGAGTGGGAGCGACCTCGAACAGTGCCTGGGGTCTTGGCTGCTTTAAGTGTGGTTCTTTAAAGGTCAGCCAGAGCTCCTCTCCTTTCCTCTTCTCTCCTCTCCTCAGTCTAATAACTTCCCAGCTATCTCTTTTCAGGCATTAGTTGACCTTAAAGCCATTTCCTGACAGCTAAATGCATAGTGGGTCTAAATCTGAACGCTGAAGTCGGTGATGTTCTTGTACTGCGTTAGTGCGAGTCTTCCTGCTGGCCCTAACGCAGGATGTTTGTTAAGACCTGGGCATCTGCCAGTCTGAGTCAGACTTCAGTGTGGACGGCCAACATTTACGTTTCTCAGTGCTTTCATCCTTTAACTTTCAAAGGCTTCTCAGCATTTCACACTAAATGTATCCGATTACGTGAAGTAGCAGCAGAGAAACTAAAATGTGCAGAGTAGGTGGATTTTTTTTTTTTCTGGTGTCTTTTATGGATGCTGCTGCACATGTGAGGAATGGGGATGCAGATGTTGTGAGATGCTGTGCTTCCCACCGACGGGACCTTCAGTCCCCCCCCCCCCCCCCCTTGAAAGAAACAAAATACGAATGTACTCATGGAACTGCAGTTACGTCCAGTAACTACTATTTATTTACTTAGTTCTTGTGCATCCCTTTCAGCTCAGTGTGAGAGACCCTCATGCATTTTTTATGTCACTGAAAGTCGCGGTAATTTGTCATTTTCACTGAGGGCTGTGTGTCTGTGTTTCATAACGGACGGGGCGGTGCCTCGCTCACACAGACGCGCAACGCAGCCCGACAGAAAATGGACGTAAGGGAACGTTACTCGAGCTGATGAACTGCACTCATGACGTGACTGTAAAAAAAAAAAGATCCCAACAAAAGCTTCAATTAAGCTATCAATGGAAAAACCTCCACCTCATACAAGAACGGAATATCAGCATTTTCAAAACACACCCTACTTGTATTTGCTGACAGTATCAAGGATCCTAATGTTAGTAGCTCTGGTTTGGACTGCAAGCTTGATCAGCAGAAACCCCCCCCACCGACGAAGAGTGCAGCGTACAACTGCTCACTGAGTTCTGCTCATTCGACCAGCCTGAAACCAGAGTTAGAACACTAAATTAAAGCAGTGATTGTCCAGCAACACACTCCATCTCTCTCTTTCCCACACACACCCACATATACACCGACACACCCACACACACACACACACACACACACACACACACACACACACACACACACACACACACACACACACACACACACGCTCTCACACGCTCAACAGGGTCGATTGAAATATAGATGAGTTGTGCAGTATCAGGCAGAGGCTGCAGTAACATCAGGCCATCCCAGATCTCTGCACAGAGGCAGCGACCAGGACTGAGCTGGATGCACCATTATCAGGAGGGATGTATTATTAAGGCGGATGTATGTTACGTACTGTCACATCTAGCCAGGACGAGTCACATGCTCGGCCCTGTTGCTGTCACGTTAATCACGTGGAACTCTCTGAAGAGATGTCTCAAAAAACATCGTGTGAAGTGGTTTGATTTATTATGTTACGAAGGCAGGTCTATTTTTTGGTGAGTTGATGGGAGTGTTGGTGAAGATATAGTATAAGAAAAAAGGTCAGTGAAAGTGTAGTTTCATGGAGACAGAAAAAGTGTTTTAGCATTTCAAATCTTTCAACCGGTTCCCTTTCAGCCGATTCACTCAGTACAACACATATTGTGTGGGATATCTTGCGTACATTGTGTGTTGTACCTGGTTCTTCTCCTTCAGGGAACATTAGTTATAGTCATAACATTTTGTTTTAATGCAGTTACATTTTACCAGGCAGAAGTTCTATTTGGATTTTAACCTGATGATACCTCTCCTGTAAAATCAATCAATAATTCAGTTTTTTTAAATTGCTAAACACATGCAGGCACATTTTCCACCCAAGTACATCTAAGGTCTACCCACCCCTGTTTGGTTCAGTCTAATTAACATCACACAAATGTTTATTTAATGTACCCAATCCAAGCTAATAAAGCTTCAGTCTGATTGAGGATGTTGACCTGTGTCTGATAATGACTGCGATGCTTGCAGAGCTGAGGACACAACACTGTGAGAAGAGATGATAGTGAGCAGAGGGCTGCACTGGTCTTTACTACTGGGAGCCATAAGATAGTAAGCGAGACAGAACTTAAAGCCACTTAAAGTAGGATACGAGTCAGGATCATTCAGTACTCCTTAGAGGGGAAAACTGCTTTTTTATTACTAAAACGGAGGCAAAAACAGGTTTTTCTTTTCTTTTCTTTTTTTTTATCCAAATGGTATTAGAAATGCTGGTAAAAAAGTGTGTGTGTGTGTGTGTGTGTGTGTGTGTGTGTGTGTGTGTGTGTGTGTGTGTGTGTGTGTGTGTGTCTCCAACAGTTTTTATAATTGAACAACTGACGAAACCCCTCCCACGTTACTCTGTTCAACATGTTACAACAGCTCGTCCAGTTTATCGGCTGAAATGACAGCTGTCTTTATCAGATTTTGTCAGCTGGAGCTCGCTAAGAGAGCTAAGTTTAGCTCCAAAAGCAGAAGTGAAATTTCCTCCTGTAGCTGATTTTGTAATAAGGTCTTCATCTTATTGCACAGTGGAGGTCGACAAGGCTGAAACGGCAGGTCCCCTTCAAAAGTTACTAACAAGTTAATGATCCATGTGAATAAAGAGAACTTCACTGATCTACTGTAGCTGTTCATGGTTACTTCCATGTATGATGACGGAAATGTTAGATAATAATAAACTTTATTTGTATAGCACCTTTCATACAGCTAGTTTGTTCCACAGCTTTGGAGCGTAGCTGACAAAAGCTGAATCCCCGATTTTCTTTCGGCCGTTGCTGAGAACCTCCAATAAACCAGCAGCAGATGATCTCAGTGTTCTTGAAGGCTCATAATTAACCAGAGTTAGTGATGTAACTCGGTCCGAGCCCATTAAGAGCTTTATATGTGAGGAGGACCTTAAAGTCAATCCTGTGTCTTACAGGCAGCCGGTGCAGAGCAGCCAGAACTGGACTGATGTTCTCTTCTCTTGGTTCTGGTTGATACTCCAGCTGCAGAGTTTTGGATGAGCTGAAGTCTCTCTGTTGTTTTCTTTGGTAGGCCAGTAAAAAGTGCATCACAGTAGTCCAGTCGGCTAGAAATGAAGCCATGAATCAACTTTTCAGCATCTGTGATTTATAAACAGCTGCACCTTGGCGATGTTTCTCAGGTGGAAAACATAAGTTTTGGTCACCTTGTTAATGTGGGCCTTGAAACTTAGATCTGAGTCTAAGATTACACCCAGACTAGTTACCTCTGATCGTACCCACAGAGTTAGATGCCCCAGATCTTTTTCTACGATTTCTCTTTTTGTTTTGGACTGACTAGGAGGATTTCTGTTTTATCCTCGTTTAATTTTAGGAAATTATTGCTCATCCATTTATGTATTGCCAAAAGACATTCAGTGGTGGAGCGCATCGCTGCATCATCGTTTGGTTCTGCGGCGATGTACAGTTGTGTATCATCTGCATAACTTTAGATGAGAGTGTTACTTTGTTCAAGTATAGCCCAGTTTGGATCCTTTGCTCAGACACCTGTTTCTATTTTCAATCTGCATGTTTTCACTTGTAACGTAGCCAGACAAAACCTTTTTTTAGGACAAACTAATGAAATGTCAAATTTCTTGGCGAAGGTTCACTGGTGTTGCTGCTGGTGTGAATCCAGTAAAAAGTACAACATTATTTTCGGGGGAAAAACACAACGTAGTGTACGGATTAGTTTTGGGATTTCTTTAACATAACCTGTAACCCTAGTTAGCAAATAATGAAGTTGCTGTTTAGCCTGGTCAGTAGAAAACTAGTTAGCAGCACATGTTGAAAACTGCAGCAAGCTATTTGCAGGACATGTCAAAGAATGCAATTTATGCTAGAGCAGGTAAACATGCGGTTTAATCTAGAGCCCGACTGATAGTGGACTCTTTTGGCTGATGCCAATACCAATATTAGGGAGTAAATAAATATTTCCGTTGTACTTTCGCTCTTGTGTCTGTGATTTTTGGAAAGGCTACAAAAAAAAGCCACCATCAAACAACACACCACGTCCTTAGCCTGAGTTTTGGGAAACTGAGATTTCTCTTAAACGATTGATTTCTCAAATACACTATACATTTAATTCCTACTAGTGTTAACAAAGTACACTAAGAGCAGCGGGAGAAAATGTATGCTTTGATAGATAATGCATAAGATTAACTGGAAGAAAAGCAATTAGACTGGGAGAGAATGGACTCAGTAGGAGACAGATAAAGGAGAAAGTGTATGATCAAGGGGGCAAATTATGTAAGTGCTAAAGAGTGGGAGGAGATCAAGAGAAGTTAAATGAGATAAACGGAAGGAGGAGTGGAGGAAGGGGGTTGTGCTCCACGTTACATTAGGTAGCTACGAGCAGAGAACATGTCCAATTTAAATTCAATTACTCCTCGCCTGTTTTCTTGGTTTTGGGCTGGCACAAACTAATTGTGGTGAATGAGGAGCTCAGAACCCAACTAACACTAATCTAAACACACACACACACACACACACACACACACACACACACACTGAGATCTTTGCCTCGTTTCATTTATTTACTGTTTTAATTCACCACGATTCTTCGTGCTTCTCCGTTTGACCCGCCACTCAGAGGCTCTTCTGCACTCTTTGCTTGTTGGAATCAATTACGGCCCTCAGTCGCACCAAAACATCGGCCCTGATTGTAATTGCTGCAATAAATTGTGGTTAATTTTTCTATTATGCAGAAATATAGCCTGATTAGAGTTGGGTCGAGCTTTGCTGATTGTGGAGGTGCTGAAATTGTGGGAGGGAGGGAGGGAGTCGGAGCACAAATAGAGAAGCAGGTTTTAGAGCAATTAGTCCTCTCCACACACACACACACACACACACACACACACACACACACACACACACACACACACACACACACACACACACACACACACACACACACACACACACACACACACACACACACACACACACACACTCTACCCTTCTGCCCTGTGTGATCATTCTGCTTCCTGAGTTTCTGCTCTCTGTCTCCCTCCTATGGAAGTGTGAAATAATGTGTGAAAGCTATCACGGGGAAACAGTCAGGGGTGTATAGGCACAGCTGGTTAACAGGTCAGGTGCTTAGCAACAGTGTTTTCCTACTATGGAAAAGTCTCTTTTTCACATGATCATAGACGATAGTGAGAAATGACAGTTGCTAACAGTGCAAGCATGAAACTGGAGCGTACCAATATTGTTGGAAGTGATATGATAGAATTAGTGCTGCGATATGTGAGTCATAGTTTTGTGCGCACATAGTTAACATTCTGGATTTGATATTAAACAATAAGGACGAGGTTAAGAAGAGACTATTTAGCGTTAAAGCTTTTCCCCTCAATATTTGATGAACAGTGTAGGACTGGGAGCACTTTTTGTTGTCTAGCTCCCTAATCAGGACATGAGGTCATGATCATGGTAAACATTTTAAGGATGAGGAAAACCGCTCGTGCAGATGTGGAAATAATGGTGACTGAACTCTCGTCAGTCACGGTCAGTCTCGGTGTTCTCCAAAGGAAATGAGACTTCCTTGAATTTCTTTCTCTCATTTGGAGGACCTCTTCAGTTAAGAAGCCTTTTGAATGATCTCAGCTGCTTTAGTTTCAGGGTCCCTCATGACACACATGCTCTCTCAGTTTCACACTGAGATAAAGAGTTAGAGAGAGATTAAAAAGAAAAGACTGATCACACTACAAGTTGACCTGTATAAATGTCTTGTTTTGTCAATTTGCTTAACTGTCATAGGTATTATAGTGAAAGACAAGACTTTAATTTAAATCCCGTATACCAGTTACTAAACCAATGTTGGCGAATCAGTGTAAGAACTGACATCATCAAATGGAATAGAATAGAATAAAATAGTGTTTTAATTCAATGCAATTCTCACAAGCATCCAGTTTGTGACCAGTGACAACTTTAATCACAGTAACTGCATGTAATGAGGCTTCCAGTGGACTTCACTGATGTTAACTGACTCTTTGTGGGTTACCACAAAAATGACTTTGTTTGTGACGAGTTAGTAAAGTAGTAGGTGTGGAAGCGAGCCACCAGTTTTACTAACGCCGCTGTTTCTGTGACACGCCGTCTTCTATCAGCGTTCAGTCCATGTTGTCATCCACCGGGCAGGAGCGGCTCAGTCAGAAGCTAAATGTGGCTCACCGCATGAATGAGGAAAGCATTGTCCAACACTCAGATTCGTGTCTGACTTGATGCTTGATTTATCACCAGATTTTAGCGCACCCCCCCCCCCCACACACACACACACACCATATGTACATAAATATAGCTTGTAGTCTGCTTGACAAACAGGTCCAGATTGCGACAGCTTTAATGCTAATATAAATAATGACATCTGCATTAAAAACAAGGAGTTGTGTTTTGACTCGAGCAGCATGCTGGTGGCTTTTTGTAGACTTCTCCTTCTTTTTTCTTTTTTTTCTACACTAGCACTTTTTCACACATTTCCAGTAACTGGAAGCCATCCAGCGCGGAACCTGAAGATTTACATGAACAGATCATGTTGTTGTTGTTTTTTTCTCTGCTTTAACAGTTGTTCTGATACTGAAGCAACAAAAATATCTTGGCAGCGGCACTGGCGCGGATTTAAAGTATAAATTTCTGTCCGGGCCAGATTTATATGGGAGGTCTTGAATAATGTTTTACAAACCCGATAATTCTTCGTCAGCGCTGCTTATTAATCCGTCTGTGCTTTTGCCTCACAGAAAACTAAGTCTGCCTCTGTCTCTGTTTCACACTGTTAGAATCAGACTGTCGCAGAGAGCGCTTGGCTTGCTCGCCCCGTCTGGAGTGCACTTGAGTTTGGAAATCGACTGATAGGTGAAGGATCTTGGGGAAGGTGTCTCTGGCAGGTGTTGTGGAAAGATGCTCGGGCCAGAAAGACATAAAAGTATTTCCGAGATTTTGTCAGATTTAAGAAACGAGATGTGAGCGCTCCTGGGTGGAGATAGCTGTAAGAAGGCATGTTTCCCTGCCAGAAGAGAGCCAGACAGGTTATAATACAACACGTATTTCCGCCCCAGCGACCTGATTGGTCAACTGAACATTTGGAACGTGCTCAAATCAGCATAACAGCACACCGTGCTCATCACTACAAATATCACTCATCTCAATGGCAATATATAATTGGAATTAAATTTCATATAATATGTATAATATAATGTTTGTTTTTACTTGCCATTGAATGTGATCCATTTGGCGAAATCGTTTCTTTTTGGGTCCTTTTTCGTTGCTCCTGGTACCCGTACCGTAACGCCACCGATAGTCGCACAAGCCCCGCTGCAGCTGGCTTGACCGGTTTGGTTTTAACAAATGAAGCGGTGCTAATAATTTAGGAAACACATGACTACATCGATATCTTTTTTCAGCGGATATCCTACTTACGACAAAACTGAGCTAGCTGAGCAGTTTTTTTTGTTTCTATGTTGTATTTATTCAGTTTGAGAAATCCCACGGTCTCTACAAAGCAAAAAAAACCGACTAGAAATTGTCTCTGTTGCTAGGTGGTTGCTAAGGGTTGGCCTACTTCGTGGGGTGGTAAACATTGCATACGTTACATACGAGTCCACTGATGTGACTGATTATTTTCCAGCTGCTAGTTAAATCCCATGTATTGCCATGGAAACGGAGATCGCACTAACAAAAGGTTTTGTATTTTGAATTGCCTCACAATATTAACACACTTTGATTACATATTTTATTTGGTTGGTAACTTGTTGTATCATCGCCTTATACACACAAGGGTGTGCTTTTTAACGTGACTGGTGACACGAGCAAACGCCTCGGTCATCACCGCATCACCTCTGGTGTGGAATAGAGGACAGACGGGAGACGGGAAGGAAGGCGTGTGGCCCTTTTTAGAGGACAAAGAGACCTTTTGAAAACATCTGCTGAGGGAAACAAGTGGGAAACCCTAACAAGACCTTGGAGACATGGGGAGAGAATTAGCAGCGGGACGCTGAGTGATCGCAGAGAGACGGAAGGAGGCAGACGGGTGGAGACAGAAAGCCTCGTCAGAGGCTGATAACAACACAGCGCGAAGGAGGATGAGAGCTCGGCGGTCTCACAGTCCTCCTCGATGAACTCTGAACCCCCTTTTCCTCCAAACTGCCATCTTGCCGCTGCTCTCCTCCTCCTCTAACAATCATCTCCGTTCACCCATTAAAGCTCCCTGTGGGACTGCGTGTGTGTGTGTGTGTGTGTGTGTGTGTGTGTGTGTGTGTGTGTGTGTGTGTGTAATTTGTGTGCTAAGAATTGATTCTTCTGTTCTCTGTTAATGACCTGCTAAGCCCAATGACCAGCCGCAGAGCAGAACCCAGGTTGATTGACAGCTGTGGGAAAAGTCCCCGATGGTTCGCTGCCCGCAGGCCGCTCGCTCATCCGCTTTCCTTCTTATTTTGTCGTCAAGCTTTAAAATTCACTTTCACGTAAACTTTATCTCACTTCGTTCTTCTTAAAAGTGTTCATCTGAGATGTTACATGCGCCTCCGTTGAGTGATTTTTCTCCCCCATCTTTCTGTCCAGTTAATTCCCCCACGTGTCCATACATCCATACATCTATGGGGGAAGTGCGCGTCCACTCGGGGTGCAGCAGAGAGTGGGACAGCTTCAGCAGTGTTGTTTGATATAATCAAACGGTCGGTCTGTACGTCTGCTGCAGTCGAGCTTGACGCTCCACTTATCCACATCTCAGCTCCGTAAATAAAACCCACGCTGAGCAGATAAGACGCCCGTGTGTGCATACAAACACACACACACACACACACACACACACACACACACACACACACACACACACACACACACACACACACACACACACACACACACACACGTACGGAGTTGCCCACGTGTTCACCTCACTCTGTCACTCCCTCTTTATCTTTATAGGCTGTGAATGTTTTCCTCTGACGTAATCAGGGATGCAGTGGCGGTTGACTGAGTTATCCGAGTTGAGTTTAAGCGCTGTGGAGTTGGTGAAGGGCTGCATGACTGGGAAACTCTACGAGGTGTGATCAGAACGACTGTTCCTGTAGCGCATGAACGCAGTGTAGCACGGTAAGGCACATAGAGCAGCAGAGGGTGGTAAAACTTTCTGGTGTAGCTATTCCAAGTCGTGTCGATCAAAACATACAATGTATATAAAATTGGACGTAACTTCTGGGGACTGTAAAATGAGGCCAATGCGGAAGTGCAATAAACTGCGATACCACTGAAGGCCACTAGGCTCCAAAAAGCCTCCGACTCCATAGACTCCCATTCAACTGTTCTTATGACATAAAAAGTCAATAACTTTTTTCCATAAGTTCTTATGGTGTTGTTGGCTAAAGTCTGTCCTTCTAATTAGTTTTCTGGCGGTCCATCTGAAAATAATTTATCATTAATTAGATATTAAGCCTCAAAAAGCCTTTTTTCGGTGGCACGTCTGTTTGATTGACAGGCCTGTGGTGCAGTCAGGTTTCCGCTATTGGTGGGCGGGGTGTATTGTCCTGTTGCTAACCTCCTACTGTGGTATTTGAAAAAGTGAGATTGAATAACTTCTGTATTAACTTAGAAACACTGAAAAACATGTTAAACATAAACATATGGTCTCAAACCTACATGTTAACTTTTAAAAAGAACCTTTGAAAACTGCTGTAACGGAACAGTCTGTGTGGCCACATATACTTGGAAGCACTCAAAGGAAAGCCAACATCTCCTTGGCAGTCAAAAGAAGGAAAACTGTTCTGAGCATTTTGTTCACTGACAATGCCAAGACTCAATTTGCATTTACACGTACTGGAAGGCTCTCTGTTGAAGAACATCCTGCTTCTACAGTCTCTGAACTACAAGCAGTCCAGGAAGTACTGGGCAGCTACTCCACATGATTTTCTTCAAAACTGTTTGGATTGTGTTCTCACTGGTCTTTAAAGCCAGCACTAAAGTAGTAGTCCACTTTCAACACAACTAAAAAGGACGTTAAATTAAAAACAATATTTATCATTCAATAATAAAATAGATGTAAATGTGTCATGGCTTTTGGTTACATTTATATCATGTATTTAAAAAGCCCATGTATTGCTAAAAAAAAATAGTTTGGTAAAAAAATAGTCAAGTCAATTACTGTATGTAGCTTTGTTTCACAGATTTGCCTCAAAGGGCTTTAGATTCTGTACAATACATGTTCTGTTGTTACATCTTCAAGCTGTTAGTGTTTTACGTACACGTTTGCTCTTTTTTTCAGGAATTCTTCCAAATTTATATAATTTTTCCTCAATCAACATCAATAGTCTTGAGAAAATAGTTTTCTACTGTTAGCGGACAGACAAATATTGACACATTTCAGTGGATTGCAGAGCTTTTGCCTGCAGTATTTGAGCCAGATGTCCAATCACTGACTTCCTGTGAAACAAGAAATCCTGAACACAACTTCCTTTCTAAAGTTTTCTTCTTGTAGGATACAGGATAACATTTCACCGACATGCAGTAAATAGTGATTCTTTTCTATGCATGAATGTTTGACCTAAATTCAAAAATCAAAATTGCTGTTAAAAGAGTCGAATGTTCACATCACAGGTTTTTTTTTTTTAATTGACTTTTTATGTATCTTGAAATAAGACAGGTTTTTGATTATGCTTGTTAGAAATGTTTTTGGGTCAAATACTACAGATCTTTTCCTTGAATCATTCAGTCCCTGTGGTTGTATCTTTATAAATGTTTGAAGGCAAAATCCTGATATCCTAAGATGTCTTAAAAACAGGACATAAATGTGTACTGTTTGTGAAAAGAAGAAAAGGAAACAGAGGAAAGAGGGGAGGAAAAAAAAATAGCGGTCTGTGATTCTGTAGTACATTTTCCCCTCTGGCAAACCTCCGTTTCTCTTCTTCACACCCGCCTCTGTTATATTTTCCCTCCTTCTGTAAATGAAGCAACGTTTACTAAGTAGTTTAGTGCCGTCATTAATAGACAACATATGTCTGTGCATTACAGTAGCGTGAAATCAGCTATGGGCTCGGCAGATGATTTCCTCCACAGTGTGATGTAACAGCCGTCACGTTGTAGTGCCCGTTGTGTTTTTTACACGACATAAGACTCAACGTCTCCGCCCGCTTAAGTTTTCAGTTTCCTGTGATGAGTTGGGACGGAAGCTGAATTTGAGATCTGTTGTACAGCTGAGAGATAATGAAACACCTGTGATGGAGTCCTGCAGTCTCTGACCTCACACATTCAGATAGTTCAATTCAGATTGGTTCTCAGGGGTCATTACTGTTCATCTGACCCCGACTGCAGAGCAAGAGCACCTGAAACGAGAGCCAGGGTCTCTGGCAAGGACCGAATTATTAATACGTATATTTGTTCCAGTCACTTCAAAAGAACAAATCTGTCTCTTTTTCCACTTTTGCATTGGTAAGTTAGGGTGTAATTTTTTGTTGTTGTTGTTTTTTAACGTATATGAATGGTTGTGTTTACAGTGAGTGATCGTTGGTCCATCAACAGGCCTCAATCACGTTTACGTTTGTTTTTTTCCCGCAGATGTTCCCAGCTGTGTTCTTTAATATTTAATAATCCCATAATCCTCCGTCCATTCATTATCTATACCTGCTTTATCCTGAGCAGGATCACACCCATTCACAACTACCGGCGATTAACAATCACCAATCAACCTAAAATGCATGTTTTGGGATGTTGGGGGGAGGAGGGGGTCCTGCAGGAGAACATTCAAACCCCAGATAGAAAGGGGGTTCGAACCCAGAACCGTCCTGCGGTGAGGCGACAGTGATAACCACTGCACCACCATGCTGCCCATCCCATTGTTGTTTCAAGTAAAACAAAAAATTTAAAAAAGGCGCGCCAGTTGTTGTTAATTAAGTGAACGCCCTGCAGATCTTCATGAAAGGACTTGAGACCGTGTGCACGAGGAGAAGTTGGAAGAAACGCAACGCCGAAATGAAAATTTCTAGAAAATGACTCCAAGAGAAAGCAAAACTTGTGTTGTTGTGAATTGGAGGAGCTGTTGCAGGAGGCGGACAGCTAAAGAGCTGTCATGATTAGTCGCGTCAGCACTGGATGTAAAATTCAAAAGATGCCGCTGCTCGTTCAGTGAATGCTGTTTTAGGAGAAAGGCAGATAACCGGCGAGGTACAAAAACAAAAACAACAACCACCCACCGAGTGCTGCTCCAAGTTCCTCCGGCTCCATCGACTCCCATTCAACTTCACTCATGAAATAGGAAGCCAATACATTTTCTCTACAACTTATTTCAGTGTCGTTAGCTAAATTCTTTCCTCCTTATTAGTTTTCTGGCGGTCCATCTGAAAATAATCTCGTCATTAATTAGAAAATAAGCTTCAAAAAGCTGCGTTTTTAGCAGCGTGTCTGTTTGATTGACAGGCCTGCGGTGCACTAACGTGATCACTATCAGTGGGTGGGACATAGTACCATTGGGTTTGTTATCAGATCAAATCACATCCACCGTTGCTTCCACCCACCCAGCTCGTCACGGTCACTTATGGCTGCAACCTGCTCCGAACTCACAAGATGGCAGCGGCGAAAATCCGAACTTGAGGCGTCACACCGGCCTTTAACAAACTAATGGGTAACGTTACTGCTGGTTGCCGCTTGATCCTTACTAAAAAAAATAATTTCATCAAGGGAGTAGTTGTAGGTCTGATCTAAAGTCCTTGTACTTAGAGCTAAACAGGCCAAGAAGTCAACAATGTATAGCTCAAGAAGTGACGACGTGCGCAGGGGTTGGTCAACCTTTAGCTGGGCTGCTAACACTGACAGTGTTCTGAAATGTTTCTGTGTTGGAGATTTATGTAATGGGTCTGGGATCTTTCTAAACATCTAATCTCATCCTTGGAACATTTACATTTGATCACCTTCGCATTTTAAACTTGACGTGACTTTTACAGGAAGATTCCTTTCGATCTTAAAACGCAACATAAACCGATGAAGTATGCCGTAAGTGTCGGGGCCCGATGGACGAGAGAGGCTTTGAATTCTGCTCAGACACCAAGGCGTCCTCACATCTCGCTGCAGACACTGTTGATTTAGTGAAGAGGTTCTTGTTCAGACTGTCAGCAGCTGAGAAGTGATGCCCGGTGTGACAAAGCACAGAGCTCACCGCCGCCGCAGGCTCGCCCACTCCGTCTCACTCAGGTCGCAATGCAAACAAGTATGTGTGTGTGTTTACGTTTTGTATATTTTAAGTTTAAGAAATTATTTTAAGATCTATTTGATTTTTTTTTTCTTTCTTTTCTCTCTTAACTTGATATAATTTGTTTTCTTTCAGTGAAAGACCAAATGTCACTAAGTGAAGTTATTTGAATATGCGTTCCCCTGTGGGAGTTCTCTGAGAGAGTTGGTCACAGAGTTTGTGGATTGCCGCCATCCTTTGTAATATCTCCGCATGTATCAGGCCACTGTGGGAAAGATAGCACATCATTGTGGATTAGGATGATTTTTGCATTAATAACTCCATATTTAACTTAACTATTTATTAGTATTAAGCTTTTCAGTTGACTCTTGAAAATGTTGGACAGCCTAAAGGTCATTTTTTGATTTTGTGACTTGAGCCGTCTTTAAAATGTTACCCCCCCCCCCCACACACACACACACACACACACACACACTCTTCTATAGTGTAAGATTTCAGTCATAACCTTCCCCTCTTGCCAACGACCTGAATCCTTTTGGATGTGAATTGTAGAGGTCAGCGTACAAGAATCATCCTGCGTTCTCACAGCTGCCATGCTGCTTCCCTCCTCTGTGGGGAACGTGTTGAGCTGGATCTGATTTGAGATTTTAAGTTGGCTTCTATATTTCACAATGGGAAGTTGCGTATGTAATAGTTCTGGCCTAAATGAAATTGTTGGTTTAAATATTCACATATAAAATCAAAAAGTGCTCACAAAGTCATTTCTGATCTGCAGACCTAAAGGCACGATTGGTCATATGAGGAAGGACGAGGTGTTAGGTAATGTAATGTGGTGTTTGGCCGTGCAGACCTCTGAAAGTCGGCACCGGTATTTCAAAATGAATGCAAAACTCAATTGTGAGCCGGGGAAGTGAGAGTTGACTCCGGCGTCAATTCACCAGCTCACCATCGGCGTCGCCAGTTTCCAAAATGTTCGTACGCCTGGTTCAACGTCCCGGTACGGATTCACAGTCTCCCGTCAAGTTGGTTTTTATAGACTCCAACTTTTTCCTGGGGAATCACGTACACATCTTCACGTTTCGTGTCCACAACAATTATACATTAGGTGACTGCGAATCCCTCCGTCCCGTATCGCAACCTCTGTATTTCTCTGGATCTTTAACTCGTGTATTCATGTTTTCCCCTGAGATTAGTTTACCTGTCTGTACACTCAGACGTAGCCATCCCATTCTGTCACGCATCACGACATCCTGGACCGTCTCTGCCCCCCGGAAACGAGCATATTTACTGTTGTGAATAATATATATCAAGTGTATTGACGGGCAGCTCTTCAGGCGCTCTCAGCCTCATCCTTCTTGTTGAATCGTATTGATGTCCTCGAATCAATCTGTCTGCGCTATCAGTCTCTCGTTGCTTCAATTTCTCTGACCTTTTCTTTCTTTTGAAATTTCTCCTGCCCATTGCTCTCTCTCGCCTCCCTTCCTTCCTGCTGAAAATTCAGCCGGGCGAACGAAGCTGAGGGTAAAAGTTTGAGTCAACGGATGACTGATACCGTGGCAACGCCCGACTCCCTCTGCTGCCCAAATTTGATGTCCGAGGGTGAACGTGTGTGTCTGTTTCCGTCCCGGGGCGGCCGTCCAGATGCCAGGTTGTTATGATGACTGAGCTGGTCCCCTTTGTGTGTGTGTGTGTGTGTGTGTGTGTGTGTGTGTGTGTGTGTGTGTGTGTGTGTGTGTGTGTGTGTGTGTGTGTGTGTGTGTCTGTCTGTCTGTCTGTCTGTCTGTCTGTGTGTGTGTGTGTGTGTGTGTGTGTGTGTGTGTGTGTGTGTGTGTAGGACAAAACAACAGCGAGGAGGCTGGAGGAGGTAAATCTCCTCTTGCCTGGCTGCACACGGAGAACTCGTAGGCAGCGTCATCACTCTTCCTCATGTATGACAGCGGCTCTCAAAAGTGAGCGGTGTGTGTTCGTGGTTGTTTCTCTCCCTCGCTGACAGAAGTCGTCCCCCCAGAGTCGTGCGCACGGTCGCCGGGTTACGCGTTAAAACATCTCCCGAAGCTGTGTGTGTGTGTGTGTGTGTGTGTGTGTGTGTGTGTGTGTGTGTGTGTGTGTGTGTGTGTGTGTGTGTGTGTGTGTGTGTGTGTGTGTGTGTCTGTGTGTGTGTGTCTGTTTGTGTGTTACTATCAGCGCAGGTACACTGTGCTCTCTTTAAGTGTCTGAGCTCAGCTGGTTTGGCAGAATGAGAGAGGGAGTGTAGGAGGGAGCTGTCAGTGGAGGGACATTTAACGGATGGGAGTTGTGTGTGTCTTCATGTGTGTGTGTTGATGTGTGAGTGTGTGTCTGTTGATGTGTTTGTGTCAGGGTTGCCCAGAACACGGGGATTAACCCTGTGGGAGTTTGACTGCGCTCTCATGTGTAGCCAACTGTGCTGTCTGCCACAGTTACACACGCGCGCGCACACACACACACACACACACACACACACACACACACACACACACACACACACGCTTTGCGGTGAACCGAATACAAGACCACACACTTTGCATTCAGTCCATCACCTTCACAAGCCTTGTGTATACATTCACACATAATCTGTCTCCCTGTTGTTCTCCATCATTCACACACACACTGGTCCGGTCCCCGGGGGGGTCAGTGCCGATAGTATTGTTGTGACACAGACAGACAACAGCGCAACCTTTAAGTCGAGGGCGCGTGGCTGGACGCGGTCTGAGCCCGCAGAGGGACCGCGCGAAGCTGACAAGCAAAGAGACGAGTCGAGGCGGAGAGGAGAAGGTTCAGCGTGGTTGGGGAAATCCTCGACCGGTCTCCATAGCAACGGTCGCACCATCATGACCGCATCCCATCACGCTGCTTACCAGTCGTCTGTCGGTTTGTGTGTGTTTTTAATATCTAAAGATATCCAGCCAGCTGCACACGAAGCCACGGTTTCCTTTGCCGTGCCAGTACAGGTGGTGATTCTCGGGTGAACCACTGTTGAAAACAAGACGAGATGAAGCGGCATCACTTCATCACCGGCCTCCGAGGAAGAATTGTAGTGCGTTCGGTAATCGAAACGGAAATACCTCACCTCTGCCGAGACGTTCTTCACCAGCAAGAAGACGGCCGGCGTAGCCCAACGACAGTTTCTTGGCATTAGAGGTGCAGATGGCCGCCGGCACAAATGAGCATCTAAATGGCCGAATGGAGCTCTCGAGGCGCCACTGAATGAGACCGCGAGGCTCGTTGAGACGGGATGGAGAGGATGGAAACAGTTCTGCATGGTGGCCTGGGTGGATGCTGGCTGTCAGGCCTTCAGAGGACAGAGGAGGAGTGTCTCCTAATGGACCACTGTGTCTAATGACCAAGGAAAGATTCCCGGTGAAGGCAGAATGAGGTGTACCTGTGAGGCACTGGTTAGTTTAAAGCCACCTGTACATGGCCGCCGCCTGAATATCGCTCACAGTTTCATTTTTAACTGTGATTGTAGTCTTGAAACCCTGTTAGCATTAAGGTTTGAGGTTTGATAAGACAATTGAAGTCCGAGTACGAACAAGGTCGAACAAACCCAGAACTTTCATCCGGGAGTTGGAGGACATGACAAAGAAAAAAGTCAAAATGGATTTCATGACTTTTTTTTTTCCACCCAAACGATGGTTTTCTCCTGACCGAGTAGATTTGTTGTCTTAGCCTCACCAACCAGCGACCGGGTTCCATTTAACCCAAACCGTGATCTTTCTCCAATGCTAACCACACGGTTTTAGGCCTCGCTTTGCATCTACATGAGACACCCTGGTGGGGCCAGCAGACGACATGTGTGCGTGGTTAAGGTGAATTGGTTGGACCGGGTGGAGCGGGGGACAATCAGCGGGGCATCCGACGTAGAATATCTGCCTTTCAAACCTGACACCGAAGAGATCTTTTAAAATAACTGAAATAACACCAAGTTTAAGAGTTCACAAGAGCACCAGCGGCTCTGTGAAGCCGTACGTACACACAGCAGCGCTCCGAACGATAGCTTTACATTGGCGTGCCGCCATGCTGGATATGACGGTTGCCGACGGGCTGACGATGAGCAGGCGTTACGTCTCGCTGCGTTCACTATCGGAGTTCAGCATGTTAGCACGCTAACGTTTGCTAATTAGCCGGAAACACAAAGTACATCTGAGGCTGGCGGGAATTCCTCCAGTTGTTTACCACAAGAGGAAACCTCGGGGTCGTTAGGGTGCCGGTGTGGACAGACTGACTGACAGCTGGGGAAATAAATCTTAAATATTACATACATATAAACTGTGACCACAGTTGATTCTTGACCTTAAACTGCTGCTGACAAAACAATCTGAACTCAAAATCCACTTCACCACTTTCCATTATTTTGAACCGCTGACGCTTCTCGTCTGTGTCGACTTGAACAATCATTTTGACCCCGTAAATGAGATTAGGATTTGTTTGACCAAAGAAGGCATACAACATATATATAGAGGGTACATAGCATCCAAACAGTAGTTTACGTTGTCAAAAAAAAAATACAGTAGTTTTGAAACAAAATGTGATTTAATTCAGCAAACGTGATGAAATGAGTAAACAAGGTTCAAAATCTGATCCGACACTGATTGCCGGCTCTCGGGTAATTCATCTTCTTTTGTTTCAGCATGTTTGACTTGGTACGAACACGTATTGAGGTTGCTACCGCACCCCACTGTGGAAAATAGTCTCTTTTAGAATATCGTCTTTGAAACGAATTCATTCTGCTGTTGATCTTTTGTGGCAGAAACATATTTTCAAAATCTTCACGCAACTTTTTGATTTAATGCTTTAATTATTTGGGGTTTCGGTGCCGTAGCTGCTGTGAAGCTACAACACGGTGTGTTTGTACTGCGGGGTGCAGCGCCGTTCATCCATCAAGCCTCCAGTCATCAGTATTTGTGTATCCTTTAATGCGTTCTGACTGACCTTCAGTCAATCACAGCGACAGACACGTCCGTCTCCTCGCAAAGCTTCACCTGACGCGAGATACATCACCGAACCTCCCGCGCGCCTCTTTTCCGTCTCCTCCCTCTTCGGACTCGTCTCGTCATTTTTTTTTGTCTGCGCTGGTTTTTTATGTTGTCATTTCTCACTCAGTTGGGACCCGGGGTGCTGCAGGGCCGGGAGGAAATGACACGTGTTTGACAGGAAGCCGCTTCAGGGACAGACAGGGCAGTAACCTCTTTAACTTCACTCTGCTGGCAGCTGCCCAAGACCACACACACACACACACACACACACACACACACACACACACACACACACACACACACACACACACACACACACACACACACACACACACACACACACACACACACACACACACACACACACACACACACACACACACACACATGAGCACACAAACACACACACAAAGACTGGCAACCTCTTTAACTTCACTCTGCTGGCTGACCAAGACCACACGCGCACACACACACACACACGCACACACACACACACACACACACACACACACACACACACACACACACACACACACACACACACACACACACACACACACACACACACACACACACACACACACACACACACACACACACACACACACACACACACACACACACACACACACACACACTCACACACTCTCACACACACACACACACACACACACACACACACACACACACACACACACACACACACACACACACACACACACACACACACACACACACACACACACACACACACACACACTCACACACACACACACACACACACACACAGAGACTGGCAACCTCTTTAACTTCACTCTGCTGGCTGTCCAAGACCACATGCGCACACACACACACACACACACACACACACACACACACACACACACACACACACACACAAACACCCAAGCAGACACAACGACTGCAACCTCTTTCATCTGCTGTTTTCTGACCTTCAGCTGTATTCACACACTTGTCAATAGTTCTGGATATTAAATTCTTGGTTTGGATGTGACGCAGCGACACTGACGTCTGTTTTTGGTGCCACCAACACATGAAGCACATTTCTGTCCACACACTCTATTCTCTGCAGTAATACTTTACTTGAAGGGGTTTGCATAAGACCTGCATGACACCTGAACGTCATGAACATGGAAGAGTCTTTATGAATGTTTATCGGGACTCTCACATCTGAAAGTCCCGATCAAGGTCAGATGGAGGTTCATGTTTCTGTTACGTTGTAAACATTTGATCCGGTTACTTTTGGTTTCACGAGCGCAGTAAAGAGCTTTGCAGAACATAGCTACTTCCTGTCGTCGTCAGCTGAGTGGGCTGCGTCTCCCTGTACTCCACAGCGATTGGTTTGTTTGTTTGTTGTCACTTCAGCCGTAGCCTCTTCTATTATTATAGCAGTACCACCAGCAGTCATACCTTTTTGCATTTTTCACCCAAAAAAATTCAAGTTGAACTTCAACCTCTTTGTCGGACCAAATCGCACTTAAATACTTTGTAACTTTGATGAAAGTGACACTTTCACTGACATTTATTCACATAGCTGAGCTCCACCAAACCAGCTGAATAAGCTTCTTTGATGTGAACAATAACAAAATCCCAAAAGTGTTAATAGTTCAAACAAACTGAACCGCGGTCCAGTTGGATCCGGACCGAGACCACGGAATTGGGTCGGACCATATTTTGGGGCCTCTGGTCTGGTCGGTGGTGTGAAAGCACAGAAATCAGAAACACTAAATGACAAGTCATTTGTTTATGTTTTCAACGTCATGTCAGTGACACCCTCTCTAGTGAAGGGTTCCCTCTTTTTACTCGGCTGTGAGACCACCGCAGCGACTGAGCCACAAGTCGTTGCGTGGTTTTTTTGAAGGAATTATTTTGGCTGAATGTTTGTGATTCTTCTGGCTGTGTTAAAGGAAAAGAGAGATTGATCGTGATCAAAACGAGATGATCCACTGACCCCAGAAATGTTTTAAAGATGTAATTACACTGAATCTTCTTCCCTGACAATAACATTCATCTTTAGTGACTGTGCTGCTGCCACGTAGAGAAAAGTCCAAATAACGCTGACAATCAAATCTCAAAGAAAATATTACCGCAGCAGCGCACACTGAAACAAATTTGACAGGATTTTCTTTTTTTTCTTTATCAACAATCAGTCAATTACAGAAATAAAATGTATTTACTCTTGTATTGATCTTCTCATTTTATATTTCAGCTTCTTTGCTCCTGTCTTGTTTGGTCGTCTCTTATTGTCCTCACAAAACATTTCCAGGTTTCCTAAAGCTTAAATTATAACGGGACAGGTGTGATTCAGGGATCTGAGTGTGTGCATGTGTGTGATATGACAGTAGAGCGAGTGTAAAACCACTGCCAGGCAGCAGCCTGAAATGAATCCGCCTCATACTACACTCTTTGGTCAAAGGAGATTATATTTACTCCATTTTATGTACTTAACTAACAATATTGTTAATTGATACAATCACTAATGTCTTTGTTGGCTGCTAACATTTCCTGTATTTCTATTGCGGTCGGTCCTGACAGGTCTTGATGCTCACCGATGGAAACGTGGACAGTTTTCTGTGCCAGCGTCTGCCCGCCCTCTCCTCCATGTCCCAGCTGGGTGGTGTCGCCACGGCCCACGTCTGCCAGGACTTCACCTGTTCCCTCCCCGTCACCGAGCCGCAGGAACTACGCCGGCTGCTCCAGGACGGGACCGCGGAGGCAGAGTGATAACCGACTGAGATTTAACAGGTTGTGATGTCTTCAGATCTGCAGCTTTAGCCTAGCTTCTTTCTGCTGTTAGTGAGTCTGGCTCTGCCCTCATTGAATACTAAGGCTTTAACAGGTGATTATGATACGTTGGTAGGAGTAATTACCAGGACGTGATCAGAGCATCTCTCCTTCCGCCAGTCCTTCCAGGTCTGTAGCTCCAGCCTTTTCTTTATTAGCATCACCAGCTCAGTATTACCTCAAATATCAGCTCGGGTTTTTATTTCAGCGCACCGTTGATCAGTTGAGTCGGATTTAAATTCAGGTGTATAAATGTCCTTATCAGGAAATTACGCACTGCAGCATTGGCAGCCTAATAAAAAGACTGTCGGCACAGAAGTCAACTTCAGACTGCTAATGGAGCCTAACATGAGACCACATGGATGAACTGGACCCGTAACATTTTGTAGATGAAGCGAGCTGTTGTCCTCTCCTTGTCCTGAGTTCCAGATCCCACGCTCATGTCCCGTGGATCTGACAGTGGAGGCCGTCCTGCCTGTGTGTGTTTATGTTTATCAAAAAAGGTTGGTTTAGAGGTTTGTATGTAACGATGTACGCACAGTTTCAACCAGGAGTCTCCATCCTTTTTTACTCCGAGAGCTGCGTTGACAAAATGAAAATGTCTGAAAGCTGATCAACATTTAGTCACGTAGCTGAACTTCACCAAAAAGTATAGCTTCTCAAAAAATCTTAGATTTTACGTTTTCGCTCGAGAGCAGGGTGGGTTTATTTCACAATTACACAGATGTGTTTTAAATGCCTACTGCAGTGCACACAACTTGTTTGAAAAGTGTCAAATGATGCGTTCTGATATAAGATTCAACTAATAAAATCCAGTGTTTCGCCTTTGATTGGGACCCACTGCTCCTTCTGAAAGAAACAAGTCTCGGCCTAGTACATGGCTGCAGCCTGTGTGAAACTGGAGGGCTTTTAATTTGAAAAATTGTGGCGTTCAACCGACCTGCGGTGTAACTTTGTTCTCTCACTCACTCAGTGACACTTGCTTTATAGCGCTGCATTACTTTTGCGTTCCAACTAAAACAAATATTGTATTTATGTTATTGACCAAATTAATGAACACCTGTTTGTTTCCAGCTCAGTGTGAGCCTTCAGCGGGCGAACTGCTGGTACCTCGCGAGCGCCAGGTTGAAGACTCCTGGTTTTACTGTCTGCGTTTGATTTAGTCGAAGTGAACGAGCCTCCGTTCACCACCGGCTCTCGCTGGTTTATTTATCCGTCATCTCACAAAAGGATTCTCCTCCACTGCTTCAGATACTCACTTCATGTGAAATGTTACACCTACAGGTTCAGACATGAAGACTACACCGCATGTATACGCACAAAAATAAATAATAAACAGATTTGTCTCACGAGCAGCGGCCATTTCATCTTTGGAACGGATTTGTTTGGGTGTGCAACTGTTTTTTTTTTTTTTTGTTTTTTTTAATAAAGTTGCATTGTTAACCATGTAAACAATGATACAAATTTAAATCGCAGAGAAGAATAAGTGACCTGATGTGTTGTGTAGTTTTGTGATACTTTTATGTTGTTCCTCTTTGTGTGCGAGTCAGTCCAGGATGGAGAAAACTCCATCAGGAAAAGGGAGTGAAGGAGTCCCAGCCGTCTGCCTTCTCTCTTCTGCCGCGCTATAAATACTCCTCGTACAGACAGAAACCCTCCGCTGGGTTCTTTCCCCTCATCTCGTCCCCCTGTAGGCTGCACCGAAGGTAATGTCAATGTTGTGCGGCTGTGTGCTGTAGCAAGAAGGCGGCACATGGGAGGGTGCGGTTTTGTGTGTGCGTGTGTTTTTGTTTGCGTGCGCGTGTAGAAGAGACAGATGGACCGCTGATGTTGAGGCGAGGGAGTTCGTCTCGGAGGGTGCTGCTCCTAGAAGACGGGAGGAAGGACGGCAGCAGGTGTGAGGTTTCCATCGCGATAGGACGGCGTCGGCCTCGTATCCCTCGAATCCCCAAAACACCTCGACCATCTTGCATTTCTTCTCCTCGAGGAGGAGGGGAAGTCGTTTTTTTGGCAGGCGGCTGTGGAAGGACAAGAAATTGCCAAGAGAGGAGAACAAAAAAATAAACAGGGTGAGGAGGAGCAACATGAGGCGCAGAGATAGACGGGTTAGAAAATGTTCCATTTTTATCTCCGGAGCGTCCCAGCCTCACTTTTCTGAACCTGTCAGATCGGGAACAAGTCAGGCTTTTTTTTTTCTTTCTTTCTTTTCTTCACTTTGGGAGCTCCTTTTCATGTATATCCACCAAAATGCCTCCACAGTTTTATCCCCTCCCCTTCTTCCCTCCCTCAGTGTCTCATCCTATCATCCTCTACCAGGTTGGGACCCGTCTATCTTTTGGTTGCACACACACGCCCGTCTCCCAACAGCTCGGCTGTGCTGCAGCGCTCTGAGCATGTTGGAGCTGCTGTCTGCTCATTTATTAAATACTTTCCTGCTCACACACACACACACACACACACACACACACACACACACACACACACACACACACACACATATAGCTGCATCATTTGTCATCCCCCCTCCCCTCTCCAATTCCATCACTCCTCTCATTATTGTTCGCCACTAATTGTTTTGATGAGCTGCACAAGCTAAATTTTAATTAGCACTGAGATTAGCGGTTGACCCCCGCTAACCTGCCAGCCCCCGCTCATTACGGAGCTGTAATCTGCACGCTGCAGATCTGACTAGATATCAATTATAACTTTTGTGTTGCTCTTCTGACAGCAAACAAACAGCTCAAACAAGTAGCAGCGATGAAACGAAAAGTGAAAAGTAAAATCGGAGGTCTGGACTACGAAACAGGATTTGAGATAACTTCAGGTTTAAATTTGGATTTTCAGGATTGCGAAGGTAGTTCAATTCTTACCAGGATACGTCGCCATGGTAACTTAAGATGCTGAACTCACCTGCTCTGAAGCAGGTTAAATTCAAGATAATAGATCAACCTGTAAAAAATGCACGGCCTTTGAAGTTTTTATTTCCTCTTTTGCTCTCCAGTCTGAATAAGACTAAAGTTGTCCAAAAAAAAACCCACAAGAGCAAACATCACATTAAAATCAATGGGACATTTTCAAACACTCTGTTGAAAATTCATATCACCATCAATAAACTGTGGGTGTCACAATTGTGTTTCCTGTTCAGAATAGAATTGGACGTAATGTAGTTGATTGTGTAATTTGTATTCATGTATAAACTGCATTTGTGCGTGCGTGTGTGCAAATAATGAAGTGAAGGTACATTTGTAGTGTTATTTTTGGGGGGGGGTAGATGTGTGTGTATTATTTAGCCTAATGTCTTATTTAGTGTGTGTGTGTGTTCACTTCATGATTTTCTTCTGGTTCTTGAATGCACATTATTGGTGTCACCGTGTGTGTGTGTGTGTGTGTGTGTGTGTGTGTGTGTGTGTGTGTGTGTGTGTGTGTGTGTGTGTGTGTGTGTGTGTGTGTGTGTGTGTGTGTGTGTGTGCGCGCGCGCGTGCGTGTGTGTTGTCATCCTTGCTATCAAACATGGCTGCTGTGTCTCAGTCTGTGTGATAATGAGGCCACATGGGGCCGACAACAGCGACACACTAACTGAGAGAGGAGGAGCGTTCAGAGGCGCGGTGCTGTGGTATCTGGGGTGAAGACATGGCTGCTTTTATTCTGCTCTTCTGTCACTGAACTCCTCTGATTGCGTCTCCGCTCAGATGAGGTCCGTCAGAACATTTCACCGTCTGAACTGTTTAAGCAGCTTCATTTAAAAAAGAAAAAAAAGTTTGAGACACAAAGTTTCTCTTTAATGAAAAACTCTTGTTTGTTTCTGCTGCAAATTGACTTGCAAAACGGCATTTTGTGTGCGTATGTGCCTTTATGTGAAAGGAGTTACTATAATCTGAGGTATGTAATCACCTCACTGTGTGTGTGTGTGTGTGTGTGTGTGTGGGGGGGGGGGGTTGTGTATGTGTTTCAGACTCGGTATTTCACCCCTGGCGCCTGATAAGCTTGAGGAACTCCCAGAAAATCAATACCTCTGCAGATCAGCTCAGGTTGGTTGGTAGCTTGTTGATTACACAAGAGAACACACACACACACACACACACACACAAAATAGACTTAAAAGGTGAGGGGACTCCTGGGAAGCCATCCACATCCCACATACTTCCACCATGTATGTAATTAATGCTGTTGATGTGGTACAGTTGTATTGTGATGTTTTTTTTTTTTTTTTTTTATCCAATGCACATTATAAGTCATGGTGATGACTTCAGTTCTCCATCTAGCTGCATGGTCACCACAGCAGTTTGTTTTCTCTCACCTTGTTAGACGCCATCCAAGATTGGCTCCCTGTTTCTCTGAACGTCATGGCTGGCTGATTCTGTAAGTCTCCGTTAACTCCTGACTAACTTCTTTAGCTGCCTAATGCTCCTCTGTTCACCAGCAAGGCGCGAACGTTGCCTCTGCAGTTTAGTGGGCAGGTCGCATGTTCTGGGTTTATTAAGAGCAGGAAACAGACATCTTTCTCAACGGATATCTGCTTAAACTGTGTGTAAACTGGCCGCTTCTAATCGTCTGTAGAGGTTGTCTTTCAACTCCAACTAAATTCTCACGTGTCACATCAATAATCAGGGAGTCTTGTCTGGCTTATACACTGGCTACTCCAGAACCTCTGAAATGTTGGCCCCCAGAGATCGATATCCAACGGGTTCCCATTTCTGCTGGAAACAAGTTGGTGCAGCAGGCAAATCAGTAATATTGTGGATTTTAAAACCAAAACAATGAGCTGTGAGATGCTGAAACAGACATGTCAGGGTTGCATTATTTGCTGCTGCCTTCTTCATTTTATATCCTTTGACACTTTAGTTCAAAGACAAATGAAGATATTTGAAGATCAACCGCTCACTCCACCCCAGCTCGTCCAAATATGGTCACTTCTGGCTTCAAACCGCTCCGAACTAGTTAGATGGCGAAGGCCGAAACCCAAACTGGAGGCTTCATAACAGTCGGCGAACAAACTCCTTCAATTGAGCTGTAAGCCATGAAGTGTTATCAGAATACCGACTGACTCCAGAATGATTGATTGGACTTGATGAGGGAAGTTGGGACGGAGATTAAAAAAAAAAAACATCTACATCATGACTTTCTCTACAGTTTGCTGGAGGGATAGAAGGATGATAAAACCAGCTATAAATTGACACGTCGTAATTAAATTGCTGCATTTCTACACCCGTCACCCTTTTTACTGCCGTTTTCTGTGCGACATTTTAGCCGACGCTGTATGTACATGACAGATTTGGGTGTTGGATCATGGCTCAGACCATATCGGACGCAGCAGCGTGTCAAAAGCAGTCATGAGCAGCAGAGTGCATCCAGCCGGCCAGACACTGCCGGGCCAGCTGACGGCCGGGATGGAGGCGCGGAGGCAATAGAGTCACAGGCGCCGTTTAAAGGACAAACACCCAATTTGATCTTGGAATTTCGACACAAACAGCATGTATTTGTTTACTTTCGGTCCGTTATGGTGCCAGAGGTGTTTCAACTATTTTTTTTTTTTTTTTTTTTTATTGTACCATCAAAACACGCAAACATCTGTTTGCATCCTCTGCTTATCTGCACAGTAGTCGTCTAGCTGAGACACCGATCACAACAAGGTAGCTCGTGTTTATCAGCCGCCACAGATCCTTTAAGCCTCGTAAAGTTGGGTTGAGTTTGGGGCCCCTGCAGATCAGACTCGCTCCGGTACATCCTCTAACACCTCGTCTCTGGTTCCGCGGTTTGTCCCTTCACAGTTCAACACTGCTTATCCAGAGATCTCGACACGTGTCCTTTTCTCCCACGTTCAACCCGCAGGCTACGACGGCCGACCGCTCACGTCAAGACTATTCACTTCAATCGGTCGTGATTGTTTGTCTTATTTGTGTGTGTTTGTCCACATCTGCAACACTTAGCCGCTGATCAACAGGATACCTGCTGAGGTTGGTGATCTCCTGACTTTTCATCCACAGCTACCAGCAGGTAAAAGAAACATCTAAAAGATGGATTGACCTGTTGAAACTCTCTTTCACCCTTACGTGCCACCATGAGTTTGTTGTTTTTTTGGGGGGGAAATGTCTGAACAACCATGAAATGAGGAACGTGTTTATTAACCTTACAGCTGCCATCCACCCTCGGGTCAGAATAGTTTTCAAATACTATGGTTAACGATAAAATGCCAGCAAAACTACTGGCCTCAACTGTACTTAAATCTGCACGCTAACATGCTGACAGTGTCATTGTGAGCATGTTAGGATGCTCATGATAGCATTTAGCTCCAATGTAGTTTTTTTCCACCTATATCTTACATTGTACATTGTTATCTGTAATTCAACATTCTGAATCTGACAGCATTTTTTTATTTATTTAATTAAAAATGAAAAAAAAAAAAAAATCAAAGGTGGAATTTACACATCTGTGGATTAAGTATGTGCCACAATGTGTGTATGTCTTGCGTACATGAACTAATGTTGAATCTGACGGTATCTAAATGCTTTCGGTGTTCGAGGTGACAACGGAGAAAGAAGTATTAATATGTAGACCAAACGGAAGAGGAGAACGGCGCAAATGAAGGAAGAAAGAGTCAACAGGTCAGCAGGAGGCGGTTCTAGTTTAAGAGCGAGACACGGAGATATGTGTCGGGTGGTCGGAAAAAGCACTATGGATTTGTATTACTTTTCCTTTGATTATTATGGCCATAGTGCTGCGTTTAATGCCGGCTGCGTTCCCTTTGAGGTGGGAGACTCAGTAGCTCCTTTTATTGCTCCCGTTCAGTCACTTTGTGAATGTTATCAGCGCCCCTCCGTTGTTGCGCTGGCTCCTTCCAGCTGCTCCACTGCACCATAAAGCTGCTCAGTGGATATAAACTACTGCTCCTGGAGAGATATTATTAAACAGCGCTCGCAGAGATTCCTTTCTCCTCATGACAGCAAGAAGAAACATTTCAAAGGCTCCACAACAGTCTATAAATTGTACGGCGAAGCCTAATGTTTCTCAGACAAGTGCAGTTTTTTTTTTTTATTGTTTTTTTATTGTTTTTTAAACATCCGGCTTGTGCCTGTATGGAAGCCCCGTACTGCTTTAAATAGAAAAATTAAAAAAACATGTATGAAACGTTTGTTTGTTGACCTAAAAATAATTTAACAAAAAACAACAATAACAATAGTTTGACATTTTTATTACAGCATTTTCAATCAACCTCCAGACACTTCCAGACAAGAACGTGTTTGTCCTGATGCGCTTTCATATTTTGATATAAATTAATTTAAAACCTTATCGAATAACGACTTGTTTAGTTGGCGTGACACTTGGCAGCACTGTGCATTGTTTTAGAGGGAGTTACGTGCTATAACTATTTCTTGGCAAAGAGTGAGTGCATACGTTTACACTGGCTTTTAAAAAAATGAAACATTTTATGTGGTATAAATAAATACTAAATAGAAAGACAGTATGTGTTAAATTCTGACTTTTAGAGCTGCTGGTAGGCAGCAAAAAAAAAAATGTTTTTTTTTTTAATTGAGTTTTTTCATATCAAATACAAAACTACAGCCAAATAAATGTAATCATTCAAGAAATGTCACACAGATGAAGACCGCCGAAAGGACAAAAGAATGAATTACTATTTTTTTTTTTAATGAAAAGTCTTATTCAGTGACCTTCATGCATCTGTAAAATCACACATTGTGGTTTTGGATTACCGATTTCCTCCCCCACCCAACATATCCCTCATTCAGCGGTACATTTAGCTGCTTGATTGATGACCCATACTGTTAATAAGAAGCACCTAAGGCATGGTGACTCAAATCTGAGTTAAACTCCTACACATTTTCGTCATATAAATTCAAACTAAATTATATTGACATCAGGTTCCAAAATTTTTACTGATGAAAGCAAATACACGTGTTTCCCAAAATCTCAAACTACTCCATTAAGTCAAACTAGCTGATTACGACCATGATTATGTTTATTTTTCCATCTCATTCGTGTTTTTCTGTTTCTGGCAGAAAGTAGCTTCTATAGATTTCCGCTGTTATTTTGCAAATTACGTTTTCTGCTTGTTTTTTTGAAGAGGCGGAGCAACTTAAAGTGTCTATCCAGTAGTACTGGTTTTCTTCAAGGTCATGAAGCTGGAGTAACTCGATCATCATCAAATGGCTCTTTACATTCACACTCTGCCAAGTTTAATTAGAGCTGCTTTTGAGTTTGCTTCCATTCAAAACCCAACTTAAGAATGTTTGTAATAAGAAAGTTAAATAACAATAACTAGCCTGTATTTTATTTTGCTAAGTGTGTTTTTGTGGACGGACATCATCATTAGAGGAAATTGATTTCATATTTTCTCATTCATGAAACAGTAATGAATCAATCTTTTTTTTATTTTTACTGGATGAAAAACAAGAAGGCCTTGACTGTTATGGTAATTAAGAAACTGCAGCTGCGGCAGAGGGTCGACCAGGTTTTTAATTACCTTTTTCCGTTAAAAAGAACAGTAAAAACAGATGTGGCGTGCATCCACTCACGGCTACTGATGGGCTGAGAAATAAAGTGGGAAAAAAAAGGTGAAGAAGAAACGAGAGAACTCATCAGCGTTTTATCAGCGCGAACACACGCTCTCCATCTCCCTCTCCACCCGCTCTTCCCGTAGATTCATCATGTGCTGCCAGGACCGGTTTGTGCGGTGTGTAGAGAGGTAACTAGAGCGATGGAGGCTGAGGGGGAACAGGGCAACTAGTTCATCATGTTAGCCTAGTTAGATGAAAGCAGAAAGAAAGAGATGCTCATTAAATCATTCCATTCCTTCTGCCCAACTCCACATTTCCCCCGTTATTTCCTCTCCGTTTCCTTCCTTCTTCCCTCTTTCATGGTTTTGCGTCATGCTACGGCGAGAAAAACACAGAGCGGTTGCGCAAGACGGGAGGGTAATTATACGCTGCCTGCTGCTCGTTTCGTCCTCTAATTTGGAATCACTGTCAATACCGGTGAAAGGTAGAATATGTCATCATTGACGTGGCGTGGTCATTATTGACTTTGGGGTTCGCTGAACCGAACCGCCACAAAACTGGTGCTCGGGTCATTTCACGCAAGTCCAGGTGAGGGTTAATGGAGTGCAAAGTCAGCGTGGGTAAATACAGTTTTTATGCTTCTTTTTTTACGTGGTGGCTGACAGCTTAAGTGCCCTCTTTGTGCTGTCCATATTTTATTTACCGTCATATTATTTTTATTGCTGACTTCGTGAGTTGATCTCCTCTTGAAAAGCTTGAGGCTTTTACATGATAAAATAAAACAATAGAAAAATCAGCCAGTCACACCAATGCATGAATCGCATAAGCACACAGACACGGGCACACAAACTCAAGAATCGGTGGCCGTGTTCATGTCTGAGCCCTTGACATTTCCCCGACATTTGATGACATTTGTGGACACATGTAAACTGCAGGATATGAGAGCTTATTGAGAACGAAAGGAGAATAGTGATGGGCAAATGTCACCAGGGCTTCAGCCATCTGTTATTATGGCGCCGGCACCGAGGTGAAGTGGGACAGTGTGATGCTGGTTACTTCTTGCCGTGGCTCAGAGACGGGGCGCTGCTTCGGGGCGGGGAGGGGAGGGCACGGGGGGCGGGGAGGGGGGGGGGTCTCTGGCTTCGTACACATGATAAACGGTCCCAGATCTCAGCAGTCAACCCAGTGAGAAAACTATTGATAGAGAGCATAGAATAGATGGAAATGTGTTCTTGAAAAACACGAGGTTTGGTCTAAAAGTTCAGAGACTGTTCCTGTTGTGTACCATTGGAGCACAGCTCAGTGATGCACACTGAGAACGGGGAAGCGATAGCTTGTTGCGTCACGTGATCAATATCAGCACGTGTTACACGTGTCTGTGACCCCTGGTACATACGATGCATTTGCAATTTCACCATGGACCTGAAACGTGAGCAGTGAGCGCACATCAGATTTTGTGTCAAGTTTTTTGGGAACAGGAAAAAGTCCCAGGGAGACAAAGTAAGGAAGTAGAGTCAACGTTTATGTTGTTGAACATGATAAATTTGTGTGTTTTCATCGTGCTGTGAGGAGGCACGTTGTCATGTTGGAGAACTAAAGTGCCATCGCGCCACAGTTCAGGTAGTTTCCACCGAATGTTTTCCCGCAGACGTCTCAGAACGTTGCAGTCGAACTCGGTGTTGACAGTCTGACTCGGAGGAAGAATTAACGTTACACAACCCCACGAATGACCAAAAAAAACACTTGGTTGCGCTCCTGACCTGAAGTGCTGACTTCGATTTTGACCAGCGATGTTCTGGCTCTAAAGAAACGCAAACCAAAACACCTCGCCCGCTTCATTGCTTCATTGCTTCAGGTATACAATGTAACTTCACTTCCCAAAGTTATTGCTTAACATCTTTGAACTTTTTGATCTCAAGTTGGAGGCGGTGTTTGAAACTTGGTGACAAAGTGACTTATTTGTAGACAGTGAAGTGGCAATATTGACACATTCAAAACGTTGCTCTTTCAGTGTGACTGGGTTAAATAAAAGTGGATTATGTTATTGCCAGAACTTCAAAGGTCAAGACTGTTTCACTGAAGTTGAGCTCCAAAAACAAGCAAGCGAAAAAGAAAACACATACTGCTTGAGTAAGGAGAAAAGACAGGGCATGAGTCTCATAAATATTCAACAGAACAATCAAAAGGATATTTGGCAACATTTAGGTATATACAACCTTTACGTGCACACATGTGGCCTGGCATCATTTTCAACTTTTGATTGTGGAAGTAATTTTAATTGGAAAGACGTTAATGTACCATAGCCTTGCATGCAAGCACCATACAAGATTCCTTATCAGCAGCAAATCACCTCCAAGCAACATTCCTTTCAAAGGTTCCTCCTACACTGTCAGTGAAATTGCAACCAGCTAAGCCCCTCTGATGGAAACGATATTAAAAGATTTGGTATGACATGCCGAAACACACGATTATTGTTAGCATATGGTGCTTCATGATTCAGTCCCACTTTAACTGTGTGAAAGACCAATATAGACACTCAGCATTGCCATATTCCAGAAACAGCCTCACACCTACTCAACAGAGAAAGGATTAAAGCTTAGATATGGTGAGACTTGGCGCCAAGAGCAGGACAACCGTAAAATAAGGGACATATTGTTTCTTTTTAGCCATGCTAGCAGTGTGTCCGTTGGTCTCGACGTCCACCTCTTTGAGTTCCAATTAAAATATCTCAAGAACTAATGGATAGATTGCCCTGAAATTTGGTGCAGACATTCATGATTCCTAGAGGACAAAGTCTGTTGACTTTGGTGATCCTCTGCTGCTGGCACAGCTGTTGACGCTTTTTAAGAATAAACCCACGCAACCATAAATATTTATACAAAATGTTCATCCCAAATAGTACTGTCTAGTCTTCATTAGTAGATTATTGCATTCTAGAAAGCTGAACAAAAAGGGATGAATATGTTACTAGAAAGTAAATGGGTAAACAATTGAATGAATGGATAATAAATGAACAACCCGGTATCATGGCAAAATGTGAAATATACAATGCCCGACCTCTATAGCAAAATGTGAAATAGCTACGCTTTGGGATGACTCGGCGTTAAAGTTACATGTTTTCCTGTTGTGGACAAAAATGAAACCTACTGCAGGTTTTGAGCTATGTGATATACAGGAAAGTTTAACTTTTTAAAACACGTGGTTGGGATTAGTAAATAAGCACATGGTTGGAGTTAAGGGGTGGGGGGGAAGGTTGGAGATAGGAAAAAGAACATGGTTGGGGTTAGGGAAGAAAAACAACTCAAGAAAAATGTTGTCACTTCCTTGATTTGAACCTCATCATACCGCATGCAGTCTAATGGCACCAACACACTCCATCTGCCTCCTAACATGGCCAAAGAATTTCCTTTGTACTGTCCTTTGTAACCTGTTGCTGGACCTTGGTCACATGATTCCACCTCAAATGACATTTACATGCGTATAGTTTCACGCTGACAAAACGTGTAACTTTCACGCCTAGACAGCCCGAAGCGTGTCTACCTCACGCTTTGCTGTAGTGGACGGGCATGTCTATTTCACGCGTTGCCGTGATACTGGGTTGAAATGAAACGGTAAAATAAATGATGAAAGGTAAATTGCAACGATGAGCTCAGCATTAGCTCACTTTATATCAATCAGAGTTGCTGTTGATTCTTGAACATGCTGTAAAGTCAATAGTAACAGCAATCCCACGAGTGTGATCCATCACTATAAATGCAAATAATTTCAGTAGCTTTGATCCATCTTTGCAGGAATAGGTAGCCTTGCGTTGCAAACAAACAAACAACCAGCTTTCTGATTCAATCTCAGCATTTTCTTGCATTCATTTATGTTCATACATATGCAGATAACAACTTTATTCTGCGAGCAGCACGTGGTGTATTGATGATTGGATTACTGCTTCATTTCCATTGACTGACTGTCATGCCGTAGAGCTGGAATGGTCTCTGTGATGAGAAGACACATGCTGCAGGTTGCACACATAAATTAATTTCATTGCCGCAGGGTTCACATGGGGTTTGTTTGTCCGCATCAACAGGATGCAATCACTCAGACTTTATTGAAAATATTTATTTCATTTTATGTGTTGGAAAATGTGTGGTGGTCAGGTTGTCTGCATATAGGGAAGGGATGTTCTAGAAATTTGTATAGGGGTAACTACCATGGGGAAAAATGGCTTATATGTTGACGATAACCAGAATCTTTAAGCTTGGTCAATGAAATTGAACAATAAAACTGGATCATTTTAGTTATTTATTTTTGTCCATCTTGGTGCAAACACAGCATAACATAACAAAACACTGGCATAGTATAAGCAGATCATGTTTTGATTGTCTACATGTGTCATGGGTGAGGGATGGTGGTATAAAATAGCTTTAACCATTTGCTACTGGTTAAAAACAATGAGCTAAAAGATGCTAAAATGCTCAGTGGATCTGCAGAGATGCTGTATAATTTGCTTCAGGCTGGTCACAATGATTGCTGTGCATACGTACATACGTATTCTATCGTTGTTATTGTTGCTTTTGGACATCTTTACTTAAGGAGAGCATAAAAAGTCGAGCCAAAACATTGCAGTGTCAGCCCGACTGTTGAGTCCAGGTCGCAGAAAAGATTTGCGACAAGATTAAATTGTTTTAGAACGTTGGAGGGAAATGTTGTCCATATTGGGACGAGCTGGAGAGGAGCGAGCAGTGGATCTGAAATTACTCAACTGCACCACAGGCCTGTCAGTCAGACGGACACCCCCCCCCCCCCCCCTCCCACCATATACTGATTTTTGAGGTCTAATATCTAATTAATGATGGGATTATTTTCAGATGGACCACCAGAAATTTAAGAAGGAGTGACATTAGCCAAAGTCACCATTTTATGTGTGGAAAACATTTATTGACTTTTATATACAGTCAATGATCTCTCCGCACATTTGTCTGAACTTGCCCTAACATACACAATGTAAGGTAACCTAGCAACAAGGTTACAAACAGCCCATTTTGCAAATTTTTTTTTTTAATCAGAATTCAGTGTTACAACAGGATGCTCTCCATTCAAAAAGCATCGGCGTTGTAATCACGGGAATGTCTACTATATAAATACTAGAAATCTCACTTTGTTTATTAAAAAAAACATTTTGGGAGAAGAAATAAGGTCCAGATTAGAATAAGCCAGAAGTATCCTTTAAATTCATGTGGTAAGTGAGTGTTTCCATCCTTCTACCAAGTTACACAAACCCCTTAATTTCACCCATAACCCATTGCATAATATCTCTATATTTAATGACGGAACCACGACTTTAAACCTCAGCAGGCATGTCACATCTGCAAGCTACTTCACCGGCTCCCGGCCCCCTTGAAATAAGATTGATAAAGTGGAAGTGGAATTCCTTTTTGATGACACATCTAAACTCCAAACAGCGCGGTGACCACAAAGAACATGGATAAAAGCTGCAGATCATTTTTCTTCTGGACATGTTGCAGCAGTGAAACGAACACTTGCGTGGCTTCTCGCTATTGTGGCCATAACTCTCTCCAGACTGTTAAAAAAAAAAAAAAAAAAAAAAAAATAGGCTGAAGGCCAGCCAAATTGTGGACACACACGCACACACACAGAGCCCTCTCTCTCTCTCTCTCTCTCTCTCTCTCTCTCTCTCTCTCTCTCTCTCTCTCTCTCTCTCGCTCTCTCAGGTTAATGAAGTGTTGCCGATCTGACAGGAGAGACCCGCTCAGAAAAACCCACCGAGGAGCAGGTTACACCCTTTAGATTCCCAAAGAAAACACACGCATGCATCCAGGATTACCTCAAATCACTCTTTTATATCTGATGGCGTCAGTAGCGTGTGTGTGTGTGTGTGTGTGTGTGTGTGTGTGTGTGTGTGTGTGTGTGTGTGTGTGTGTGTGTGTGTGTGTGTGTGTGTGTGTGTGTGTGTGTGTGTGTGTGTGTGTGTTAGAGACCTGGGTTTTCAGTGGCTTATGGAAATGTTCTCCCACCTACGATACCACATCTGCTCCCCTGGTACCACTCCCCTGCTTCCCTCTGATCTGTGTCCAGATGACATTCCTGCCTGGTCGGCCTCATCACAGCCCCCGCGATGAGTGAGACGACCTCATTTACATAATAAACTGGCGGGAGATGGAGATGCGGGGCCGAAGAGGAAATCCGCTTGAACTCTGGACGGCTGTCTGAACTCTGAGACACCTTTTGTTTCTTTTTGGGGTTGAAAGAGACGCATTTGCTCTCCAGTTCGTTCTAGTTTTGATATTTGTTTTTATTGGGATGTTCAGCATCATTACATATTGTGTAATCAAACCACCGCATGTATGAATTTAATGGCGAGCCATCCAAATTGCTGGTGTCGCTTTGTTGTTTTTTTAACCCTCAGCTGACAGAAGAGTTTTAAAAAAAACTGAAGTGTTTTTTTGTTTTGTTTTGGTCAAAACTTGTTTTAATGTTCAAATATAGCACGTATACAAATTTGAAGTGAACATTACAGCTTCCCAAATTAAACTATCTGCATTCCTTTAATTGTAATATAGAGATTTAGAGATGGTTAAGACCGGTTTGTTACTGTAGCAAATACTAAGCAAAAAAAGGAAATGAACAAAGTAGGGTTATTTATATTGACACACCTAACATAACTAACACGGCGTTTCAAACACATGTGAGCCAGATCTGGTGGACATGGCTCAGTTCTGTCACTGGCAGATGTCACATGGGTCAAACATGTTCACAGCACAGCAGTTTTTGGGTGTGTTTTTTGTTTATTTGGCCCATATCTTGTCAATACACAGTTTCAGGTCACGGCCTATTTATTTTTGCACAGTTTTGGCTTTTAGCATGTAGGCAAAATGTGGATTGAGCATGAGTCGCACAAAAAAAAATGCATCTACGCATATATTCATAAACCAATGTTCTGATGTAGTTAGGGCTTTATCCATCAGTGAATTAAAAAACAACAACACATGAAGCTTGTTTCACCAAAGCCTCCTCTGAGTATATATTTGTTTCTTTTAGTTAATATCGTGTAATTTCCGACACACATCAGACCCGCAGCTGTGGGGGAGCTGCAGCGGAGACGCGCTGTGGATCAATTTGTTGATATTTAATTCATGTCCTACAAACTCCAGTGTTCAGACATCTACAAATGTGAAATACGCCATCGCTCCATATTTGCAACAGGCTGCGCATTAAATAGCCAGCCTTTAGTTTAAACTCCTCTTCTCATGTATCTGTTTGTCTTGTAGTTAATCTCCTGTTTGGTGCTGGTTGCTACTGTGAGTCATGGCAATTAGGTTCTCCAACATGACGCGGCACCCACTCGCAGCACGTTGAAAACGCATTTTCCTTTCCCACAAAGACAATCATTGTATGTCGCACACGAGTCAAGCGCCGTAATTTGAAAATACAATTCAATACAATTCTACTAGTTACTGCTTCGCCCTGCTCCCTGACAGACTGCATATAAAAGTGGTAATAGCATCCGCAGTTGAATAATGAGGCCTCG